>NC_086322.1:33385435-33708292 GCF_036172605.1 Pelobates fuscus | reverse complement strand
CCCTGTGGGTCTAGCAATAGGGAAAAGGAATGCAGAAAACGGACTGTATAATTTCAGAGAGCAGTGTAGGCAATACATCTGTATCATGCAGGGTCCATGGGTAGATTTCCTGTATATTCTCCTTTTGACATCCTCTGTCCCTAAATACCTTCAGTTAATATATATGTCAATCCAAGTACACAGTGCATCTCCATTTCACACATCCTAAATTAATAAAATATAAACAACTCACACTGTTGCACGGGTGGCCAGATAGTGCCACTAGGGACTACCAAAAAGTAAGGTTTAAAGGGTATACTTCCTTTATCCTATACTGTGCTTGGACTAGTTACAATAACATAACTACTTCTGTAATTCCATTTTAATCAGCTGATTGGCGTTTGTAACTAGTCCAGCTGTGATCAAGCAGGGAATCATTCTTGATTCTCTCTTCAATGTGTATTTGAGGCATAACAAAAGGTTAATATACCCTACTTTGGTACAATCAAGCTCATTATGAGAAATCACAGAGTTAGTATAATATAAAAAGAGGTCCTTTCTTTCTTCATTTGGCTTCTTTTTTTACTTTCATTACTCCTGCTGTTTTTCTATATCTCTCTTCTCTCTTTTCTTTCTCAGTTTTCCTAATGTTTCTCCCTGCTTTCATTCTCCCTGTGTGTTTTATTAGTCTAATTTATACATGTAGTCCTTCTGCCCCCAAATGTCACCCATAACCCTAAAACTAATTGTGTTTCCCTAATCCCATGCGTATTTCCCAATCTCTCTAAATTAACTTGCTGTGACACAATGCATTCCTTTAATTTGTAGAATAAGACCCGTGTTGGCCTCTGAGCATTCTAATCTGACGGCAATGCTAATGCATTGTTATATTCTACATTACTAAACCGACTCAGCGACTGTTCTTACCGCTCAACTAACTTATACAAACTCTTAATGGAAAAATAATTTAAATTAATAATTTCATCCTATACATTTGGTCATTGCGAGCATTCATTTCTATAATTTATTTTATAAATCAGAATAAAGTTGAGCATTTTTTTTTAAAGCTATATTAAGTTATTCAGATCCATTATTCCCAATAAAATTAAACATAGCAAATTTGATGTTCTCTAGACAATATGTTATTTGAAAGTCCATTATGATGAATAACAGAGCAATGCTGCTACATTGTATATGATTATATTCATCTACTTAGGTTTGTTGAAATCTCTGCATATTTTGACCTAAGGTAACAACAACACAGTTTATATATCTTTTTGGTTGTTGGTGTTTTTGCATATCGTTTTTACTCAACTGTCCTTATTGCATTTATACAGCTTAGGGAGGCTGAGTGAAAGGTCTTTAAGGTGCTAGCTACTCAGCTATTTGCTTTACTATGGTCCTAACACACCCACCCAATGCATTATATATTTAAAGAATGTCATGTTTCCAAATTTAAGTACATATAAAACCGAGAAAATGCTCTGTATGAAATTTTAATATTTGTTTACTGTTTTTTACTGTTCCGATAGAAAACATTGTTTTGCACAATGCAAAAAATCTGTGTAATATACAGTCTTTCCTATTCATAAAATATGGCGAGTTGTTCTTTCATCCAAATCAAATTTCGCTTAACAGAAAAGTCAATAAAGAATAAATAAAAAGAAAATAAAAAAAGCCATAAAATCAACGTCATGCATCGTCAGTCCACCTGAATGTTTTTTGAAGCATATACATATTGGTTGTGTATTTCTCCTGTAGATCGGTCTGACACATTAACAGAATGGGCTTGCCACGTTATAGAACAAGAGAGCTGAAACTTGCTTAAAATCCGTACCCGTATGGCAAACTATTTCATCCGTTTTTACACTTCCTTTTTGGTTTTATCAGTGGAAAGACATATTTTCTTTTACAAAATCAAGTAAAATGTTTGATATCTAACCGTGAACTGTGTATTGGGGGAAATGATTGCCTTTGAGAGGTTTTGTTAGAACATTATAGCAATCCAACTTACCAAGGATCAAGTGGTTTATGCATGTGTCCAGAACACCAAGATGGCATTTACCCTAATGTACTCCTTGCCATTATGTCTTTAGGCTAGGGTTAGGGTCCAAGGAGTCGAGTTGTGGTTCATGTTAGGTATAAGGTTAGGATCTGTGTTAGGGATAGCGTAAGAGTTAATGTTAGAGCCAATGATAGTGTATTAAAGTAATTTAGAGGATAAGGGGTGACCTTACTGTTAGAACAACATGTGAAAAATAACGGTGAGTGTTACGTGTCCCACTACTGCATTTATTAGTGAAAGTTACAATTCTAGAGGACAGCTATTTTAACTATTGCCCTTGGAATTTAGTTGGTTATTGAGTGTGAAGCTGAGATGTTCACGTGTACATAATTTGGGTGTCTATGAAAAACAATAATGGTTAAAGGGGCACTCCAGACCACTAGAGCACTTTAGCTTGCTGCAAAGCCTTGTGTGTGAAGAGTGTGTCCTGTTTTTTAAGTTTTGCAAAAAGTGCAGATTTGAATGGAAATTGAAAGTTTTATAGATTAATCTGGTTAAACCTCCTTGCTGTCAATCAGACAATTGGCCCTGTTACTTCCTGGTTTGGTTAGCTCAAGAGTCTACAATTGCCTAGAGCACCTGCCTTGCAAATACTTCGTATTGTGCTGCATTGGGAATTCTGTGATTGGACAGCCACAGAAAGTCTGGGCGGGGTTATATTGGGGGGGGATGCAGACAACTGCAGGCTTTTGAGAACTTTAGCTAGATATAACCCCAATGATAAAATGCATAATTAAATGCATACAAATTTTCATTTGGGGTATATCTACTAAACCATTATTTTTATTTAATTTGTAATTGGGAAGTAGAGTGTCTCTTTAAATGACAACTCCACACCCATAAAGCACTTCAGTTTGCTTGTGAGGAGTATCCTATCTTAATTGTATTTTATAAAAGTGCCTATTTAAATGAGAAATGGAACAATTCAATAACAATCCCCAGCTGTCAGTTATACACTCGTGGAGGTTCTCTTCTTTCTTCTGCTAAACTGCCCCTGCAACTGTTTCCCACAATAATAATGAGCCTCTGAGCATGTACCCCGCAGGATTTATTTTACCTTGGGTCCTTGGCTCCTGCAGCTCATCTGGCTTTCCCCTATCGACATGTCCACGCTCATGAATAAGAATCAGAGACTTCTAAAAGAATCCTCTGATTGGCTATTTCCCTGAACAGACTAGAAGTCTGGGCTGGGGAAGAAAGGGAAGAACATGCAACAGCTGAAAGCAGAAGACTTGCAGCTTTTACAAGCGCTTTGTAGATATATCTCCAGTACAAAAATGCACAACTAAATGTATGCATGTTTTCTATGGTTTAATTTGTATATTTACTAAACAGTGATATTTCTTTGCATGATTTTTCATGTGGAGTGTTCCCTTAACCCCTTAAGGACCAAACTTCTGGAATAAAAGGGAATCATGACGTGTCACACACGTCATGTGTCCTTAAGGGGTTAAAGGACCACTCTAGGCACCCAGACCACTTCAGCTTAATGACGTGGTCTGGGTGCCAGGTCCAGCTAGGGTTAACTAATTGTTTTATAAACATAGCAGTTTCAGAGAAACTGCTATGTTTATCAATTAGTTAAGCCTTCCCCCTAATCCTCTAGTGGCTGTCTCACTGACAGCCGCTAGAGGCGCTTGCGTGATTCTCACTGTGAAAATCACAGTGAGAGCACGCAAGCGTCCATAGGAAAGCATTATGAATGCTTTCCTATGTGACCGGCTGAATGCGCGCGCAGCTCTTGCCGCGCGTGCGCATTCAGCCGACGGGGAGGAACGGAGGCGGAGAGGAGGAGGAGAGCTCCCCGCCCAGCGCTGGAAAAGTTAAGTTTTACCCCTTTTCCCCTTTCCAGAGCCGGGCGGGAGGGGGTCCCTGAGGGTGGGGGCACCCTCAGGGCACTCTAGTGCCAGGAAAACGAGTATGCTTTCCTGGCACTAGAGTGGTCCTTTAAGAACCGAACAGTAAGTATCATTAATTGATCATGTTGCGGGTCTAGCCAACACATTTCCAAATTATTCTCTCTACCCATTAACTCATTATATTCTCATTCTGACTGGCTCATGAAGTGAAATCGTGAACACCCTGAACACAGATATTACTGTGACTTCAAAAATGTAATTCACTTTAAAAGTGTACTAAACCTAATAAGCGACATCAGGAGTATAGAGAGGCCGGTTTATCTATGAAGACACATAACACATATTATTTTATAATAACCGCCAGGCTCAATGAAAACAAATACTACCACATCAGTTTAATATCTGCGAAATATCCAACGTGGTTTGCCATGTCAAACGAAAAACATGCAAATAAGGGCACAAGGTATGAAAATTTTATAGACTTTCACTTTACAGTAGTTTTATGTTGTCTGAATTCTATGCTTGTGTTGGGTTTCGTAAAAACGGATTTTCTGCGTGGCACAGTGTCGCAAAGCATAGACCAGGCTGTTTCCCTAGAGATAGCTTGTTTGATCTTGTTAAATTTTAGTGCACCATTAGTTCATAGTAATAAATTTGTTGAATAGATGCTTATAATTAATTCATTAAATGCATATAGAGGCATAAAAATGTCAAGAACACTGCGGTGTACAGAGTATGCTAAATTTAAAGTGCACTTACTCCTTGAGAATATTCACAAATGTTAAAAAAAAATTGCAAAATAAAAGAGAGAACTCTATAAAAAAAATAAAAAAATAGGCAATAGGCACACGAAACATAAGTATATGTACAGGAAATAAACAGGTTGATTTACTTTTGCTTTTTTGAGAATAAAACACATTTTGCTCAACAAGGTAAAAAAAAACACCAGATCTATTAGGTTTGGCTTTATAATAGTGGGTAATCTCTCTCATTGCCTTAGAATAATCTGGATTATTTGTGATATGGATTAAACAAGTTTCTGGAAAAATGTTTTAGAGATTATGATCCACTTTAACATGATAGCATCATTAAGTTTCAGCGTGTTGTATTCATGCTGTGAATCTCTCTTCTGTACATAAAATGAATTGCTGACATGACATCACCCCGCAGCCAATCACTGACTTCCTATTATCAGCGGTCTTCCACCCGGCATGTCTCTGCTATACTATACATATAGTAAGAGGGCAGTGATTGACTGTGGAGCAACGTTGAGTGACCAACTCACAATGATGTATTGAAAAACATATTAAAGGAAAACTCCACTGCCCATATTACAAAACAAAATATAAATCACTGTTTAGTAGATACACCAACATTTATTTATTTTTGTCTACCTCCATGCACACGCATGTGCCTTTCAGTGCACGCCTGTCTGCTGTGTGCACGCGGGTCAACTCATGTGCTCAAGAGCAGCGTACTGATCTGAGGTCTGGACACTGGCCTGTGGTCTGAGGTATGCAGAGAGAGGAAGGTGTGTTCAAGTTGCGTGCACCTTAAACTTTGATTATTATGTGTTACTACAGCAAGGTGAAGTGCTTTATAGGTGTGGAGTGGTCCACTTAGGCAACTATACATACATTTTCTGGGTAAGGCTATGGAAAAAACAGAATGGAATTCCTGAATGGCATGCCACTTACCTTGCACTGTCTGACACCTGGGTCTTTCCAGCCTGTACTCATATTCTAAATAGGGAGTTTGTACTTTCACATTTGTTAGATCAGTTTTGTGCAATTTTTGGACCATATTCTTTAACTCAGAGTATCAACTGACAGTGTGAGCATTCACTTTGGCATATCAGAGCAGATTGGAAGGACTGTGGATGACCAACAGAGCCAGGTAAGTGTCAACTCATTCATAAAATTGTTTGAGAGCTTGGCATGGAATGGCGTTGTAGAACTTAAGTGCTAAGTCCCTTTTTTTACCGTGGACCAATTTCATTCTTATTTTTCCTTTCCTCATCACAGGAATAAATCAACCTGCAGAGGTTTATTTGTCAAACAGTGTGTTGTGGTGGGTTGTGAATAGACTTGAAAAGGTTAGGACAAAATAATAGAAATGGAAAAGTAATCAGTTTTTGAATATATATTTTTGTTCATACTAAGTTCACCATTGTTCACTGTTTAGTTAAGAGATTACTCAATTATATACTCATTAATTCCTATTTAGGAATAAAGTATGGGTAGTATTTTTTGCAATATGAATATTTTCTAAAATATTCACATGTAGCATATTTTTAATATCAAATTTGGCAGTGTAACGGATCACCTGGCACCCCGACCGGGTACCTCCGTTAATGGATGCTCCTAGTGCTTCCTGAGGACTCCAAGCACTCTGGCAGACACCACAATCACCGAATCCGAGAAACCTTTTAAATTCTCCCAAGCATATGAATGCTGTAGACCATTGAATAGGAACCATACGAATAGGCTTGTACTCCTAGCAGTCAACTGGAACAGCATGCAATAAATCCTTCCCCCCCAATAATGAGACGACACATCACTTTGAGGGTAAAACAGGAACTCTGGACTGGCTCATCCAGCCTGGCTTTTATTACAATAATCCACATACAGGCCACACCCAGGGGGAGGCATAAAATAACCAATCACATACATGGTTCAGCCCACACATCCCCTCCCCTCAGATCACATTAAACTCAATTATCCGGTACACTTTTTCAGCCAAGTTCTGGATGTACCCCAAAACCCGGGGGTACACCTTTAAATCCAGCATCGCTGGATAGCCCTTATTCAGGGGGACAACATATCCAAAATTCAAGTAATTCGGATGAATGGTTCGTGAGATATGGGGTTCCAAAGATTTGACCGACCGCATGGGTAAAGTATCCGAAAACAGTTCCATGCATTTTGGCCCTGCGGTCGGTCACAAACAAGGGAATGAAAACAGGCGAATTGCCTGTGTTATAGAGCCTGGAGAGGGTTTGAATGAATTCCCTTGTTTGTGGGGTTCTTTCTACCGAACGGCGGGTCATTCGGTAGTTTCCATACGAATTTCTGGAAGTATGGAGGTCTCAGCGGTGTTTGCCTAGTCAAGTGTCCGATTTTAGTTCCAGACACTCGACGGCAAAACACCGCTGTTCGGTAGTTTAAGATGGCCGCCGCCACGTGTTTGTTTCCCGAATGGCGGCCACCCAGAGGACAAAGAATACATTACACTGATTGCCAATTACCTGTTTGCAACATTGTTGCAAACTGTAATTGGAGGCACACTTATTCCTGGGTGGTCTGGTTGTTCGGTAGTTTCACTCAATATAATAAATGGAGTGATTCTACCGAACAATCAGGTGAATGCTGCATACATATCCCAGGTTAAACTTAATACACATATACACATATAATATTACAGGCAATATACTAGAATATGTATCACAGTCTTAAAGGGACAGTAGTCCCAAAAGTCCCAATATGTCCATAGATGCTGTTAAAAGGGCCAGTAGCAGCAATATACAGTACAATATGCCCCAAATAACCCAGGGGCCATAGTCAGCAGGTAGGAGGCTAGCAAACAGGCTTCTCCAGGGCCCAGTGGCGAGGTTGGTTTCGCCACATTTCTCCCCTTTTCCAAACAGACTAACAGGGTACCTGACCTCTTGCCGGTCAGTGCCCTTGTTAGTCCAGCAGCCCACCCACAAAACAGAAACAGCAGTACAGCCCACCCACAATAAATGGTTACTACACCTGAGTAAGAGAAAAACTTGACCAGGTCCAGGTGCCTCACCATGGCTGTGTGGGGGACTGGTAGGCTGTTTTGGTGGGTTGCTGAGTGGGCAGAGCCCAGCGGTACTCTGCCCTGGTGCCAGCACTACCCCGGGAGTAGTCTGGTTGGAGCCTTGCTGGAGACCGACTGCCTCCCCTTTAGCTGCGCAGCTCTGCTGCTGGAGACCGACTGTCTCCCCTTGAGTTACACAGCTCTGCTGCTGGAGACAGACTGTCTCCCCTTTGGCTAAACAGCCCTGTTGTGGGGGGGCAGGACCGACCGTCCCTACCCCCTGTGCTGGAAGTGCAGAGACCACGGTCCCATCTGCACAGGTGTGGGGCTTACAGTCTCCCCCTGGTACATTAAGCTGCCGCTGGGGAGAGGTGGTAACCAGCTCCTCTCCCATTAGAACACTCTGCCCATCGATGATCCGTCGCTGGGGAGAGGTGGTAACAATCTCCTCTCCCATTAGAACACTCTGCCCATTGATGGTCTGCCGCTGGGGAGTGGGGGTAACAATCTCCTCTCCCATGCCTACTTTCAGTCTTTGTGGAGGGAGACCGACTGTCTCTCCTCCCAATTCAGTGTCCTGCTGCTGGGGAATAGAGACTGGGCTCTCTATTCCCAAACAATCATGCTGCTGCTGGGGGGGTAGGACCAACTACCTCTGCCCCCTGTAACTCAGCCTTCCGCTGGGGAGGGAGGACGCTGCTCTCCTCTCCCTGCACTTCACACTGCCTTCCCGGCATATCACTCTGCTGCTGGGGGGTAGGACCAACTACCTCTGCCCCCTGTAACTCAGCCTGCCGCTGGGGAATGGAGACTGGGCTCCCAATTCCCAACAAATCACACTGCCGCTGGGGAGGGAGGACGGCTCCTTCAGCTCCCTGTAACTTGGGCGCAGAGACCACGGTCCCATCTGCGCTGGTGTGGGGCTTACTGTCTCCCCTTGGTGTGCTAAGCTGCCGCTGGGGAGAGGGAATAACAAACTCCTCTCCCTTACACACCTTCAGCCGCTGGGGAGAGGGGATAACAGGCTCCTCTCCCTGCACCGTAGACTGCCGCTGGGGAGCAAGAACGGCACCTTCAGCTCCCTGTAACGCACACTGCCGCTGGGGATCTGGGCCGACTGCCCAGCATCCCTGTAGGGCCGGTAGAGAGACCGCAGTCCCATCTCCACCTGCCATCTGTGGGTCTTCCCAGGACCAATCCGTGAGGCCCCGCAACATTTGTGAGTAAGGGCCCGGTGGAGAGACCTTGGTCCCATCTCTACCTGCCTGTTGTGGTTCCTCACAGGACCAGTCTATGAGGACCCCCACTTCGGGTTCCTCCCGCCGCCTCAGGGAAAGACGGCTAACCTCCTCGGATGCAGCCTCTACTCGGCTGCTGTACCGCTCCTGCTGCTGAGCATACTTCCTCTCTTTTGCCAACCGGAATTCTCGGTCCAGCCTTGTGTTTCGCTCAGCCATGACCTGGTTCCAGATCACCCGGCGTGTCTCCATGGGTATATCATCCCCATACTCGGCCACTCGCTGCCTCACCTCGGCCAGCCAATCATCTCCAGAGCCAGAACCTTCCATACTTGTCTGCTCCCAGGGGCGCTGCACGACTGCTAGCGTTGCCCTCAATTTGTAAATCCAAACAGTGTCTCTGAGCTGCTATACCTCGCACTAGGACGCCATCCCACCGCTGCCACCAATGTAACGGATCACCTGGCACCCCGACCGGGTACCTCCGTTAATGGATGCTCCTAGTGCTTCCTGAGGACTCCAAGCACTCTGGCAGACACCACAATCACCGAATCCGAGAAACCTTTTAAATTCTCCCAAGCATATGAATGCTGTAGACCATTGAATAGGAACCATACGAATAGGCTTGTACTCCTAGCAGTCAACTGGAACAGCATGCAATAAATCCTTCCCCCCCAATAATGAGACGACACATCACTTTGAGGGTAAAACAGGAACTCTGGACTGGCTCATCCAGCCTGGCTTTTATTACAATAATCCACATACAGGCCACACCCAGGGGGAGGCATAAAATAACCAATCACATACATGGTTCAGCCCACACATCCCCTCCCCTCAGATCACATTAAACTCAATTATCCGGTACACTTTTTCAGCCAAGTTCTGGATGTACCCCAAAACCCGGGGGTACACCTTTAAATCCAGCATCGCTGAATAGCCCTTATTCAGGGGGACAACATATCCAAAATTCAAGTAATTCGGATGAATGGTTCGTGAGATATGGGGTTCCAAAGATTTGACCGACCGCATGGGTAAAGTATCCGAAAACAGTTCCATGCATTTTGGCCCTGCGGTCGGTCACAAACAAGGGAATGAAAACAGGCGAATTGCCTGTGTTATAGAGCCTGGAGAGGGTTTGAATGAATTCCCTTGTTTGTGGGGTTCTTTCTACCGAACGGCGGGTCATTCGGTAGTTTCCATACGAATTTCTGGAAGTATGGAGGTCTCAGCGGTGTTTGCCTAGTCAAGTGTCCGATTTTAGTTCCAGACACTCGACGGCAAAACACCGCTGTTCGGTAGTTTAAGATGGCCGCCGCCACGTGTTTGTTTCCCGAATGGCGGCCACCCAGAGGACAAAGAATACATTACACTGATTGCCAATTACCTGTTTGCAACATTGTTGCAAACTGTAATTGGAGGCACACTTATTCCTGGGTGGTCTGGTTGTTCGGTAGTTTCACTCAATATAATAAATGGAGTGATTCTACCGAACAATCAGGTGAATGCTGCATACATATCCCAGGTTAAACTTAATACACATATACACATATAATATTACAGGCAATATACTAGAATATGTATCACAGTCTTAAAGGGACAGTAGTCCCAAAAGTCCCAATATGTCCATAGATGCTGTTAAAAGGGCCAGTAGCAGCAATATACAGTACAATATGCCCCAAATAACCCAGGGGCCATAGTCAGCAGGTAGGAGGCTAGCAAACAGGCTTCTCCAGGGCCCAGTGGCGAGGTTGGTTTCGTTACAGGCAGGAATTATAGGTTTTCGTGTATAAGAAATATTTTTTTTAATGTATTAAGAGTTTTAATATATTTTAGTTCTGTGAATGAATCAATAATTGATATAAAATGTAGAATTTGATCATCCTGCAGAGAACAAGATTAGAATTACTGTACAAGGCTAAATTACTAATTCGCTTAACAAGGGAACACGAGTTTTAAGCTTTTGACTTTATTTGAATGAATAAATAACGTATGCACTAAGAATACAAATTAGAATGAAAATTAAACACTATATTTTTTTATGACTTAACTTTTAAAATGTTAGCTAGCAGCAGAATTATTTTTATTTTTAATCTAGTTGAAAAAGGTGATTTTTAAATTACATTCTATGAACTTACTTGCCACCTATCATATTTTTAATGAACATTTTCTCTAACTTAATTAACTGTCAAATTTTTATCCAGCTCAATAAACTAATTATAACCTATAGCAATTTATGAATAATATCATAATTAGTAATATTTGAGGTTTTTTTTTTTTTTAAATAACTGATTAGACTTGTGAATGGCTAGGATTTTCAGTCCCATGTAAAAAATTCTGTTTGTGACCTCAGACGCACGGTGTGCAGGAGGCTTGGGGACATTAGGTCCTCCTGCTTAATACTTAGAGCACACATCCACTCACCACAGGTACGAGGCCTTTTCATGGTATGCCCCACCCACTGGACACATCTGAGGGCACAGGGGGTTGCTATGATCTATCATTTAAAAAGAACCCCACTTTCCATGCTCTGGTCTTTAAATTGAAGCCTCCATTGTATGCCCATAAATAAGGACATTGAGGTGTACATTACTGGCGACTGGACAGCAATACATATCATATATCCATATTTGTTTGCTGATATAGGTGATTTTAAGTAGCCTTGTAACATTTACAATTTTATTTTTGTGTTCACTGTTCCTTAATCTGTATTTTGCATAAATTTTATGTCAGCACCATTACTTAGAAATGCATGTGCCAGATGTGCCACCAATTCCCCTTTTTCTATGCATCTTTGGAGTCCAGATCAGATTCATTTTGGATTTTGGACTGCTTCAGATGCCCCTTTGGAAGTGACCACAGGAAGATATATGATATGCATTGTAAGTATATACATAAAACACTATTGCTTTAATAGTTTTGTTTTGCCACTGTATTTTTTTATTGGTTTTTTTATCACAATAATTTTGCATGATATATATTCAAAATGCTCTTAATTGAATATACTTTAGTTCATTTAGCACCAGCACTGTTTAATTTAACTTCCATGTTAAAACTGGTGTAGGACCCACCAACATTGGGGCACTGTGGTGTAATTGTGGGCTTAACGTGTTATGGCCATATGGTGGAGCTGATCCCCATATTTGATTGCTGAGATAGGTGATTGTAAGTAGCTGTGACAGATCCATCTGTATAGACTTTTATTGCTGGTTCGTCTGTTTGCCTTCATTTTGCTGGATTTCCTGTCCGTTTGCCCCTGTTCGTGTGTTTCCTCAAATACCGATTGAACTACCGAACGGACTGCCACCCAGGAGAGGAGTGTGCTGCTAGTTAACCTATTGGCCTCACTTAGAACGTTGCGGTTAACCACAGACACCTCTCCATTCCATTCGTACGGGTGGCCGTCGTTCGTATGCCGACCACGAGCCGGCGGCCATTTTGGGACACGAGGAGAATCAGCGGTGTTCGGTGCAAATCCCATGGAACTAAAAACGGATACTCTATCTGCCGAACACCACTGGAAGCCGCCGCCCGCCTTCTATTTCGTTGAGGCGTACGAACACCGGTCAGTTCGGGAGTTTATATCATTTGTATGGACTTTACCCAGATAGCCGTCCCATGGAGTCATTCGTATACCGAAGGACTGTGAGAGACTTTGACTCCATGGCGATTGGACTAGGTACATCGGATCTGAGCGCTATTCGGTAGAAATATGCACTCAGATCCAGGCTATCTGTGGATACGTTACACGAACCATATGCATTTGGTATTTCTCAAGTTATGTATTTTATTGTATTTTTCCTACTGTATTTGAAAATGGTGATTGTCTCTATCCTGTGAGATAATTAATTTTCTTCCTAATTATCTCCGGGATAGAAAAGAAGGATTTATGGGTAAGATGGGAAGGGCTTATGTTGAAGCCACTGCGATTGGCTACTGTCTAATATATTGTACAGTCTTCCACAAGGTCCCCTAGGGGAGTGTCCACCTTATGGAGACCTGCATAAATACCGGGCAGGTAGCCCCCTTTAAACACATTCCTGTTTGACCTTCAAGACGGAGCTTGGTCTCGTTTGTGGAGGGATTTATTATTGGGACAGTACTTTTCGTTATTTCTAGCTGTGGAAGGATTTCGACTGAATTGCTGATCGGGAGTTGCCGCGTTCGTATGCTCCGTTCGGGAGTTTGACGATCGGCTGGATTAAAACTGCATTTCTGGAGAAAGGGGATTATTCACTAAACGGCGGCTTCATTCCCCTGGCGGTGAGTGTCGTAACAATTGGTGGCAAGCGACGGGATGAATCCCACCGCCCAGAAGGCCAGCTACAAATCCCAGGGTGGAAATGCAGTATGAGGAATTAAGGCGTGCTACCCTTAAAGATATATTGGAACGCAGAGGACGACCAGCGAGAAATCTCAAGAAAAGAGAGATTATTTCTATATTATTGGAGATGGATGCAGCACAGGGAATGGAGAGAGCTAATGTGCCTTGCATACTGGATTTAACACCCGAGGAGATACAATTTAACCGGGCAGTCCAGATAAGGCTGGCACACTTTGGCCCCAACTCTGCAGCAGATATTGTGGTCCAGGTGCAAGCAGCGGTAGCAGCACAACAGGCGCTCCAGGGAAGAGGAGGTGCAGCAGCAGAGGTACCCCATAATAATAATGGACGGAGAAAGGTGCCCTTTGCAAGAGACCGGAGTGCCCATTGAACAATGCCAACCAAGTGCAGTCGTGGAGAAGACCAGCCGGCGGAAATCAGCAGCCATCCCAGCCTTCCGCTCACTGTTGAGGCAGACCCAGTGCAAGCAGCCCAGCAGGATAACCGTCAACAGCACAGGCAGACCGCTAAGCTAAATGGCAAAGTGGTCACTGGTCTGAGAGACACCAGAGCCACTATGACCCTGCTCCAAAAGAACCTTGTCTCGGAACACCAACACACTGGAAATACTGTGGCAGTGAGGGTAGCAGGAGGCGCCGTTTTCTGTCTACCTGTTGCCTGGGTTCATTTGGATTGGGGAGTGGGCTCTGGACATGTGAATGTGGGGGTTATGAAAGACTTGCCTGCTGATGTGTTGCTCGGGAATGACCTGGCCCCTTTGGTTTCTGCCTATGCCCCAATGGGACCTGCTGATGTCAACCCAGTGACTACCCGGGCTCAGACCCGTGCTGCTGGAACCAGCCCACCTGCTGCTGAGACCCAGGTAAGACCCGATTCCCCGACGGATACCCTAGGACAGACCTTTGCTAGCTGGCATTCCCCAGAAGAGTTTGGGAGGGAAACCCAGACAGATCCGACCCTCCAGAAGTATAGAGACAGAGCAGATACTGGAGAGGAAGGCGTAGATGGGGAGCGGTATGAGTGGGGCAGGTTATATAGGATCCCTAAACCGTCCCAGTAAAGTGTTGCCCATCCGCCGAATCGACAGCTGGTGGTGCCCGCAAAATACCGGCAGGAGATTCTGAGGATAGGGCATGATGTTCCGTTACCTGGACATCTAGGGTCCCGCCGCACAGCCTATAGGATCATGCAGAACTTCTTTTGGCCAAGTTTTAATCAGGCTGTGTGGATATATTGTAGTACGTGTGACACTTGTCAACGGGTAGGAAAGCGGGGGGACCACCCAAGAGCTAGGCTTATGTCTATGCCTATCATTGGGGAGCCCTTTGCCCGCATAGATGTTGACATTGTGGGTCCACTGTCCAGGGCTAGTCCATCCGGTAAGAAATACATTCTCACCATGGTGGACTATGCCACTCGCTATCCAGAGGCAGTAGCGCTGTCTAACATAGAGGCAGAGACAGTTGCTGATGCCCTGGTTAGGATTTTTACCAGGGTCGGGTTCCCTAAGGAGATTCTCTCTGATCAGGGAACCCAATTTACCGCTGTGCTCACCCAGCAGCTATGGAGGGTATGCGGCATTAACCCGATACTTAGTTCCCCATACCATCCACAGACTAAAGGTCTTTGCGAGCGATTTAATGGCACCCTCAAACAGATGTTGAGGACCTTTTCTGACACTTGCAGAGACTGGGAGCGATTCCTGCCTCATCTGTTGTTTTCTTACAGAGAGGTGCCCCAGGAATCTACTGGGTTCTCCCCCTTTGAGTTGCTTTATGGGAGAAGGGTCCGCGGACCCCTAGATCTCATTAGAGGCCACTGGGAGGGGGAGACAGAGCAAGAAGGGACCCCTATAGTACCGTATGTCCTGGAACTCCGGGACCGCATGGAGAAACTGTCTCTGATGGTAAGGTGGCCCAGGGGAGACACAGGAGATGGTATGATTGGGGTGCCCGGCAGCGGGTCTTCCAGGTGGGGCAGAAAGTGTTAGTACTCAAACCTGTGAAGGCAAACAAGATGCAAGCATCTTGGCAGGGCCCGTATAAAGTGTATTTTTCCTACTGTATTTTAAAATGGCGATTGTCTCTATCCTGGGAGATAATTAGTTTTCTTCCTAATTATCTCCGGGATAGAGAAGAAGGATTTGTGGGTAAGATGGGAAGGGCTTATGTTGAAGCCACTGCGATTGGCTACTGTCCAATATATTGTACAGTCTTCCACAAGGTCCCCTAGGGGAGTGTCCACCTTGTGGAGACCCGCATAAATGCCGGGCAGGTAGCCCCCATTAAACACATTCCCGTTTGACCTTCAAGACGGAGCTTGGTCTCGTTTGTGGAGGGATTTATTATTGGGACAGTACTTTTCGTTATTTCTAGCTGTGGAAGGATTTCGACTGAATTGCTGATCGGGAGTTGCCGCATTTGTATGCTCCGTTCGGGAGTTTGACGATCGGCTGGATTAAAACTGCATTTCTGGAGAAAGGGGATTATTCACTAAACGGTGGCTTCGTTCCCCTGGCAGTGAGTGTCGTAACAGTAGCCTTGCACTCTTTCTTAATCTGTATATTTATTGCAAAATTTGGATCTTGTTCACACTATTTAACAATGTCCAGGACACAATTTGGTCCAGGGTTTAGCCAGCTCGAACACCACCAGATATCTGAATTCCAGATCGAAAGCTTCAAATATGGGCCCAGATTTATAAATAAATAAAAAGAATATCTTTTTAAAAAATTATGTGGCAACCAGCTGCTAGTGAGACTTGGTAGTAAAAGTGCTCTGATTGGTCAGCCTCTAAGCCAACCAACCACTCTTACTGCTCTTACTGATATTAAATAGAGTGTGAAATGTTCTCAAGTGATATAGTGTGAAAAATTCTTTATAAGACAAAAAATTTCTTGAAAAAAAAAACTTCCTTGATCACTACAGGATGTTTTTAACTATTTTCCTGCCGGCTGCCATTGCAGGAAAATAGTTAACCTTTCCATCCAAAGCAAACAACCAGTAGGCATTTCAGTTGCTTTGGCATTAATCCATAGGGGGTTAGGTTTTGTTTTTTTCAGACCAATTTCAGCCAAATCACGATTAAAAAACATATATATTCTTCAAATCTATATTGTATTAAACTAAAACTTCTAACTAAAATGGGGTTATGTAAGTGATTTATCCTCTAGTGAAGCACAAAAATAAGTGTAGTTCAAAAAATAAATGTGTGTTCTATACTTTAATAAAATATACATAAAAAATCATGCAAATTGGGACGGAGCCAAGCAAGCGAATGAGATAGACACACATAGATGGGCTCCTGGTGCAAATTGCTTAAAACACCTGTTATAACGCCTATACGAAGCGCAGTAAAGACACCCCACTGACCCACAGAGGATATGGGGAAAAATACAAAGAAACAGAGACCAGATAAACCCAAAATCGGGCCAGATATCGGAGACTTGTTCCGACAGGCACAGGGAGCACATGGGCCCAAAATGGCCACGGACCTTGCTGAATATACTGACTCATCAGACGACATGGGCCTGGAGGACTACCCAGGTGGAATGTTTGCCCCGTTAACACAGCCGACCTCGAAAAAGGGGCTACCCAACCCGGTTACCATGGAGACACTACGAACCATGCTGGGCGATCTGCAGAAAGTGTTGCAAGCCGACATGGTCCAGCTAAGAACGGACCTGACGGGTATGATGAACCGCATCGGAATACTGGAGGCCTCATCAGACAAACAGGCCCAGGCCATACTGGAGCTCCGGACGGAGGTACAGACCCTTAAACAGCAATAAGAGGCCACTCACCTACGATTCACGGCCCTGGAAGATCTCAGACGCCACAACAATGTAAAAATAAGGGGAGTCTCCGACGATATCCCGACAGAGGAACTCCCGCATCTGGTATGCAGGCTTATCGGAGTAATCCTGACACCGAAACAAGCCAAAACTACCTCAATTGACGCGGTCTTCCGAGTCCCCAAGCCACAAAGAGCTCCGGTATCTGCAACCTGAGATGTGGTAGTGAAGTTCCGCACGGGCGCATACAAGGCAGCAGTACTCACAAGCCTCAAAGGAAAAACCCCATTCACCTTCGAGAACGCTGCGCTTACCGTTTACACAGATCTATCCGGGGACACTCTTCAATGGCGGCGATCCCTCCAGTCAGATTTATCCTTGGATCAAGCAGTTATTAACCTACATTGACAGATTATATCCTTGAATATTCTGTTTTTGCAAGTATGCATCTAGTAGCTGTTTGAACATCTGTAAGGACTCTGATAAAACCCCTTCTATGTTGCCCAGGAAGATGATATACATGAATTTTAAAGAACTCTTTAATGGGACTCTCCAGGGAGGACATTTTACTCACCTCTTCCAGCTCCTCTGCTGACAGGCTGGAGAGAGAAGGCGCGCACACAGTGCCTTCTCTCTCCTGAACACGTCAGACGTATTTTAATACGTCTGATGTGTACAAGGCCTTTTTAGGGCCCTGCGTGATAGGAAGTCCCTCTAGTGGCCGTCTGAGTGACGGCCACTGGAGGTATTCCTATCAATCAATGTAAACACTGTATTTTCCTGGAAAATACAGTGTTTACATTAGATTGCCTGCAGGGAGCTATAGATAATACCTGAACAACTACATTAAGCTGTAGTTGTTCAGGTGACTATAGTGTCCCTTTAAGCAACTGGAGACTGAAAGGGCAAATTGGGGAGTTCCACAGGCCTGCATCCCTACACCTCTGTGTCCCCTACCAAAGACTAAGCTCTGACAACATAAAAATAAGTTTTCTTCTAGTAGAATCTGTTCTCCCATGTCTGCAAAGACTACTTTTTTACAATATAGATTCAAATTTTCCATCTGTGTAAAATCACAATCAATAACCTGATAACTGGTTCACCAAATCCTTGGCTGTCCATCCCAGAAAATATAACTTTCTGTGATGCTCTCGCGATCCACTACCTCTAGCCTCAGTACATATTGGTACTTTAGAATGTAAGCTCATGGGTCTCCTTACAACTATGTATAAATGTGCTGCATAGGTTGTTTGAAAACCCACAGGCAGGGATCTTGATCTCTATTGGGTTTTGTTTCGAAATGTCAATTTATATATATATATATATATATATATATATATGTATTCCCCTAGCCATAACCTGACCTCTGATTAACTGCTAAATATTGTAAAACACTCCACATAAGAAGACTATCTAAGAACTGTTACAGAAACAAAAAATATCTGAATAGGAATTGTGATGTTATAATGAAGTCATGAACATGGGAGTTGGCAGTGAGATTGTGGACAATGGACTAGAGAAAGTCCAGAGAGGAGAGCAGAGTAATGAAGAAGGGGTGTATCTATGCTTTATTATAGAAAATGTGTGGTGGAGGTGATGATGACTTTACGAGTTATGGTCAGTAATTACATTTTTATTCTGTATTGTACTGAACGTGAATGTATTGAATATCAATCGGGATGTGTAAGGATCAGTAGCAAATGAAGATACGCCTGACATTTACATTAATTTAAGGTTGTGGAGAGGCACTGTACTTATTAGGTAGGTTCATAAAGAATACGTTACGCTGGTCGAGGCAGGAACTGATAAACAAATGCCTTAGTCACATCTTTCGTTATACAATGAAACATTAAGCAATGTTTTAAGGGTGACAACAGAAAACTTGTTAAAGTCTGTAGGTCAGACAAGCAAATTACAAAACATTCTAACGGCTCTGAAGTTCAAGAGAACAATTACAATGAATAATGTTTATGGATGAATGCTATGGCTAGTAGTAGATTTTTAGCAATTATAGATACTACATATTTAAAAGACCTCTACTACATATGGCTGAAATTTAGGAAAACGAATAATTTATTGGATAAAATTTCTACGTATAGCAATATCAATACAATTGAAAATAACATAACAGATCTTCATTTAAATCAGTGGTCTACATCAGGTATTTTGAGGATAGATGGTTTAATGGAGGACAACAAAATATTACCTTTTCCTCATTTACAGCAAAATTTAGACATACTCTCAAAATACATTTTGACCTACTTTAGAATGAAAAAAAAATTGCCTTTTACCTGTTACATGAGGAAAAGGATATTCGAAATAAAAAAAAAATGATTTATTTAAAGAGGATTCTAAATCAATGCCTATCTCTTGTTGTTGTGAAATCTTAAGACTTAATGATGCAGAGATCAAACCTAAAGCTTGGAAAAATTGGGATAAAGATTTTGAGATTCCCTCCCCGTTATCCTACTGGTATAAATGCATCCAAGAAGTTAAACATTCACTGCACTGTTTGAATCTTATTGAATTAATATAAAATATTACATCAGTGGCATATGGTTCCAAAATCATGAATACAATTAATCCTTCAGTCAAGTTTATGCTGGAGATGTAACCGTGGAGTGGGAACTTCTAAACACATCTGGTGGGAATGTGACAGTATAAGACCGATATGGAACAAAGTTATGATAGAATTAACTAATCTCATCTTTTACTTTAATAGTTTTCATATTTAAGTTTCTGTAACACACCCTCTTATCTCAACCTGAAATTGTAATATCCATGCACCTCAAAAATAAAGAACTTAAAAAAATATATCAAGTTTTCTGAAGCAGAGAAGATTTTTAATAATCTATCTGACAATGACAACAAAGGTGAAAGTATGATCAATACAATATGGAAAGAGCTATCTCCTTTAAATTCAGGAACAATTTTTCTATGAAACAAAATGGTCCCCCTCGGTGCGTCACATGATAGTAAAAAAAAAAAACCTGATGATAATCTCTCTCCCACAATTCTATTAGTAAATAGATTATCCACAAGCTTTGGATCAACAGAGACCCTAAACAAGTGAATAACCTGTTTACCCAATGATGATACTACTTGAAACCAGCGAACGAGTCTCCGATTGGCCCCCCAGCACTCCATTCTGCATTGTTTCGTTAGTTTTGTTACTTTGTCTGCTTGATCCAGTCTGAATTTAGAAAAATAATATCAACTGTAAATACAATATATAATTAACATGACCTCACTTATAATTCTGTGTTAATGTTTTAAACTTTGTCATAAAGAGTAAATTTAAAAAATGAAAATATTAAGAATGTTTGCTACAGTGTGATGGTCAGATGAGCATACACCAGCTATTCAACAAGCTTTAAGATAAGAGGAATACGAATATAGTACAGTAATTAGACGGAGTACAGTACAGTCAAGGAATGGCTTTTCTAGGATGGGAATACTGGTTCCATATTGGAAGTTGTAAAGGAACCAGAAAAGATAAAGAGATTGAAGAAATTGGTTTAGGTCAAAACAAGGCTAGAAGGATAGATTAAAAATGATGAAAGCGATGAAGGGAGTAGGTATTCAGGTGTGAGGATAGAAATAAAAGCAGAAACTTCCTGTTCAGAGACTGTTCAGAGCTTAGTTCAAGATGACACAAGCAGAAGAGAAGGGATGTGTGGCCATTTTTTTTTTTTTGGCCTAACTCATATTTGTTAACTTGCATTCATTTGATAATGGCCTCATTACTTTTTCAGTATGATCAAAATCCAAAAATATCTTAAAGGGTTACTCCAAGCATTATTAGCACTTTAATGACTTAAAGTAGTCACGGTGCATTGGGTCTGTATGTGCAGCATTTATAAGGAGTTTATCTTTCTCTTTAAACCCTTAAGGACACATGACATGTGTGACATGTCAGGATTCCCTTTTATTCCAGAAGTTTGGTCCTTAAGGGGTTAAACCCTTTTCTCTCTTGTTAAGAACTTTAAATATGTGTCTCTTAAAGCCACAGGTTCTGTGAAATCACCAACCTGAATTTCTTGCTACGTTGATGTAGTTAAATCTTCTACATCATCTAGTTCCCAACTTTGTGCTGACCAGTTTCGACTCAATATGCTGCATGAAAAAATGTGTCTGAATATTTTTTTCTCCATAACTGTAAGTAATGCTTCCACAATGCTCCCTTGCAGTAGTGGAGCATTGCCCACATACCCAATTTATGGACAACGGATTCCATATCCAGATACATAGAAGCCTTCTTCAATGAAGTCCAATAAAGATTTTAAAGTGTGCATTTGCAGGATACGTCACTAATACAAAGTATAAATTAGAAATGAATATGTACTTGAAATGGACCTTGCTGTTTGCAACTTTCATGGCTGCACTGTGTAGTAAAAGTTCTCGTGAGAGACAGATAGGATAAAAAAAAATATCAAGAAAGCATTTAGGCACACATCTGTACTGAGCAGAAAAACAATTCAGGAATATGGCTAAGCCAGTTGGCTTCACCCTGCCCTTAGAACCCATGCTTCCAATTTTAAAACACAAAGATTTATAGAGTAGCAAAATGCACTGACATCCTGGCAAGTGATTATGCAAATGACTAATAATTGGCTAATAACATGTTCATTGGAATGGCTATTTATTGCAAATTATGTTTATTTCAAGGGAAGGGATCATGTTCTGTTCCTCATTATATAATCAAATGATATTAAGTTCCAATTCAGCTGGATAACATATCCACAGCTAAGCTTGTTTCTTCAGATCTCCTACTCTTGGGAAATGTGAAGAATCTTTAGCATCCCATGTGATTTCCTGTTAAATGGAAACACTAATACAAAGCTGTTTGGTAAGCTGTAAGTGATATGATATATTTAATGCTAAACGCAGAACACTAAGCTGGTTATGTATAAAATGTATCAGCTTGAAACTAAACATATTCTCATGTGTGACAAGCTGTTAACATTGTATGAACATTGGTGTGAATCATGTTTAGTGTTTTAATAATGGACTGTGATCCGTTCTAAGCAAAAGATAAAAGGACAGTTATCATGAATTATTTGTGGTTTTTGGTATCGGTGTTGATGGAGCATGAAGGTTTCAAAATGAGATTTTTATTCGGGCTTTGCATTTAGGAAAATTAAACCCCCAAATTATATAAAGAATAAATGTAAACTGCCCAAAACATAACAGTGATTCATGTCCTTGTTTTAGGTGCACTGCATATAAATTCTTCGAGAAACTTCATATATTCCCTGACCTTGCAACTTTCCTTAATGTGATACCCTAGATAAATGATAGCTAACTGTATTATTATTATTAATATTATTTATATAGCGCCAACTAATTCCGCAGCACTTTACAATTTACAATAAATGAGACATTTACACAGTGACACAGGAACAATAGGTAGATGAGGGCCCTGTACAAATGAGCTTACAGTCTAGCAACTATAGCACCACAGATGTTTAAAAACTACAGCTTCCATGATGCTTGTCATTATTATTATTATTGTTATCTCCATTTATATAGCGCCAACAGATTCTGTAGCGCTTTACAATATTATGAGAGGGTGGATTTAACTATAAATTGGACAATTACAAGAAAACTTACAGGAACAATAGGTTAAAGAGGACCCTGCTCAAGCGAGCTTACAGTCTATAGGAGGTGGGGTATAAAACACATTAGGACATGAAATAGCAATCAAATAAGGTGGTAGTGAAGCAGACCTGGAGGAGAGAGTAAAGCACTGCCCTATAGGAGAGAGCAAGAGACAGGTATGTAAGGTAGAGGTTACTCTGAGAGGCCATAAGCTTTCCTAAAGAAATGGGCACTTCTTAAAGGATTGAAGACTAAGGGAGAGTCTGATGGGAGGCTATTCCATAAGAAAGGAGCTGCCCGCGAGAAGTTCTGCAAGCGTGAGTTGGCTGTACGGGTGCGAGCAGCAGTCAGGAGGTGGTCATGGGCAGAGCGGAGGGAACGAGGAGGGGCATACCTTTTGATCTGTGAAGAGATATAATAGGGACTAGAATTGTTCAGTGCTTTAAATGTATGGGTTAACACTTTGAATTGACTCCTATAGGATACAGGGAGCCAATGTAAGGACTGGCAGAGGGTTGAGGTATGAGATGACCGACCAGAGAGGAAAATAAGTCTGGTGGCGGCATTCATTACAGACTGTAGTGGGAAATACGGCTTTTGGGGAGACCAATCAGGAGAGGGTTACAATAATCCTTGCAGGAAATTACTTGAGCATGGTCAAGCTCCTTGGTAGCATCTTGTGTAAGAAAGGGGCGGACGCGGACTATGTTTTTAAGTTGGGATCTGCAGGATTTGGCAACAAACTGGATGTGAGGCTCAATGGTGAGGCCAGAGTCAAGGATGACTCCAAGACAGCGTGCTTGCAAGTATGGGCTTATGTGGATATCACTGACTTGAAGGGAGAGTGAGAGAGGAGGATCAGTATTAGGAGGAGGAAAGACAAGGAGTTCAGTTTTAAAGAGATTGGGTTTTAGGAATCGCGAGGACATCCAGTCAGAGATGGAAGAAAGGCAAGCAGTGACACGCTGCAGGACGGCAGGGGAGAGGTCTGGGGAGGAGAGGTATATCTGAGTGTCATCAGCATACAGGTGGTAGTGGAATCCAAAAGAGGCAATAAGTTTGCCAAGAGAGGCAGTATAAAGAGAAAATAGAAAATAGAAGGGAACCAAGTACAGAGCCGTGGGGAACTCCAACCGAGACAGTACGAGGGTAGGAGGTATCCTTGGAAAAGGAGACACTGAATGAGCATTGGGAGAGATAAGAGGAAAACCATGAGAGGACAGAGTCACAGAGACCAAGAAATTGAAGAGTTTGAAGGAGGAGAGCATAATCAACTGTGTCAAAGGCAGCAGAAAAGTCAGGGAGAATTAATATGGAGTAGTGACCTTTGGATTTAGCTGCAATTAGGTCATTAGTAGCTTTGATAAGACAGTCTCAGTAGAGTGGAGAGGGCGGAAGCCAGACCGAAGAGGTTCAAGGAGAGAGTTGGAATTGAGGAAGTGAGACACACGGGTAAAGACAAGTCTTTCCAAAAGCTTTGATGAAAAAGGGAGCAGGGATATGGGACGATAGTTAGAGGGGGAGGATGGGTCAAGAGATGTTTTTTTCAGGATAGGTACTACAGTGGCATGTTTAAGGTCAGCAGGAACAGTGCCAAAAGAGAGAGAGCAGTTGAAGAATGTGTTAGGGAAGGCACAAGACAAGGGAGAGAGATCTGATGAGGTGAGATGGGACAGGATCGAGCAGGCAAGTGATGGGGCAAGAGGAATGGAGAAGCGCAGCCACCTCTTGTTCAGTAGCTGGGGAGAAAGTCTGAAGGGTAGGAAAGGCATGATTTACATGTGGTTGAGAAAGAGAATGGCAATGAGGGGAGAATTCTTTCCTTAGCTGTTCGGTAAAGTAACATGCAAAGCTATCAGCTGTAAGGTTAGTTTGGGAGGTGGCCACAGCAGGGTGGAGAAGAGAATTAAAGGTGTCAAAGAGACGTCTGGGATTGCGGGAGGATGAACTAGTGAGAGGAAAAGTATGACTGATTGGCGAGGGAAAGGGCTGCACTGTATGAACGCAATATGAATCTATAATGGAGAAAGTCTGCCTGGGTGCGGGACATCCTCCAGGAGTGTTCAGCACAACTGGAGCAACTGAAGAGCATTGTGGGAGTTATAGTTCTGCAACATCTATGGCTCTGCCTTTTGGGCACCCATGATTTAAAGACAAACTTCACTGGAAATAAATTATTATGTTTTTTTTTTTTTACAATTTAAGAGATACAACCCTAAAGAAAACGAAAATTATGGACTCCACAGGTGATGGTTAAACCTCAGAAAGGGAATAATCCAACAACCTGGGGAGACAAAACACCTGGATCGACCGGTCCTGTCCACAGTCAACTGATATGTGTACTAATCTCTTGATGTTTATTACCAACTTAGAACCTTTCAAAACATCTGACATTTGGGATAGCCATCGGCATAGAAAGGGTTAAAGAATCTACGTACACAGCATAGCACTGTGCGGCTTCTTGCAACACCAGCAAATAAGTATGCTGAATATATTCTTTCACGGGCATCGGCAGTTTTTACTGTATATCATCTCAGCGATCATTTTTCGTTATATACAATATCCTTACCACTTATTAGTTGCTCCAAAGAACTTTAATATTGAATTAGCTTCACAGTGAGCAGCAATAAAAGTGAACACTAAAGTGGGGGCACAGTATCAAAATTACTAATTGAAATGACATACATAAAATCAATTCTGTCTACGCTAAGCAATTACCACGAGCGAACTATAGGGTTAATAGCCCGAGCCACCGACCGCTCTGCTCGTTGGTCCAATTTGTTTGGAGCATTCGAAAGCCTCATTAGCATATTGAGACTTCGGCAGTTTTGGCGCGCCAACAACAGACATTTGTCCGTTACTGATTGGCCCACTAATTTTTCGGTAGAGGTGCCATTACACATATAAATAGGATACCCCAAGGTCATTTCAATTCTGGCCCCTGACGAAGGTGCACTATCTAGGCACCGAAACGCGCGTCGGGTTTCTCTTTCTCTTTCGTTTCACTTATTTCACACAGGGCACTATCACCATGTGCAGGTAACCAACATTCTAAGCATGGTTCTGCACATTAGCACTATGTAAGTTTTATTTCATTTTCTCTACCTCCTTTCCAGTCCTACACTTCTTCCTTATCTAGGATGCCCTGAAGTGGATGCATTAGCAACAAGAAGGATTACAAACCTATATCTCAAGGTCCCTTTACTCGTTACTATTTAGCATACCACTAATGTTTGTGATCTATCTGTCTAGTTACTGTTTCTTTACAGTATTTAATTCACTACAGTGTAACTACATTGTTATTTAGCTTCTAGCAGATAGACACATCTCTTAAACTGTCTTTCTCATACAAGGTAGCTTACTGTTATTACAGAGCTACTTTGACAAGCGATTTACCTATCAGGCATAAGGTCTTTTTGGCCAAGTAGGACTGGCACCCATGATCTGATTGAAGTATATCTTGACTATTATATACAGACGTTGACCTATCCTATAGCCAATAAAGTCAGGTGTCTGTTTAACTATACTCACGGACTGGTGACCTAGGAGGATAGCCTACAGGCTTCACTTTTATTATTGTATTTCTGAATTGTTTCAGACTCTTGGGAGGGGTACAAGCTATGTACTTTCTTGTACTTAAGTCATTTTTAAAGTTTACAGTTTAATCTTACGCCATCATAGTTCCAGTTTACACTCGAACCTCTGGACTTTTGTATCCAGTAACGTGAGTTTTCGTTAACCCTAAAGAAAAACATATAATGATTAATTTCTGCATGTTTTCTTTGGGAGTATATGTAAAAACAGCTTGCGAAAGCTGCAGATTTTTTGTCCACAGCCTTTGCAAGCCTAGTGCTTTTTCCACAGCATAGACTTTCGATCTGTGGCGGGGAATACTCAATTTTGAGGCTTCTCATTGTGAACCCTCTGTGCTGGAACAGCAAGTCAGCGTGCACGCACATGTGATTGTGGCTTTCCTATTTTTCTCAATGGGTTGTGATATTGGGGGCAGGTGTGCATAAGTTTAGCATTGCCTTTTACCTTTGTTAGCTCTGTGGAGCCAATAGATGTGGAAAAAAACCTCTTTGTCTGTTTGTTTGACAGCCAATAATGTGTTTCAGTCCCCAATGATAAGTGCTGATTTCTTTTGAAATTGGCACTTTTCAAATTGTATCAAATATGACACTCTCTAGACACATAAAGCACTTGAAGTGGTTTATGTGTGGAGTGTCCTTTAAAGGCACAACTTAATGACAAGATTTGCCGACACTTAAAAGGCAGTGTGTAACGAATTTGTGAGCATTCTACATAGGTAACACCATATAGGCTCACAGCTTGCCTTCCAATGTCAAGCAGGGCAGTGTAGAGTGTGCCCCTCGGGTATGTAGGTCTTCTCTACTTCTTGTACTTGACAAGCAGCATCTAAGACAGGGATCATGCCAACTCAGTTAAACATGGGGAATCCATAGGAGGGATACTGCATTACAAAATTATTGATATGAAGACAGATCACACTGAGACTTACTAGAGTTTCTTGTTAAAACCATGCTGAATTAAGAGCTAAGGATTGGCTATCAAATGAGCTAGTTCTATTCCATTAACATTAACATTGTGTTTGGGATTAAGAAATGTTCTTTAGTTTATTTATTTCATCGGTTCTATTTGCAATTAATTATTTATTAGTAAAGACGTGGACATTATGTTTAATAATGTATGTGATTTGTGCTTCAGGAAGTAGGAAGGCACATGGTATAATTGTTTTATTGACATGTGTTACAAAATTAAACAAGTTAGAAAAAATATCTTTAAAATCTATTTTTTCTTAATTTTCATAATTTTATGAATACGCCAAACTGTGTACCTGGCTTACAAACGTATGTCATATTAATTAATTAGTTTTATATTGAATGGATATTATTCTCTCAGTTTGTGTGCATATCTAGCAGAATCAATCCAGTTTAACTTCTGTATTTGATAATAATGATTTCATTAACTTTTAGTAAAGCATATCTGGTATATAGCACAGTAACAAAAACAACATTGTAGACAGCCAGCAGCCAGAGCAAGAATATGCAATGTTAATTTGTTAGTGAAAGGATCATGTCTGTGACATGATCTTCCTACTTAGTTATCAGAAAAAAAGAGAGTGAACAGATTTGAGATATTTTAGGGTAAATACAATGCGGTCGTGAGCAAAGAACAAAATCAAGAATAAGCCTGGTGCTTTTCGATAGGAAATGCGCAGACAAGATGTGCCGATTGGCGTCTGTCTCCTGTCCCAATCTATGTTTCCATTTTCAAAATACAGAGATTTATA
This sequence comes from Pelobates fuscus, assembly GCF_036172605.1. Lineage (NCBI taxonomy): Eukaryota > Metazoa > Chordata > Amphibia > Anura > Pelobatidae > Pelobates > Pelobates fuscus. The sequence goes on along the minus strand of NC_086322.1, from coordinate 33,680,315 downwards.
GAGTAGAAAAATACACTGACATCCTGGTGAGTGATTATGCAAATTGCTAATAATTGGCTAATTACATGTTCATCGGAATGGCTATTTATTGCAAATTATATTTATTTTAAGGGAAGGGATCATGTTCTGTTCCTCATTATATATTCAAATAATATTAAGTTCTAATTCAGCTGGATAACATATCCAAAGCTTAGCTTATTGCTACGGATCTCCATCTCTTGGGAAATGTGAAGTATCACATGAGATTTCTTGTTAAGTAGAAACACTGATACAAAGCCATTTAGTAATCTCTAATTCTTATTTTATATTTAATGCTAAGCGGGAATCACTCAGCGGGATGTGTACATAATGTATCAGCTTGAAACAAAACACATATGTGACAACTTGTTAACATGGCACTGACATTTGTATGAATCATATTTTATGTTTTATTAATTTACTCTGGATCAGGTTAAACAGAATATAAAGGGGTAGTTGTAATGAATTATTGGTGGATTTCAGTGTTGGTGACTACCACATTGGAAGGATTAGGAATTGGAAATGTTACTTGTCTAAGTCCACAGTCTTGGAAAATGATATTGCAGTTAGTATTTTACTTTATGGCATTGTAATTTAAGACATATTTTTTAAATACATTTTTAATATATTTTCTTAAAAAGACTATGAATGTAGTCTTTCTCACTTCACGTAGACAGGAGTGCTGCACATTTCTATCCACATAATATCTAGAAATTTTACTTGCCTTAAAATAATGAAGGTAATTATTCTCTTAGCAACATTGTTTGAGCCTACAGAAAAACTATTCCGGAGATTCATACAGTATCTCGGAACAATGGGGAGTTTTTGGTTCCTTTTAGAATGTTTGTTTTTATTAAGCAATTTTCTAGAAGTTTAACAGCTGGCCACATTTCCATTCACATGGTATTATGGAAGGAGATGATTGAAACAGAGGGAAATGAATGGATGGGAAGAGAGATCGAGACATTCAATTGGTCATCTGTGTTGGTCCTTGGTACGAAGGTTAAGATTTCAATTAAGATATTCCAAAGGGTGGTAAAAACAGGGATCAGACATCTGGTAATCCATTGTAATAGTATATAAAATGTGTGGAAGTAGAATGAGGTATGGGCAATGGCTTCCATTGTTGGTATTAATATGTATAGGAATGCAAGATTTTGAGTGATCATTATCTTGCATTGGTGGGTCATTGAGTGGCTGTTGTGTTGTAAACTATCTAAGAACAAAAAAAATGTGTATTGTGATTTTCTAAATATATTGTCAACGTGTTTTATATTTATGTTTAATGACACTATTCTATTGACATATTTTCATACCTGTAAAAATCAGGGAGGCTGTCAGACAGGTACCACCAGTCACTGTCTGCCAACTCATGGCCACAGTCTCTTCCCCCTTTCTTATTTTATGAAAGTGGCAGTTTCAAGAGACATCAACACTTTTATAAATGATCTAAGTTGCACTCTCCTGTCCCATTTAAGACAGATGGTTGAGTGGTATCTTTATTAAGAGCTCAGATCAGAAGGTAGTTATTTTTCATAGAGATATGCACTAGGTTTAATGCTTTCCTATAAAAAGCATTCTTTTGGATGAAAGCAACAATTGCTAGGCATATGCTATAGAAACCTAATGCTTCTCTTGGAGGAGATTTGGGTTGGCTTAGGGAAAATTCACTAATGAGAGTCTTCTGGGGGCAGAGTGGAACTGAGGCAAGGAGACAATCTCACAGCTGGATTAGAAATAAGACATTTTTTCTGTCACTGTGGAGGTCCCAAAACCAAAATCATCTATTCAGCACTCCTACGTAGGAATGTATTTACACTGATCAGACACAGCATAAGAACCACTGACACGTGAAGTGAATAACACTGAATATATTGTTACAATAGCACCTGTGAAGAGGTAGGATATACCAGGCAGCAAGTGAACAGCCAGTTCATGAATTTAATGTGCTAGAAACAAAAATGGGCAAGCAAAAAGATCTGAGTGACTTTGACAAGGCCAAATAGGGATGGCTAAAAGACTTGGTCAAAGTATCTCCAAAGTGGCAAGACTTGTGGGTGCTCCCTGGATGCAATTAGTACCTACCAAAAGTGGTGCAAGGAAGAAAAAAACAGTGAACTGGTGTCAGGGTCATAGACCCCCAAGGTTCATTGATGCATGTGTGTAGAAAAGGCTAGCCCGACTGGTCCGATCACACAGAAGAACTACTATAGCTCAAACTGATGAAAAATGTAATCCTGGCTATGATAGAAATGTATCAGAACACACAATATATCACTATTTGCTGCGTATGGGGCTGGGCAGCCCCTGACCGTCATAGCTCCTATGATGACCCGTGTCCACCTTGGAAAGCACCTTCAATGGGGACATTAGTGTCAGTACTAGACATTGGAGAAATGAAAGAAGTTTGATAATTTATGTTTCTTTTGGATCGGGTGGATGGTTGGGTGGGTGTGCATCATTTACCTGGGGAAGAGATGGCAGCAAGATGCACTATGGGAGAAAGGTAAGCCAGCGGAGGCAGTTTTATTCTTTGGGCAATGATCTGTTTGGAAACCTTGCGTTCTGACTTCCATGTGGATGTTATGTTGACACATATCATCTAAGTAGAGATTGTAGCAGGCTACATACATCCCTTCATGGTAATGGTGTTTCCTAATGGCAGTGGATAATGCACTGTGCCACACTGCTAAAATTGTTCAGGATTGTTTGTGGAACATTACAAAGTTTTCAAGGTGTTACCTTGGCCTCCAAATTCCTCAGGTCCCAGTCTGATTCAGCATCTGTGGGATGTGCTGGAGGCCCCATCAAACAACTAATATCTCTGTGTCAGATACCTGAGGACATGTTCAGTGGTCTTGGGAAGTCCATGCCTTGACGCATTAGAGATTTTCTTTGTAGCACAAGGGTGACCTACACAATATTAGGCTGGTGGTTTTAATGTTGTGGCTAATTCATGTATGTCCACGTCTGGAGTGTTCTTTAATATAGAACACAACATAAAGTAAAATATGTTGTATGTACAGTGACCGGCACACTTTAATATTTTAGATTCTGCTAACAAACTGGAAGCATGGTTTGTAAAACAATATGTGTATATAGTTACATGGCAAAATTACATATTTCAGTGCACAAGGATTTGCAACAAACAAGAAAACAATTTGCTGGATCTGTGACAATATTGTAATATAAAAACAGAGAAGTAATGTGAAGTATTCTAGATTTTATTAGATGTATCTGTACACAAATTTACCAGCTTTCGTGCCCTCCTGGTTTTTACATCAGACACAAATCAAGTCTACAAGATTTGGAAACTTGTAATTCCTGTTTTATGTTGATCCAATAAAATGATTCTCTTCCTTTTCATTCCACTGATGAAATAACCATAAAATCTAAACACATTTGTTTCTCAGCAGATATCCACAAACTTTTAAGATGTTCAGTTGGCATATGTATTATACTGCATGTGAATCAGGACAAATTCCAAACTGCGGAAGGATTGAGGGTTTATTCACTAAATTGTGCAGAACAAGCAATAGTTAAAACAAAAGTAAGTAGCAAACATTTTATTGTGATTTAGTTGTTCGGTGATTTATCACCTGTATACTAAACATTCTGTTCAAAATCATGTGCTTTTTCAGTCTGCAGTATTTTTTGTCAGGTATTTTTGAAAAACGATAGATAGTTGCAAAATAGTGAGTATTGGGTCAGATAACTGATAATCTGACCAAAGGTGCATAAAGATGACTGCCAAGAAGGGATAGTAGGAAGGATGGACAAGTTATTTCTTAAAAAATATCAATATACATGAATTTAAATAAATAAATTAAAATATAGTATATAGAATGAAGTTTACATTAATTTACTAAAAACAAACAAACAAAAATTGACAATACTGCTCCATTTAAAACAGTTCACTTTTTCGGGTGAAACCTTAGGAGGTAATCCACTAAACAGTCTTTTAAGACAAGGTAACGAGAGAAACTGACAAAAAAAAATCTCCAGTTTAACTTTAATTCCACTTTCACCTAAATCAGGCTTTTACCTTGCAATTCTATAATAGCCACTGTTCCGTAAATGAACCCATAGCTATCTAAAATATCAGTGATCTTACCAGGACCCTTTATCAACTTCATAAATTATTTTAGCATTTTCTTACTTGATGTGTTGATTTTTCATTCGGTGGTTAATATGTGTCATTGGTGTCTAGAAATGTAACAGTTGTAATTTGAAATAACACACCTTCCTGATTTACGCCATATCTGTATTTATCATTGTTAATAGCGTATTGTTCATGATCCTGAAATCTCACATGCACTGGACTGGAAGAGGTTCTAAATGGAAAGCTATGAAGCGGTGAATGGAAAAATACAAAGTACAAGATGTCAAATATGATACTTTGCCAGCTGTCTTCATTCTAAAAAAATATCCAACTTAAAGGAAAAGTTTGAGAAAAATAATAAAAACAAAGGATAATACTTTTCCAGGGGTGGGGAGGTGCCTGAACAACAAGGCGGTCGGACACATCTTTTGAGCGATCCTCTGCTAACTCAGTGTATCCTGCATAATCTCACCTATCAACACCCACTGGAACTTACTCAGTTCCAGCTACTAGCAAGGTGCTCTGGGTCAGGTTCCAGAAGTGCCAGTTACCAGTTTACCAACACATCAGATGAGGCCTAGTATAGTCATCAGACAGGAGAGGTGACTGTTCTCCTGATCTGCACAGCAAGGCTTCGGTGAAGAGTCCTCTTGCTGCCTCATTTCCCCCAGGAAATCCAACTTGCGTGGGTTATTACAGTCCTCACTGGACTACGATGCTTCTCTCCTCTGTTGGTTATCTAATGCTCCTGCCTGCCTCTCTTGTGTGCTGGAGCTAGCCAAGATGGCAGATGATAATCTTCTTTAGAGGCAAAGCCTGGCACGGAACCAGCTCCGCTCTATCGAAAGCACTGAAGCTGAAGGCGATATTTACACTCTTCTGGGCAACACTTTAAAGCGGCACTGTCATGCCGAACTTACCTTTCTTTAATCGATTCCTCTTCTCTCCCTCTGTCAGGATCTGTTCTTCGTTTCTTCCTGTCTGCTCTAGTTTTCTTTAAAACATAAGACAAAGTAGGGACTAATTACTTCTACATCTACATTACATCTAATTTAGATATTATCAGTTGAAACATTTCCAAAAAATGCTTCCCATTCCAAACGCAGGTCCCAGATCAGAAACACACTTTGAAGGCCTGTGCTCATCTACCTCACCAATCCCTAAGATATTATCCACCTGCTACAAGCTGTTACAACCCATGGTGTACCCAAACCTACCCTCGTATACAATTCCATGGAACGATGTTGTATCGCCCCCACTAAACACTAAATAATGGAACAAAATCTTTTATAAAACATTCCACTCCCACACAAGCATACCGCTGCAAGAAGCATACCGCTACAAGGTTCTAGCGCGGTGGTACATTACACCTGCCGACCTACATGCATACTCACCTACAGCGTCCAAAACTTATTGGAGGTGCAAAAAGGATGTAGGCAATTTTCAACACATATGGTGGTCCTGTCCACATGTACAACCATTTTGGAAACATGTGCAATCCCTTATTCAAAAGGTTGTAGGGACAACATTACCTTTCCACATGCCCGCGTTGCTTTTAAACTATGTAAACATCCCTATCTCTAAATACAAATCATCAGTTCCCTTTTTCATTCTCACAGCCGCTAAGATGGTAATAACCAATCTATGGAGGACCTCTCGATTTCCCACTATGGACCACCAGGTGGACCACCTCTGTACTCTGAAGGAGCTCAGATGGGCATCCCTGGGTAAATCTTCTAAATATGGTAGCCATGGAAACTGGTTATGACTCAAGACCTCATCCCCAGAAATTCCAATAACCCATGAGACACCCTTAACCAATTGAACCAATAGATGAATCACATGAGTCCTTCTGACAATACACTAAATGTGAATTGCCACCATGTCTTCCCCCACCCAGTACAACCCAGTATGACACAAACCTTGTGATGTATGTATATTTACATTAGGGAAGTCATGATTCAAAGGCTTAAGTGGAGCCATAACTTTATAGATAACAGACGAAAGGGGCTCATAAGTCCATAACCAAACAAGAACTGACTGAGCTAACCACATTCCAAAGTAACCAAGTTCACTGTTTCTATTGTTATCTTTTCCTTTGTTTTTTTATTTTCTATGTTGCATTGTTATAATATTTTCATTAAGATATAGATGTTCAGTCTAACATTCTGTATTAATGAGACACGATCAATTTTGACCTACTGTCCAATCCAGAAAATAACAAATCCAGACCGGGATTGACAGATGCATTGAATCTAATGTCATAACTATACTGTATTTCAAAATATGACAACATGTATGATCGCTAATATGATTACATCCTCATGATTGGAAAACATTATTGTCAACTACGGCTGTTTTATTGTGTGTCCTAATGTACTATACTGTTTTGTACTGCTTGTTATCTGACTACAAAATCAATAAACATAAATTAAACACAACAAAAAAATAATCTACAGTTCAATATGAATCCCATAATAAATACAGGAAATGTGTTTTGCCTTCTCACTCATGTTTTTATATATTACTATTAATAATATTACTAATTCTCAAAGGGTATGCAAACTTTTGAGCACAACTGTATAGCTGTGTTGCTGGATTTCTCCAAATAGGTTGCTGGGACCTAATTTTTGAAAAATATGGTTTTCAATTAATGCTGATATACATTAGCTAGGAAAATGGAAAATTGTATCAATATTTATCACATTCTTTTCCTCACTATTGTCTCGAACTAATATTTTTGGATACGTTTTTTTTTAAATTATCACAATCTGCTAGAAAAAAATCTTTCAAATTTTGCTGGATCAACATCAAAAGCATATGTGAGGAAGGCTGAACTTGATGGACGCAAGTCTCTTTTCAGCTATGTAACTATGTAACTATATATATTCAGATGTCATCATGAAAGTCTATGGGAAGTAGATAAATAATTTGAAATGTTTTTTTTTTTTTCTAAGAGATTTTAATCATTGAATAGTTTATCCAAAATATTAATATAACATGTATAAATATTAATCCTATGTTTCATGTCACCATCACAATACTCTCTGTAATAGTTTCTTTCAACTTGGATGTATAATTATTGTTACGAGAGAAGAATACATGTATACATTCTTTAATTAACATTTATATATTCCTGTCTTAATCAGCTGAGAGGGGGCACTTAAAGGACCACTATAGTGCCAGGAAAACATACTTGTTTTCCTGGCACTATAATGCCCTGAGGGTGCCCCCACCCTCAGGGTCCCACTCCCGCCGGGCTGAAGGGGGAGGAAGGGGGTTAAAGACTCACCTTTCTCTAGCGCCGGGCTCCCTAGGTGCTGGAGACTCTCCTCCTCCTTTCCCGTCATCGGCTAAATGCACATGCGCGGCAAGAGCTGCACGCGCATTCAGCCAGTCTCATAGGAAAGCATTTTCAATGCTTTCCTATGGACGCTGGCGTCTTCTCACTGTGAAAATCAATGAGACAGCCACTAGAGGCTGGATTAACCCTAAAGTAAACATAGCAGTTTCTGTGAAACTGCTATGTTTACAGCAGAAAGGGTTAATCCTAGATGGACTTGGCACCCAGACCACTTAATTGAGCTGAAGTGGTCTGGGTGCCTATAGTGGTCCTTTAACCCATTTCTGATGATGATATGGATTGACTAGGACATTTAGATACTGAGTAATAGATAAATTAACAGTTAAAACCAATTAAAATCTTGAACCATAACAAGCCTTCAGAAAGAAGTAGCATACAAGAAAATAGAAACATTTTTCTTTACATATAATGTTAAAAATAAAAAAATTGGAAATTAAGTTTTTTTTTTTATTATGCTAAAACATGACAGAACCTCATAACTTATTAGAGACCATCTTAAGTGTGATTCGGTAATGAGTTAGATTTGTGTATGACAAAAAAATTTACATCGATAGTGAACTTAGCTTTTATTCATTACTAATTAAAAAAATAACATTAATGAAGACAACGATGATCAAAACTATAAAAAGAAAATATTAGCAGTATGAAACCGAGAGTCAGAAGCACGACAGAAAAAAAATGACACATTCTGCAGAACTCTTAAATGTAATGCACTTAATTAGCGTTGTGTCACAGCACATTACTGAAAATATGCTGTCACTAATTAAAGCGTACCCAATACTTCGTAGTCAGCTGCTTAACAAAAATGCTGATTTTCCTGCATGATTGTTTTTGTTTTGTTAGAAAGTTTCTATGTCAGCCAATCACACTACATTTGTTTTAATGTGCTTATTTATTTTACTTTGTTTATTTATTTATTGTACTGTTTGGTGGTTGAAACATTTTTTTTTTCCTGTGTGTGTTTTTATTAGATGTGAGTGTGTCTTTTGATATGTACTATAACGGAAATAATTATTGAAACAGGTGAAAACAATGTTACCAATGTTACCACCCATTGCCTATGAGCAGTACAGCTCATTAATGGGTAAACCGTATTGTTCTTAGTTTATTATTGAATCCCAATAGAATGTGGTGTGTATATAGTGGATGTAGAATGTGTGTAGTTCACGCGGTATGTGTGTCATGAATCCAGTGTGTATAGTGGATGCAGCTTGTATGTTTTGTGTAATGTGTGTAATCTTTGTATGCATTAGATGCAGTGTGTGTGTGTGTGTGTAGTGAATGTAGGTGTGAGCTTGTGTAGAGAATGTAGTGTGTTTGTTGTGAGTACAAAGTGTGTATAGTAAATGCAGAGTGTGTTTGTATAATGACCGCAGAGGGTGTGTTAGTCCACACATTGTAAAGCGCTACATAATTTGCTGGCGGTATCTAAATATAATAATAATAACATCATAATAATAATAATATAGTGAATGTAGTGTGTATAGTGAATGCAGAGTGTGTTTGTATAATGACTGCAGAGTGTGTGTTTTTGTAGTGGATGTAGTGTTTTACAGTTTAATGTTTGTTAGTCCACACATTGTAAAGCACTACATAATTTTCTGGCGGTATCTAAATATAATAATAATACAATCATAATAATAATAATAATAGAGTGAATGTAGTGTGTTTGTAGTGACTGCAAAGTGTGTTTTATGAATGTAGTGTGAGTGTAGTGAGTGCAGAGAATGTAGTGTGTTTGTTGTAAATGCAAAGTGTGTATAGTGAATGTAGTGTGTATAGTGAATGTAGAGTGTGCTTGTATTATGACTGCAGAGTGTGTGTTTTTGTAGTGGATGTAGTGTGTGCATGTTTATAAGTCCACACATTGTAAAGCGCTACATAATTTGCTGGTGGTATCTAAATATAATAATAATAAAATCATAATAATAATAATAATAATAATATAGTGAATGTAGTGTATTTGTAGTGAGTGCAAAGTGTGTTTTATGAATGTAGTGTGAGTGTAGCGAGTGCAGAGAATGTAGTGTGTTTGTTGTGAGTGCAAAGTGTGTATAGTGAATGTAGTGTGTATAGTGAATGCAGAGTGTGTTTGTATAATGACTGCAGAGTGTGTGTTTTTGTAGTGGATGTAGTGTGGGCATGTTTGTTAGTCCACACATTGTAAAGCGCTACGTAATTTGCTGGCGCTATCTAAATATAATAAGAATAACAAAAAAAATCATCATCATAATAATAATAATGATAATAATAGTGAATTTAGTGTGTTTGTAGTGAGTTCCAACCGTGTTTTGTGAATGTGGTGTGATTGTAGTGAGTGCAGAGAATGTAGTGTGTTTGTTGTGAGTGCAAAGTGTGTTTAGTGAATGTAGTGTGTGTAGTGAGTGCAAAGTGTGTTTAGTGAATGTAGTGTGATTGTAGTGAGTGCAAAATGTGTATAGTGAATGTAGTGTGTTTGTAGTGAGTGTAGAGAATGTAGTGTGTTTGTTGTGAGTGCAAAGTGTGTGTATAGTGAATGTAGTGTGTTTGTAGTGAGTGTAGAGAATGTAGTGTGTTTGTTGTGAGTGCAAAGTGTGTGTATAGTGAATGTAGTGTGTGTAGTGAGTGCAAAGTGTGTTTAGTGAATGTAGTGTGATTGTAGTGATTGTAGAGTATGTATAGTGAATACACTGTGTTTTAGTGAGTGCAGAGTATGTATAGTGAATGTAGTGTGTTTTTAGTGAGTGCATAGTGTGTATAGTGAATGTAGTGTGTGTAAGGAGGCAGTGTCCATGTAAAATAGTGGGATTTAAAGCATTTTGTTCCATTTATTTGTGTATATTTTATTTATTTCCTCCTCCTTGCTTATTACCTTGCCAGGGAGGGGGGAGATCACATGGTGGAGGGAGCCAGCTGCGGTACATTCCAGAGGGGAACCCAGCAGCACTCACTATCTTCCCTTTTCAGCTCGTCTTTGACTAACTCTCGCGAGACCTTCCTGCGTGCTGTGCAGAGCGTTGCCATGGTAACCAGTGGCAACGCTCTTATGGCCGCAGGGCCCAGGATAGTTAGACAGAGAGAATCTGGAAAGGAAGACAGAGTGTGCTGCTAGGCACTCCCACCCACCCCCCTCTGCAATATACAGGTAGCAGGGGGCCCTCAGTGCACATATATATGGCAAAAATATCTCTATATAATTGTGCACATAAGGAATTTGGGTCTCGGACTGCCAGAGCAGTCCGGGCCCCCAAGGACCGCTGGGCCCATGACAACTGTTATGGTTGTCATGCCCTGATGGCGGCCCTGATTATAGCAACAGAATGCAAGACTTGGCAGCGCTCATAGCTGGGAGCAGACCAGGCAGCTCTAGAAGAACTAAAGACGGGCAGTTCTCATTGTCTGGTGGAACATGCCAGGTAGGTAAAAGAATAAGTGGAGCCTCGAGAAATAATATGAAACAAACCCAGTTAGCAGCTCATATTGGTGTATACCAGAGAAAACCTGAGTTTTTGTTGCAACAGGCAGGGTTAGTATTATAATATCAGCATTCAAAACTCATGGAAAGGCAAGCTGAATTATTTGCTTTCTCATAGAGTTTACCCAGGAATGCATTGCTGTCAGATTAAATGTAAATGGCTTTCTTATCTGTGAGAATGAAATGAAAAGATTTAACACACGAAAGTTATAAAGAAAAGAGCATCAAGATGTTACAGTATTGATATGTTTGGCATCTTTATCTAAAAATATTTTATAATCATTTGGATTGGCTTTATGTTAAACAGACAGTGATGCCATAATATAAATGTCTTTCATAAGAAATATGACACAGTGATAAAATCTAAAAAGTTTGCACAAATTTACAGTTTAACCCCTTAAGGACCAAACTTCTGGAATAAAAGGGAATCATGACATGTCACACATGTCATGTGTCCTTAAGGGGTTAAAGGGACTCTCCACGCACCAACACTACTTTTAATGTACTTAATAGGTTTTGGCATCATTAATATGCTGTGTTTGTTGCATGCTTAAATCTATAGTTTTTGCATAATATATATATATATTTTTTTTTTTTTGCAGAATAGTGCACCATACGCCTGCCTCCTTAGCCACACACCCTCACTCCAAGAAAAAACGTCCTTATCAAATGTATGTACACAGTACAAAACAACCTGCATTAGAAGGAGAGGACACCCAGGGAGTCATATTGTAAGGCTATAACTACCTGCTTATAGTTTCTCTGAATGTCTGCAGCTGGATTGCTAATTAGAAGCTGCTTGATTTGTTGTTGTTGCTGAGATTGCGTGCTTGTATTTGATAAGGAAGTCTTTCTGACATGGGGGGTGTGATGAACTGAGCCTCGTCACGTGTTCTTGGAGGGGATTGCTGGCTTACTAAAAGACTATGGGCCCTTTAAAAAAAAAAAATCTATATGAACAGACTTGGTTTGTGGGATTTTTTATTTGGTTCGGGAACCGAACAGCCGCATGAACCAGAGACCACCCTGGAGCTTGTTAAGCCTAATTGTTACTTTTTAGCAATATCCACCGCAGTGTTCTAAGTGTTCGTCTGGGTGGCCGAAATTCCTATGGACATCCACAAGGTGGCAGCCATCTTGTTCGCATGAAAACAGGCAACTATGTTTGGTCGTTGAGTTCATGGAACTATTTTCGGACACTAAAACTCCCGAACACCGCTGGACTTCCATGATCGCCTGTGTTAGATTTTATAGCACTTAGGAAGACACTGTTTGGTGGAAACATTCCCACAATGGGAACAAGCTCTAGGGTAAGACTATTGACTATGTTTGGTAGTTTGTTTTTTTTTAAACTACCAAACTAGACCGACTGCAAGCCCTGATTCTCTGGAACTGTTTTGGATTGGGCCATGCATGCAGTCAGTCAAATTATGACTTCCAGGAAATTCCTGAACCCCTGAACCAATCTGGGTGATTTCTGGATATGTTGGTCACCCAGATCAGGGCTATCAGGGGATTTAACTTTTGTGGGGATTTTTCTGTGCTTGGAGATAATTGAGTTTAATAGAGTGCTGACTCGATTATCTCCCAGGCACAGGGGAGGGATTGACCTATTTTGTATGGGAGTGTCCTGGACCTGAGAGACAATGTAATCGTGTGTATGTTTTTACTGTAGTCTACTCTCAGATCCTGGGGGAGTGCCCTTTGCATGAGGACCAGCATATAAGGCCAGCTGTGGCTGCCATTAAAGAGATTAATTTTATCCTTCATGAAGTCTTGGCTCATGTTTGGGGGATTGGGAGCTATATTCAAACTCTGGAGATTGCTATACTCCTTATACTCCCTGGGATTATAATCACTAGCTCTTGTAAGACCTATCCTGCTTTGCTCTCAGGACTAGGAGAGGTCTACCCACTGAAAGCTGGATCCTGGTCTTGGGTCCAGAGTGGGTGGAGGACAGCGAGACCCCAACCAAGCTGCGGCAGTTTGTGGGGTTTGCGGTGGTTATGCTGTCCGGTGCTGTGCTTATGGCACTCAAGGATTACTCGGAAGCATCGATTGACTGAGGTACCCAGTAGGGGTGCCAGGTGGTTTGTCACAAGGGGTGTGGCTAATGAAGCAGAATTATGGTGCAGCACTCTGCAAAACATTTATGTTTTATGCAAAACCTATAAAGATCTGAGCATACAAAAACTACAGCATATTAATGAGGCCAATATCTATCAAATGTATTAAAGTTGTATTGGAGCCCAGGATGTCCCTTTAAGTTTATCTTACTGATATAGTTTGAGTGCAAAGATTCTGTTACTGCAGCCTTTCATCATTAAATGTTGCATTTCAGAAATTAAAGGATTGGCCAGTCAACCTGGCAGGAATGCATGCAAAGCTGCCTGTCAATCATCCAGGATGGCTCACTGAAGGCCAACCATGCATGGAGCACCGTTTGAGAGCTCCCTTCAGGGACATAGTTCCCACAGTGTAACGCAACAATGTCGAGTGCTGTGCTTGCATTAGTGTTTTTGTATATGGTACCATGATGTTCCCAAAAGTGGGACCCAAAAATAGAAGCTGTCCCGCTAAAATCTGGTATGTTGGGAGGCATGTAAAGGCCACTCTAAAGGAAAATGGATGTCCCATCAAATTGAGTGCAATAAGTGCAATAAGTTGCCTGTCCCTGCTCAACTACAACTCCTATTATGCTCAGTGAATTTATATCTGAATTTGGTGGGAGTAAAAAGATACATTGAATGTAATGAGATAATGAGAATGCCACTTGCTATTTTGCTTAAGTGGAATATAATGGTAATTATCCTCACTTAGTGGTAGGTTTTTAATGCTTCGAAAATATTTGTGGACATCTTAGTAGACACATTTGTGTTTTATTTTTTTTAAAGATCAGTTATTTGCATAAAAAATATAACTACATTTTTGAACATAGAGTTTTAATTAAAAAAAAAAAAAAAAGCTTAAGAGCTTAAAAGCTTTAGCCTCGAGGTCTTCAAATACCTAGGTAATAGTTGATGCGAGGCTCAACAAAAAAAAATACTTAAAACAAAATCTCCAAAACTAAACACATGATCTGTCATTCAACGAACAGTCAAAATCTACTGAAAAATATTGTACAACTCCAGCTGCATATCTACAAAATAAATAAATAATAAAACAAATACATACGTTGATAAATATCCATATCCCACGTGTCTGGTGACCAATGGGAAGAACCTGCCATAGAAGCAAAGGGGACTTTAGGTATTGCTAAACTATCTGTCTGTATCTCCCTTTGTTGGACCATTTAACACAGCATATTATATAAAGACGACACTGACGATTTTGACAATCAGTTAGTATGTACAGTTGCTATTTATAAGTTAGTCCATGTATTGTTATCATTTGATCAACTTCCAGATCTTTTTTTTACCCATGCCATATTAAACTCACGTTACTCGTAAGATGCTAAAATTATCACGAGGGCATCCATCTGAAATCTGACTTTCTCCAGTGTTCATACATTTTACAGATATATTATTGATAATTCTGAATAAATTTATTATCATTGATTTGTCCAGATAGAACATTTAAAACTATATTTTATTGAATTAATTAAAAAATATCTTCATATTTGTCATGTTTAGCAGATAACAGATTTTGTTTAATCATTTAATGTGTGATATCTTGTGATTTTATTTTATTATCTACAAGAAATGTCTAATTACACACACACACAAAAAACAATTATATTTATTTGCAGAGCATTTTTCAAAACACAGTCTTTGCACAAGACCAGAATATGGTCTGGCAATCAATAGCATGGATCTTCAGGGAGAATACTTTACAATTAATTGTTCCCCATTGAGAAAACATTGTTGTCTTATTTTTGCTTGTACAAGAAATAGTTCCCTGCCGACTGGGCTTCAATCCAAGAAAAAGGATACAATAACGTTTACAAAAAAGAAAAACTTACGTTAAACCACAACAATGCCAAACTATTTTCATTGATCATTTGTTTTTAAAATATTCCTATGATTACCCTGTACTGTCACAATATAAACCAGTCATCATAAGATGCATAATGAAATGGCAAAACAATGGGCTGGCTGCACTCACCTGAACATGCTTAAATGGGGTGCTGCTGCTAGTCTAGCCAGCTCCTTGGTTTTTCACCCCTCCCTGTCACAGGTGCCTCATCTCAGGACCCTGTTTAGCCTTGTACTGCAGAGAACTCGAGATGGAAGGATTTCCCCAAGTGAGTAACTCATTTAGTAGACAGTTGGTTGTGAGAGTAGGACCTGCCAAAGATGGGGTACGTTGACGTTGTGGCAGGCTTATGCAATGTATGATCATATAATGTAACTAAACCCCCATTATTTTTTGCCTGGATTAGGTGTTTTTAATAAAAGTAGCAAAATCGGTCAGCACCAAAGTAGCTGTTTAGTAGATAAGGGAGTGCGCTGGATTTTCATTTTTACTGCATCATGAAATGGCTAGGAATTACTGATAACAGCCACGAATGTGTTTTCAATGTATCCGTTAAACTGTTTTAACCCTTTAATGACAAATGACAGTACGCGTTTTCATAATAATGCTTTCTTTGAGGATAGCATTCAATAATATAATCGTTCACCCTACCTATGAACGTATTCTCGTGTGAAGCTGCCAAAGCAGGACATTCTATGCTGATATAAGATTGTCAGACCAGATTCTGATGAGAGCAAAGTGTAATATTTAGTCTTTAAGGGTTAATATTAGAGTGGTATACCATTTAACCATTTGGGTATCTGTTGCAAGGTGAGCGTTCAAAGTACGGACTCAACTAAATCAACTAAGCTCATGGCAACTAGTGTTTTAATAGGTCCCCTAAATCTGCTTGGATGAAGACATTTAGAGATGTGATATTCCATGCTAGTATTTATATAGCCATTCAGCTAATAGAGCTCGTGGAGCAGATTCATTCAGTGTAGTGGCTATGAGGACACTTTCACAAAGCTTAGGCATTGCAGTTCCATTACCTTGACAGTTCAATATAGGTCTATGTATAAAATGTCTGGTTGTGCCCAGATTATATCTACAGCAGCTATGACTCATTGTGAAGTGGGTACTAAAACAGTCGCAGTTGTTCTTCTCATACTGAGCACTAGCTTACGCTATGCATCAAATACATGGGCATCATAAAATGGGCTGCCATTATGCCATGTGGAACGCATTAAAAAGCTGAAGGAGGTGATACTTAGAAATGAATGATGTGCACATTGATACAGAGGAACATCAAATAGCAAAATTCCAAAGCAAAGTAACAAAGCCTCGAATTCCTTCAATCCACATTTCTATATGTTAAAAGTATAAAAGTATACCTGCTACATCAGGTCAAGGAGATGTCGAGTTTATGTCCAAATTTAAAAAGACTGTAAAAAGGTACCCAGACTTTTCTAATGCCAAGTAATTAGGGCAACATTGGTAAGTCTATACAATGTGCACATAGGGTAGTGTTCATCCCACATAAAAACTGCAATACAATGTAAGATTAATATGTTTAATCTTCTCATGGTAGTAAACTCTTGCCGATACTGGTGGTGGCAAACTTTATTTCATTGATTTTGGGGCACTCGTGAATTTTGTTTCAATAGTATTGTAACTGTCTTATGCTGTTCATCAAATCTGAAAATCACCATCCCGCCATGCTGAAATGTAAAGACTGTATATGCTAAATAATCTGCATATGCTAATTAATCGGTCAAAAATACAGATTTTAAGAGCGGTTAGCAATGGGATTGTGCCTCAATAGAGAATAAAGTTTCATAAAACATGCATTATGGGGAAAAAAATATATATTAATTGATTATTTTGTATTTAGCTGTGTATAGTTAAGGATATTAGAAGTCATCAAGAGGATTCTGCAGCCCTATAGGCACTAAGTTTCCTATCACATTCCTCAGTATGTTCAAATATATCCTCAATGACTTATAAATAGTAATATCTTGATCATGTACAGCTGGTGATTCATCACTTTTATAATGCATGGTGTTACTTTCCAAGCTTGACACTTTCACAGTAGTCACATCGTAAATAATACTGGGAAAGGTAAAACAATGCAGCTGTGTCCAACCTAGTCCTCAATACACATAGATCCACGTTTTGTCAGTATCCCCATTGGAATAGAATTAGGAAATGCCTAAACATAGACTGTTGGTGTGCCTTGAGATATGGGTTGGGAAGCATGAAAGAGTTCCATGTTTGCATGAAATACTAGAGGGCCATAGTAAGTATCACTTGGAGGACAGTGGACAGGATATAGCATTAACAAATCTAGCACTTCTGCAAAGCACCAAATATAATCATATTCCATAGAAGGAAACTACTAGGGAAAAACGATGTTTTGGATAGCTAAAATGTTAAGGTGTGTAAATGAATTATTTGTGCCCTGTATGTGTATAGGTGTATACCTGTGTAAACATAGAAACATAGAAACATAGAATGTGACGGCAGATAAGAACCATTCGGCCCATCTAGTCTGCCCAGTTTTCTAAATACTTTCATCAGTCCCTAGCCTTATCTTATAGTTAGGATAGCCTTATGCCTATCCCACGCATGCTTAAACTACTTCACTGGGGTAACCTCAACCACTTCAGCTGGAAGGCTATTCCATGCATCCACTACTGAAGTGGTAGAGGTTAACACAGTAAAGGAGTTTAAGCATGCATGGGATAGGCATAAGGCTATCCTAACTATAAGATAAGGCTAGGAACTAATGAAAGTATTTAGAAAATTGGGCAGACTAGATGGGCCGAATGGTTCTTATCTGCCGTCACATTCTATGTTTCTATGTTTCTATGTTTACACAGGTATACACCTATACACATACAGGGCTCAAATAATTCATTTACACACCTTAACATTTTAGCTATCCAAAACATAGTTTTGCCCTAGTAGTTTCCTTTTATGGAATATGATTATATTTGGTGCTTTGCAGAAGTCCTAGATTTGTTGATGCTATATCCTGTCCACTGTCCTCCAAGTGATACTTACTATGGCCCTCTAGTATTTCATGCAAACATGGAACTCTTTCATGCTTCCCAACCCATATCTCAAGGCACACCAACAGTCTATGTTTAGGCATTTCCTAATTCTATTCCAATGGGGATACTGACAAAACGTGGATCTATGTGTATGTACATTGAGGACTAGGTTGGAGACAGCTGCATTGTTTTACCTTTCCTAGTATTATTTACAATGTGACTTCTGTGAAAGTGTCAAGCTTGGAACGTAATACCATGCATTATAAAAGTGATGAATCACCAGCTGTACATGATCAAGATATTACTATTTATAAGTCATTGAGGATACATGTATTTTCCATGCTGAAGGTTTTGTTTTTTTAATACAAATCACAACATTCCAACAAACGTTCAGGCAACAAACTTCCGACTTATCTAACGGTCAAATTGTGAGCTTTACTGTAAGAATTTTGTACGTACTGATTTCATTACTGAACGTTTTATATGGGACATAAAAAATATTTTTTTACCCTTTGATACATTCTAAAGATTTTACATTTAATAATAAATAATAAAATATAAGTTTTTATATTTGTGAAATCTTCAAAACTGTGTAAACAGCAAAACAATACTAAGAAGAATAAGAAGGGAAGAGGGATTGGGAGGTGGTTCTGGTTATGGGAATGTATTGTTGACTGTAAATTTGAAAAATGTAAACCTTTTAATTATCATTAATGAAATCAAGACGTGTGACGCTATTGTCTGGTGCATTGGAGTTATTCGTATTGCATGTAACAATTTGCCAGATTGATTATGATTCTCCTGACTAACTTTAATTGTATATGGGTTTTTTATTTGTTAGCTGATAATTAAATGTTCTGCATATTTAAATATTTTTACACACGCTAGGTGAAATACAAGTCAATTTCAAAGTATATCTCAAAAAGATAAAAGTTAATTTACAAGCAAGCTGTGTTTTTTTGTGTTTTTTTTCAAATTTCCTCATTTAATATTGAGACACCTATAAAAGTATCAAAATGAGTAATTCTATGTCAAAGTGTAGTAAATTGAAAAAAAAATGTTCTCTACAAATAAGTTTTCACAAACTAATTTACAATTTTTTATTGTGCTACTTTATTGTTGTTTCACAGCATATAAAATCCGAGAAAAGTTATAAATGGAAGAAAATAAACAATAGTTGTAGAAATGGAATGTATGGACGAGAAACAAAAAAAGTTATATTCCTGATGTGCCCCCCTTATGCCCCCCACCCCCTAAAGTTCTGATATAAAAATAGGGAAAATAGATAATTATTCATAAAAGAGCTTAGAGGTTTACAATAACAAAAAGTGTACATTGATGCTACCATAAAGGGAATTATCTAAGACTATTCTTAAACTTGTATTTTAAATAGGAGGGCCATTGATCCGTGATCAGTAAAGGATACGTCCTAGATACTATTAAATCAATGATGAAAAACATCTAATCTCTATCTTATTAAAGTATGTTGTATGGTTATATTATACTTGCTGGGCTTGTTAAGTGATGGGGTGGTGGATTGATTTGTGTATACAGGGAGATTATTAAGAGAGTACACCAGCTTGGGACATCATGGACTACTAAATATTCTATATACTGTATGAAATTGAAGAGGACATGTTTCATTCAACTGCATTGCACACAAACAACATGGAGTGGAATGCTCTGCATCTACTTTTTTTTATCAAATTGAGTGTGTTATAATAAATTATTCTCACAGTTGCACATGTTGAGTGAAACACGTCACGTTTGCTCCAGTATAAATATAAAAATGATGACCATCAGGTGGGCTTCAAAGTATTTAATAGCAATATGGTAAGTAGGTTACATGCTGGTCCCTGGAGAAAGATGTTGGCTAATGTCGAAATATTGGGAGTAGATTTAGTAGCACCAGTCTTGCTGTCTGATAGGCATGAGGTTTACATTGTATGCTTTGTATGTCTTGCTATACAAGCCATATTACTAATTGTAAAATTGTATTAAAAAATGATAGTGCATCCTTACAATATTGATTATGGTTATAATGATAAATTGTAGTAAGTGTTTTTTAATCAGAAATGTTATTTCAATATCAAAATAAACTGGGATATTTAAGTATAAGGAGAAAAATAGACAATAAATCTGATGGATGGATAGATGGATGGACAAATGTACTAACAGACAGATGGATGTACGGACACGATGGGAAGATGATAGACAGACAGACATATGATAGATAGAATATCATTCAACATGACAGTCATAAGATGGAATGTTTTGTTTTAGATTGTCAGTCAGTAGAGCACAACATATTTCAATTACACTTTAAATAAGAAATAACATTTCTTTATTTTAATTTTTTTAACTTTTTTTAAAAAGAAATAACATTTCAAAACAGAGTTGATGGGCTACAGTAAACCTCTGCTCTTGCCATTCGTGCATTTCAGTAATACAGACCAGTGAGAAATGTATGATTAGCTAGATGCCAAAAAAAAAAAGATGGTTTACAGTAAATTAGTTCTTAAGTGATGAGATCTCAGTAACTCTTCAAAGAGGGATCAAAGAAAACCATCAAAGAAGAGTTCTCTAAAGCAAAAAAGGCAAAGTAATATGTCAAATCAATATATAAAACAAGTTGAGAGAATCAGGCCTCCAAGAAGAGGAGTACTAGCTAAAAATCTTTAAACCAGACACTTATTTTAATACGAATAATAAAAACTGAAATTTATTAGTAGAGATTTTACTAAAATCAACATTGACACTTTTAACCTCAATTCGAAGAGTCATATCTAGATCGATGGCAGCATTAAGCTTCAAATAACTGAAAAACAAGAAATTAAAAGATAATATAGTTGATCATCCACAAAAACCATCAGAGAATACATTTTAACCATCAATAAAAATATATTTATCTTTTATTTTTTCAAGAAATAAAAAGAAAACTTTGTCGTCTCGGAATATGCCTTTTTAAAAATATACAGATCTGAAAAGATGGTCAAGGATAATTTTGTAAAGGGGCATTCAAAGCACCATAACTGCTACAGCCCATTGCAGTGGTTATGTGATTCTTTTTGCACCATTTTCGTTTTTTCGGTCAAATAATTTTCAAGCAGTTTGACAAATATAGGGCTGTCCAAAGCCTTTCTGCAAATGCTGGAATAATGCTGAGCATCGAATATATTCATATATATATATATATATATATATATTTATTTATGTATTTATTTATTTTCAATTTATTTATATAGTGCCAATATTTTATACAGCGCTTGCAATTATGGCGATATATGTCAACACGTAATTGACATACAAAATAATATTGACAGAAACAAGAGATGGCTAAAATGTACTATACTGGTTACCATGCTTCGATTGCTTCTTTAATGTATAGGGGTTGACTGTAAACAGTCTCACTATCATATGCCAAAGAGCAAACATACATTTAAATATTTACAATTTTGTTTTTTTTTAAAACCATGTAAGTGTCTGAATCTTTACATTTTGTAGCAGTTTGCAAGAAGTACTCTTTTCAGAAACATATCCTGTTTAACCCCACTACCAAGAAAATGTATACACAGTGTTCTTTTGTATTATTTCATAATGCAAAACACAATTAAATAAATACTCTACTCCATCCATGTCTCTGCCTTAAGCAGAGAGGCTGCATATTATTATTATTATTGTTATTATTATTACTGGTATTTATATAGCACCAGCATATTCCATAGTGCTTTACAATATTATCAAAGGGGGAGATTTAATATTAAATGAGACAATTACAAAAACTTACAGGAATAGGTTGAAGAGGGCCCTGCTCGAATGAGCTTACAGTCTATAGGATTATTAATATAATTGCTCCCATACTGTATTGTAGTCTGCATTGTTCAGTCTGCCCATATCATGTTCTGTGCACAAATCAGAGAACATTTGCATTCAGGAATGACATTGAAAACCAGAAACCCAAACTTAGCTCACGCAGAGTAATCACTGAACTATTAATAATCAGGAATTTAAAGTAAAGTAGAAATCAAAATATAGCTGACTTTTTGAATATCAATCCATTTCTACTTTTTCCTATTATTTAAAAAAAAATGACAGATTTCGAAGTCGCTATTTAGCCCATATGGAACCATTGTATTTAAATGAAAGTTAACAGATTTTTAATTTAAATACGATGATTCCATATGGGCTAAATAGCAATTTTGAAATCTGTCATTTTTTTGAAATAACAGGATTTTTTTTTTTAGCTCTAAGACCCTTATTTTAAACCGTAAATTTTAGACATTTAATTTACTATAGTAAAATTCACAAAGTTATACCACTCAGTAAATGAGCTGTGCAAAACACATGATTCTATAAAGTTCCAGATAAATATATTTTGCAAGAGAAGACTTCCACTAGGATTCCATTTTAATTGTATATGTCTAACTAATGCCTCTTGTTAATGAGCATATATCATAACTAGAGATGTCCCGAATAGTTCGCTGGCGAATAGTTCCTGGCGAACATAGCTTGTTCGCGTTCTCCACGGATGGCGAACATATGCGATGTTCGGTCCGCCCCCTATTCATCATCATTGAGTAAACTTTGACCCTGTACCTCACAGTCAGCAGACATATTCCAGCCAATCAGCAGCAGACCCTCCCTCCCAGACCCTCTCACCTCCTGGACAGCATCCATTTTACATTCATTGTGAAGCTGCATTCTTAGTGAGAGGAGGGACAGTGTAGCTGCTGCTGATTTAATAGGGAAATCGATAGCTAGGCTAGTGCATTCAGTGTCCACTACAGTCCTGAAGGACTCATCTGATCTCTGCTGTAAGGACAGCACCCCAAAAAGCCCTTTTTAGGTCAAGAACATCAGTCTGCTTTTTTTTTTTTTCCCTGTGTAATGTAATTGCAGTTGCCTGCCTGCCAGCATGTGTGTCCATCTCACAGCGTATACTATGCCTACTTGCCCAGTGCCACCACTCATATCTGGTGTCACAATAGCTTGCATTTAAAAAAAACAAAACTTTTTTGACTGTAATATAATAGCAGTCAGTTTCCTTCACACGTGTGCGTTTCAGGGCCTGCCAGGGCACAGTGTCACACCAGTGCAACTCATATCTGGTGTAACAGTAGTGTACATTTTAAAAAAAATTACAGGCAGAGGCAGGCCACCCCGCAGGGGCCGTCGTGGTCGTGGTGCTGTGATTCCCTTTGGCCCTAGAATAATGCCCAGTGTTCAGAGGCCACGTACCCTGAACTTGAAAAGTTCTGAGGACATAGTTGACTGGCTAACACAGGACACCCAATCTTCTACAGCTTCCGCTCGGAACCTTGACGCACCATCCTCTTCCAGCTTAGCTTCGGGCACCTCTCAAGCTACCACTCGCCCGCCTGCCACCACCACCAACACTAGCATCACAGCCGCTTCACTTGATCTGTCAGAGGAGTTATTTACACATCAGTTGGAAGAAATGAGTGATGCACAACCATTATTGCCAGAGGATGTAGATAACAGGGATATGTCTCAGTCAGGCAGCATTACACACATGGACGTACGGTGTGATGATGATGATGTTGTACCCGCTGCTTCCTTTGCTGAGTTGTCAGATACAAGTGAAGCGGTTGATGATGACGATGCGTCCGTGGATGTCACGTGGGTGCCTGCTAGAAGAGAAGAAGAACAGGGGGAAAGTTCAGATGGGGAGACAGAGAGGAGGAGGAGACGAGTTGGAAGCAGGGGGAGGTAGTGGAGCTAGTGGCACAGTCAGACAGCATGCATCGGCACCCGGGGTCAGCCAGACAGCACGCCAATCAACGCATGCTGTTGCCACCACCAGAATGCCGTCATTGCAGAGCTCAGCAGTGTGGCATTTTTTTTGTGTGTCTGCCTCTGACAACAGCAAGGCCATTTGCAACCTGTGCCAAAAGAAACTGAGTCGTGGGAAGTCCAACACCCACCTAGGTCGTGGGAAGTCGTGGGAAGTCCAACACCCACCTTTGCTTTGCAAAGGCACATGATCTCACATCACAAACACCTATGGGATCAACACATGAGTACAAGCAGCACACAAACTCAAAGCCGCCATCCTGATCCTGGTCCAGCATCTTCAGCCACGTCAACCACTGCTGTCCTATTGCCCCCTCTCCACTATCCGCCACTCCGTCTCTCGCCTTGAGCAGTTCCTGCTCATCTGCCCACAGTCAGGTATCTGTCAAGGACATGTTTGAGCGTAAGAAGCCAATGTCACAAAGTCACCCCCTTGCCCTGCATCTGACAGCTGTCTTGTCTGAACTCTTAGACCGCCAGCTTTTACCATACAAGCTGGTGGAGTCTGAGGCATTCCAAAAAATTGTAGCTATTGGGACACCGCAGTGGAAGGTACCCGGCCGAAATTTCGTTGCACAAAAGGCAATCCCAAACCTGTACTCGATTGTGCAAAAGGAAGTAATGGCATGTCTGGCACACAGTGTTGGGGCAAGGGTCCATCTGACCACTGATACCTGGTCTGCAAAGCATGGTCAGGGCAGGTATATCACCTACACTGCGCATTAGTTAAACCTGCTGACGGCTGCCAAGCATGGAATGCGTGGCTCTGCAGAGGAGTTGGTGACACCGCCACGACTTGCAGGCAGGTCTGCTGCCACCTCCTCTACTCCTCCTACTCCATCCTCTTCCATAACCTTCTCGGCTGAGTCCTCTTCTGCTGCTGTGTCTTGCTCCACATCAACGGCACCCCCCCAGCTCCCCAGGTACTATTCCACATCCCGGATACGGCAGTGTCACGCCGTCTTGGGGTTCACTTGCTTGAAAGCAGAGAGTCACACCGGACAAGCACTCCTGTCCGCCCTGAACGCACAGGTGGAAAAGTGTCTGACTCCGCACCAACTGGAGATCGGCAAAGTGGTTTGTGACAATGGAAGAAATTTGTTGGCGGCATTGAATTTGGGCAAGTTGACACATGTGCCGTGCATGGCACATGTGTGTAATCTGATCGAACGCTTTGTGCATAGGTACCCAGGCTTACAGGACGTCCTGAAGCAGGCTAGGAAGGTGTGTGGCCATTTCAGGGGTTCCGACATGGCCATGGCGCACTTTTCAGATATCCAGCGGCGAAACAACATGCCAGTGAGGCGCTTGATTTGTGACAGCCCGACTCGTTGGAATTCAACAATCCTAATGTTCGACCGCCTGCTCCAACAAGAAAAAGCTGTTAACGACTATTTGTATGACCGGGGTGCAAGGACAGCCTCTGCGGAGCTGGGAATTTTTTTGCCACGTTACTGGACGCTCATGCGCAAGTCCTGTAGGCTCATGCATCCTTTTGAGGAGGTGAAAAACCTAGTCAGTCGCACCGAAGGCACCATCAGCGACATCATACCATTTCTTTTCTTCCTGGAGCGTGCCCTGCGAAGAGTGCTGGATCAGGCCGTAGATGAGTGTGAAGAGGAAGAGGAAGAGTTGTGGTCACCATCATCACCAGAAACAGCCTTATCAGTATCGCTTGCTGGACCTGCGGCAAAGCTGGAAGAGGATTGTGAGGAAGAGGAGTCAGAGAAGGAATGTGGCTTTGAGGAGGAGGAGGAAGACCAACCACAACAGGCATCCCAGGTACCTAGCTGGTACCTATCTGGTACCCGTGGTGTTGTACGTGGCTGGGGGGAAGAACATGCCTTCAGTGAGATCACTGGGGATGAGGAACGGGACATGAGTAGCTCGGCATCCAACCTTGTGCAAATGGGGTCTTTCATGCTGTCGTGCCTGTTGAGGGACCCTCGTATAAAAAGACTGAAGGATAACGACCTGTACTGGGTGTCCACGCTACTATACCCCAGGTATAAGCAAAAAGTGCCTGAAATGTTACCGAATTACCGCAAGTCGGAAAGGATGCAGCAGTTCCAAAATAAATTAAAAAGTATGCTTTACACAGCGTATAAGGGTGATGTCACAGCACAACGGGAATCTAACAGGGGAAGAGGTGAAAGTAATCCTCCTCCTCCCATGACCACGCCGGCAAGGACAGGACGCTTTACAGATGTGTTGTTGATGGAGGACATGCGGAACTTTTTAAGTCCTACGCATCGCCACAGCCCTTCGGGGGCCACCCTCAGAGAAGGACTCGATCGACAGGTAGCAGACTACCTCGCCTTAACTGCAGACATCGTCACTCTGAGGAGTGATGAACCCCTTGACTACTGGGTGTGCAGGCTTGACCTGTGGCCTGAGCTATCCCAATTTGCGATAGAACTTCTGGCCTGCCCCGCTTCAAGTGTCCTGTCAGAAAGGACCTTCAGTGCAGCAGGAGGTATTGTCACTGAGAAGAGAAGTCGCCTAGGTCAAAAAAGTCTAGATTACCTCACCTTTATTAAGATGAATGAGGGATGGATCCCGAAGGTTTTATCCCTGTTACGTCCCCCTATTAGGGGACGTAACAGGGATTAAACTGATAAGAATAGTACTACTTAACACACCACTCCTATCTGGTGGCACATTAGATTACACGCGCAGTGCCCCAAATTTGAAGTAGGAGGACTAACCAAGCATCTTTTTCCATCTCCCGGTTCCTAAAATCGATGCCATATACACGTTCCCTGATAGGGGACATAACAGGGATTAAACTGATAGGAATAGTACTACTTAACACACCTTATAATAACGCAGAGAGGGGCAATGCAGAGAGAGGAGTCTGAAGAAGAGGAGTCAGAGGAGGAAGGTGGCTTTGAGGAGGTGGAAGACCAAACACAGCAGGCGTCCCAGGGGGCTTGTTGTCACCTTTCGGGGACCCTTGGTGTTGTACATGGCTGGGTGGAGGAAGAGACCTTCAATGACATCAGTGAGGACAAGGAACAGGACATGGCTAGCTTGGTATCCAACCTTGTGCAAATGGGGAGTTTGCGGTTGTGCAAAAGGACTGTTTGCGGTTGTTTGCGGTGCGTTAAATGGGGAGTTTGGTCTGTCACTGTGAAGCGGGCGTAACTCTTACACTACCTGATCGATACAACATCATACCTGATGTTTTAAAGCACGTTATTCCAAACAATTTAGGAATGTTAGGTGATTTATGCCCTTTATGGATTAAAACCAGACTCTACATCAACTATGCAATTTTCCATGGGAGTTTTGCCATGGATCCCCCTCCGGCATGCCACAGTCCAGGTGTTAGTCTCCTTGAAACAACTTTTCCATCACTATTGTTGCCAGAAAGAGTCCCTGTGGGCTTTAAAATTCGCCTGCCTATTGAAGTCTATGGCGGTTCGCCCGGTCGCGAACATTTACGGAAATTCGCGTTCGCCGTTCGCGAACTGAAAATTTTATGTTCGCGACATCTCTAATCATAACTACAGATGTTGATATTTAGATATATGGGTTAATTATCTATATGGGGTAATATTTATATATATATAATTACATATAATAGAAAATGAACCCATATTATATATATATATATATATATATATATATATATATATATATATATATATATATATATATATATAATGAAGAAAAATACCGGCACTCTAGGTCTTCCAATGATTGTAGTTTAATTTTCAATCCAATGACATTGGATTGAAAATTAAACTACAATCATTGGAAGACCTAGAGTGCAGGTATTTTTCTTCATTATATATTATTTTTTCTGCTGGGCTCCAGGCCATAAAACTTTATTGTGTTGGAGTGCAAGAATTTTTTGTTTGACTATATATATATATATATATATATATATATATATATATATATATATATATTTGTGCTCGGAATTTAAATACGTAATGGATAGTAACTGTGAGCAAAGTTGGTTGTGGTGTGCCGAAACCAACGTACGAGTGGGCCTGTAAATAAAAGAGGGCCCACCAAGGAGAATGTAATTATAACAGGGTGTAGGTGGGTGGGAACAATCAACAGAAAGGCAGAGGTGAGTAGGGGCTGGGAGTTTAAGTAGAGGACTTACTCCTCCCACAAATTCAGGCCTCCACAAGTTCAGGCCTTTTAACTTGTGCTCGGAATTTAAATACGTAATGGATAGTAACTGTGAGCAAAGTTGGTTGTGGTGTGCCGAAACCAACGTATGAGTGGGCCTGTAAATAAAAGAGGGCAAAAAGATAAATTCGAGAAATACACACTTTATTGCATTTTTTACAAAACCAAGTTGCTGAAAGCTTGGCGAAGCTCTTTCTCCGGCTGTGGAATATATGCAGTATATATGGAGGATTTCCACCGCCCCAGTCTCTTGATGATATGGACCGGTGTGTTAGTGCTAGAGGCTGCTCCTATACGGAAGGAGTGCCTAGAGAATGCAATCGGGTTGTGTCCGAGCTTAGATAACAGAATTCTGATATGAACCATCAATTTTGCTGTGGTTAACGGGTGCCCTTGTAGTGTTAAGAGCGGAGAGTCCAGTAGGTGACCGTGCAGAGTTGACCGTAGGTGGTCTAGTACTTTTACCGGACACCAGGCATTATCAGTAGGGAAGAGAGGAATTATAGTAGGGTGTAGTGACCGGTTGGTTTTAGTTGTAGGGATCGAAAGTTGGTAGTGATCCTCTATTTTAGTGAGGTGTGATATTTTAAGTCTTAACTTCGTATCTCCTTGACAAATTACGGTGAACTCTCTAGGTCTGAGAAAACCGTAGAAAGCGAGATATAAAGCAGATTTGATCACCGTATTTGTGCCGATGTCGAATGGGGCTGTGTCAAGGAGATTGCTAAGTGACCTGAAGATAGGCCCATCTATAGGTAATCTAATGGTAGAGAGTGGAGGTGAAACCTTTGATATTCCTTTCAAAACCTTTTTGACGGGGTATGAAGACAGGAAAGGTGTGTTGTTAGGAAAAAAAGGTGAGGCTGTGGTGCTGGACCCCCGTGAGATATAGTTTAATGGTGTTGTGAGATAGTTTAAGGTGTAGGTGGAAAAAAGAGGCAAAAGCCACCATGGTTTGAATAGAGAAGTCACCTTGTAAACCGAACTCTGCTGTGAATTTATTAAATATATTAAGAGCCCTATTGTAAGTGATAGCCGTGTTTGGTGATAATGCTTGGTGAGTGAGTGCTCTAGCGTGGTTCAAGAGTGTGCTTAATCCAGGATTAGATCGTGGAACCGTGGTGTCCTGGATGGTTGTAGGTGAGCCGTTGGGAGTGCCTGAGAAAATGCCTGAAATTGAGAACGAGAAAGAGCGTCAGCGGCCGTGTTGTGAATACCCGGGATGTGAAAACAAACTAAGTGAAACTGGCCGGATGCTGCCAACCAGGTCAGCTTGCGAATCAGCCGCATGATGGTCAGGGAAGATGATCGCCCTTTGTTCACGATTTCGCAAGCTGCCGAGTTATCAGAGTAGCATTTGACTGCCTTGCCAGACCAGAGATGACCCCAGGTGTGTGCGGACGCCACAATGGGATAAATTTGAAATAGTGCTGAGGTCTCTCTGAATCCTGGCAAGGCATCCGTATCAGTGGGCCAATGGCCCCTGAACCAGTGGTTCCCAAAAATGGCTGCAAAACCGGTATTGGCTGCTGCGTCTGTGTGGATGATGGGTGAAGAGGTGGAGAGAGGGGGAATAAACATGGAGATTCCATTCCAGTCCTTCAAAAACTTCCCCCACATAGCTAAGTCAGCCTTGGCGTGGGGGTCCAAAGAAACTGTGCCAGAGTCCGGAACTCCGTGCAGCAGGCAAAGGAGTCTGGATATGAAAGACCTTCCCTGCGGAAGGATGCGCATCGCAAAGTTCAGGGATCCGAGAAGGGACTGAAGTTATTTTCTAGTGCAAACATCATTCCACAGGAACAAGTCATCTCCCCTCTCAAACGTGACAGTTTGTCGTGGGGGAGGCTAGCTCTGAGGTTAACCGAGTCCAGTTCTATCCCCAGAAAGGTCAATTTAGTTGTGGGGCCTATAGTTTTGGCTGTGGACAAAGGGACTCCAAGTGTGGAAAATAGTGCAGTAGTGCTTCTGATTGCTGTGGGTGAAGGTGACCCTGGCTCTATTAGTAAAAAGTCGTTGAGGTAGTGGATAATGGAGTGACACCTGGTGACGTTCAGAAGCAGCCAGCATAGTGACTCTGCGAAAATGTCGAACAGTTTGGGGCTGCTTCGAGAACCGAAAGTGAGTCGTGTAGAGAAGTAATATTTCCCTCGCCATTTAACACCGTGTAAGTGCCAGAGTGAGGGGTGCATGGGTAGTAATTTAAACGCATTTGTGATGTCCGTTTTGCTAAGCCAGGGTCGATTACCAGATGATATGATGGACTGTATGGCGTCGTCGATGGTTACGTACTGAAGTGAGAATTCGTCTGCTGGAATGAGTGCGTTTATGCTTGGAACAAAAGAGGAGTGCGGTGCCGATAAATCAATAATTAGACTTTTTTTTTTTTGTTTGTTTTGTTTTTTTTAGAATATTTGTGAATAGCAATACCAATGGGGTTAGTGCGCCAGGAGGAGAATGGTGAAGAGGTGAAGGGGCCGATCATGAAACCGTTGGTGATTTCAGAGGCAATGAGAGTGTCTATGGAGACTGGGTCTAAACGTGCTGACTGGAGATTAGGGCATTCTAGTGTACCTGGGGGAATGGCTACAATACCCGTGAGAAACCCTATAGTGAACCCTGTGGTGAGATAATCCACCAGATGATTAAGCCTGGGATCCCTTGTCTTGAGCACCACAGAGATATCACCATAATTGAATGCCTTGTTCTCAAGTACATCCTGTGAGGCTATGAGCAAGGACACCAGACACACATCCTTCCCGTCTAGGATATCTTTCCTGATAGAGTCAGGGACGGAGTGTGCTGGTGACTCAAATGGTGTAATGGCTGTGCCCGGTGCTGGAGGGGGGAGTATAGGAGGGCATGTTGGTATAGTAGGTACAGCCGTGAAAGCGACTGGGACTACCGTGGTAGTACCTGGGGAGGAGATGGCGCTTTCCACCTTAGATAGCCTGCTATTGAGGGTCTGTAGATTGGCCAAGATCTCTGCCAGGGTATCCTGGGTGGCCGTGCTGTTGCTTGGTGGTTGTCCTTGAGAGCTAGTCCCTGGTCTGGGCTCGGGGGCTTGGTGAGTAAGTAGCCTATAAAGTTCAGCCTTCCTAGCTGTGGCCGGAAAGGGGATTCCCCTGAGCCTAAGCTCGGCCGTAATTTTGGGAATAGTCCATGCTCTCAAGGACGTGGGGGTTGAAAGAGTGAGTGATTCGCCTGGAGACCCGGGTCTGGTAGGCGTGAATGGAGTTTCTTCTGTCAATTCTTTGGTTGGAATAGGTTCTTGGGACATTCTAAAAGGAATGATTATGTGAAAGATATATTAGAAGGGGCGTAAGGTAAGTAGGCGGGGTATGTGGGGTGGTGTATATGGAAGAACTGGACTGTAATGCTAGATGCCAAAGCGAAAAACTTAACTGTTGAATGTTTGGATAGGTGAGGCCCTGCTAATGCCAAGTGGCGGTGAGAGGCTCTACCTATGATTTGGCTTATGACGTAGTTGCCACAGACGTGGTGGCGGGATGTTGGCCTCTCGGTGACAGTAGAGAGAAATCAAAACGTGTGGCCGTGACAGGTGAGGCCCTGACTAGCGCCCTGTAGTAGGGCATGCGAGGCTTGTAACTATGATTTGGGCGTGGGGCCGTACCTCCGTGTTGAGGTGGGGGGGATGGAAGGCCTCGCTGGGACGGGTTTTCTGATAGGGTGCGCTAAGGCATTAGCCTAGACCCTGTAGCCAGTTCGATTGTATATTTAAGGATAAGGTGAAAGGACTGGAATGTTGTGTAGATACTAACCTTGACTTCTTGCGAATGGTATCTGGAACCTTCTGGTGGTAATAAGTGTGGTAAGTCTCGTCTTATGCTGTCCTTGAGGAAGAGTCCTGAGGCTTTAAGACAGATGTTGACGTATTTATGCGTATCGTGGTGGCGTATGATTTGAATTGGGAGTAGGTTGTTTGTTAGGGGCGCAACGTGAGATCCTGCATTGAGGGATCTGGAAGGTTTAAGTGTGTGACTGGGCTGAAATAGATATTTGTGAGAAGGCTGGATGAGGCCTTGGGGTGACGATTGGACGTATTTGGGTATAGACGTAAGTACCTGAAGGTATGGCTGAGTACCGGGTCAGGTTTTGGTGTTTTCCGGAGCCTGATGGCTGTATGACCGTATGTCTGACTAGAAATAATAGTAAAGAATTAACGTACCGTGGGCGTAAGCCTGTGGAAAAGTAGTAATGAACTTGAGACCGTGATAGGTTTTATATGAGGTGTAGTAACAAACGAGTTGTGAACTATACCTTGGTTTGACATAAAGAAATTACGTTATGCGAAACGGTTTAACTGTGTAGAACCGGGGGAAGCCTAGAATAATACTGGAGCTAAGGGTTAACCGAAGAAAAATTCCATAGTTAACGACAGGTGTGGAGGTAAGTAATAAAACCCAATATGTAAACATTTTAGGCCTATGGCTTTATAATGCAAAGTGATAAAATACAATACCTGTTCCTGTAATAAAAGACCTTGAAATAAACAACTTTAGCGAAGAAAAAGCGAGAAACCGATGCAGTCTGTAAAGCCAAAAATATGTGACAGCGTGATTATATGGAAAATGAATAGTACAGACGTTTATGTGCCGGATATTGTGTTTATAAACAGTATTTATTAGTATATGTGACAAAATGAAGTGTTTGTTAGTTTGTTAATGTATGTTAGTAATAGATTGGAGTGCTCTCTATTCCCAGCATGATGGGGTTAATTGGTGGGAGTCACCCCTTGAATGTTATATACCAGGTGAATGTAATTAACCAGCACTAGGGTTTTAAAAGGTTAGCCTCTGAAGACATCAGAGAGTCTAACAGCTGGGAGAGAGGAGGCAGTTAAGCCTGAGACAAAGGTACTGTGTGAAACCTGCTTAAAGTGCTGTATTTCATTTTGTTTAAAACTGGGAACTAGATTAGCTGGCCAGTTGGATAGTTAGTAATACTGTTTAGTAAGTCTCCAAGTTGGAGTAGGATTTATTTTCTTTTGTTTTATTTTGTGGGAGAGCACAACCTTGAATATATTGTGGAAAGTGACAAACTGCAGTACTATTTTATCCTGACTGTTGATTTGAAGTTTGTGACGAGCCTGGCCATCCTGCCACAGTGTATAGAAACCGTACGTTTATGATAGACGTGGATATTTTAAAAAGTAGTAAAACAAATTAACTGGTTAACATAGAAAGAAAATCACAAGGCAGATTTTTAAACAAGCTAAATTATATCCCCAAACTGACAAAAAAAGGTATCAGTAGCAATATGACCGAGCAGGGAATATACGTAAAGAAAAGTAGAATTCGTGAAATAGAACTTAGTGCATACTGTAGCCTATTTGAATAAGAACTAGCCGAATATGGATTTAGAGCAAGGTGTTTGTGTTTTAATCGTACGAAACAGATTGGTCCTGGGTGACCAAACGGAAATAAGAGAATGCCCGTAATAATATTACTGTGTATATAAATAATAATAGATTAGGTAGTTTCCGTACGAATATGTAAAAGCAGTGATAAAGTGCAGAGCGTTCGTTTGTTTTGGCGTGAACACTGAAATCGGTTAAAAAAGTGTGTATTTGTACGAATATGATAGAGGGAGCCTACCCCTACGTTTTTAGGCCCGAACGGCGGGAAATAGCGGGGCGCTATTTCCTACGCCTAACTTACGTGAACGTGCCGGTCTCGTGACCGGAAACCGGGTACCTTGACCGGGAACCGAGTGGAAGGCCTCAAACGGACGGAGGACTGGTCAGGACGTCTGACTGCTGGAAACAGGAAAAATTCTGGAGAGAAGCTGGACAGGAAGTGCTGGTTTCTATGGGGACAAAACAATCAGCTGAAAGGCAGAGGTGAGTAGGGGCTGGGAGTTTAAGTAGGGGACTTACTCCTCCCACAAATTCAGGCCTCCACAAGTTCAGGCCTTTTAACATATATATATATATGGGTTAATTTTCTACAGTTTAGAAAATAAAGAATAAAAATGGTAATTGATAAAGTAGTAACCTTTGGAAACGTTAACCATTCTTTATCAATGTGTTAATTTCACCCATATGCATTACAATTGAGGGAATAAATTGACTACTATTACATTACAAAGGAAGCTAACACTGTGGGACGCACAGTGGAACACAAGCTGACTCGCTTACACTAAGAAACAAGCGCATAGTGAAACGCAAGTTGACAATCTCCTACCAGGAAACGGAAATGATGTCATGCGGTCCACGGATACACGTTGGAATAGAGACGTGGTTCACAACGCCACTCGGGTGCCAGGGAAACAAGCAGCAGCTGTGAAGAATTATCAGAAAGGGTATTTGAACAGCGGTAACCAGAGAAGCCACATCAACTAGACTGAGGAAGCCGAAAGTATGGTGAAACGCGTTTCTTATTTGAAGGACTTTTAATTACGTATTAGTATTGGTATTTTTACATTTCTATAGTTTTTTATAGAATTCTCAATAAAGTTAATATTTTTTTATGCCTACCTGGTTTCCTGCATTCGCACAGATGGGGGTGTAGTCCCAAACTACACTAAGCTGTTCTACTGAGCCAGATCACAGGCTCTACACCTGTGAGTATATCAACCATAATACCTTTTACTCTGTATACCAAGTGGAATTTCACTATATTATTTATCTCCTTTAATAGGAGGAAACATTGAAAATTAAAATTAAAGACACCCGAATGAAGAGGGGAAGGGTCACCCATAACGGACCTACAAGCATTTCATACCAGAGCTAGGTTACTGTAGCTCTGGAATTTTCACTCCAATATTTATATACCTTAGATGATTTTACACTATATGTATTTAATTTTTTTTAAGGCACAAAGGAAATCAATGTACAAATTGGAACATTTAAGTTAAGTGATGTTATACTATCCACTTGTTTTATATGTATAATATGGCACTGGGGAAGTAAATTACACATTCAGTGTGATAGCAGCTGTACCTTCAAATAATCAGAGTGAATATCTCATTTAAAGGCTATACGTTGAACTGCACTTACTTTTATCTGTACTTTTATAGTTCGGAGCAATGCCCAGATTTTGCAGTCAAAATGGCTTCATACTACGTTCAATGGCTTTGCTCCATTCAGTACAGGGACACTCAGACTCTGATTAATTTGGATTCTGATTAGTTTGTTTGTGCATTTCAAACACAGAAATAAAACAAATCTCAGTGTTCTGTTTTCTGCTAAAATATATTTGAAAAAAATAATTAAATAAATCAATATGTTTAGCAAGTTTATAAATTCTCCTACTGAGTGACTATGTGGTGCATGATAAGATAGAACTGCATGCTCTAAACTCTGAGTAACAAAGACCCACTGGCCCAGAAGCACTTTGGTTCCCCTGCTTAGGTAGAGATTCCCAACCCTAAAACGTCTAGCACCTACTGTTCTCGAGAGCGCTCAACACGTCTTACATTTACCAAAAGTGTCAAATCAGATAGCTTACAGCGACGGAAGAGAGTTGAGTGTTTCACAGACTTTGTAGATCCCAGATGCATTCAAGTAATTACATTTTTATTAATTATGTTGACTTAATAATTAATTTATCCTTCATGTATAATCATTTAATTAGCATTCTTAATTCGTAAAAGATTAAAAGTGCCATTGTTATCACGTTAATTTACTAGTTGGAGGATAAACTGTGCATTGCACTCGCAAGTCTTTAAGAAGACCCACAATATTCACTATCAGAACTCACAAACTGACTCCTGAGTAGAACTTAGTGTAGATATTTGTATTTGCAGAAATTGAGGTTTTGCACGATATGTGGTAGAAAACATGTAGACTATAATTATATCTGCAAACATAAATTTTTGTTGCTAGTAGCAGCTATAAATATGAAAAAAATAAAAAATTAAATACACGCTGCAGACTGCGAGACCCCAATGTATGATCACAGATGTCCTGTTACATTAACCCTTTCAGGGCTGGAGGCAAGACTTGGCCCTCAGAGCGTATGGCACTGTGTGATGCATATAAAGTCCTCTCCACTCTGAATTTTAATCCACACAGAGCTGACATATATGCTCTATACACCAGCAGCACAGTTTTAATTTTTTATAATTTTTTTTACAAATTTGGAATTATTTTTTTATTTTCAAAAGTATTGTTTTTTGGTGTAATTTTTAGACCAGTGTTAAAGCAGAAAAAAGACAGGAGGAGATTGAAAATCATTAATCGTGGATTTGACAAAAATGTATAAAATCTTTCATTTTGTTTTTATTTTAGAAACTGTGTCCCCACTCCCTGATAATTGTTGGGAGGGGTTAGTTGCAGTTTATTATGGGGGTAGTGGATAGGTGCTTGAGTACACATAGCTTCTCTCTATCTGGAATGAGGTTACAAAAACCCACCAGGACCAGAGAGCTAGATACCATCAAGGTCTATAAATCCTTTCAGGGGATTTGCATAACCCTTTAACCCCTTAAGGACACATGACATGTGTGACATGTCATGATTCCCTTTTATTCCAGAAGTTTGGTCCTTAAGGGGTTAAAGTCCAGGGGTTGGATATCTCTGGTCTTTATTAACAAATTATAGAACATTAAGAGTGAGAGGCCCATGGACCATCTGGCCCATTTATTTATTACTCCACCTCACAGCCTATCTCATCAGGCCATTATCTAGTACACAGAGTAGAGGAAGAGGTCAGATGAAATTCATTTTTTATAATTGCATATTGATTCTAGAGAAAGATGGTTGGCTATATCAGCGTGAGGGAGATGATTTACTCTCTCTAATTACATGCTGAGGCTCAAAGACCCCACTATTTCTGGAATCACATTTTTTTATTCTCCCTTATAGAGCCACTGAGGATAGAATAACATTGGTTGCCATTCAGTGACTTTAACATACAATCAGGGGCATATTTAGAGCATTTGGCACCTGGGGTGGATCCAGTGATTGGCACCATCCCCCTCCCCTCCACTTTAAAATGTAAAAAAAACTCCCACAATATTTTTACAAAACCCTTGTCCTGCCCACCATTCTGCAAAACGCATGTCCTGCCTCCATTCCACAAAACCCAAAAACCCTGCACCCCCTCCCACAAATGCCTGCCCCTTCAACAAATCCCCTACTCAGCCCCTTATATAAAATCCATGTCTCTCTTCAACAAATCCCTTACTCAGCCCCCTTATACAAAATCCATGTCCCCCTTCAACAAAACCCCTGTACCTCCTTCCAAAACAAATACAGCACTACCCCCCCCCCCCAAAAAAAAAACTGCCTCTCCCCCTAAAGCCCCTGCTTATTCCCTTACAATAGAATTAATTATGTTACACAACATTATTACTAACAGTCTTCAGAGTCCAGTCCCAGGCACATAGTCACTTGCACACAGTCACACACACAGTTACAGGCAGACTGTCACACAAAGAGGTACAGGCAGTCACACATACAATTAATAATAATAACAAAGTATTTAACCAGGAAAGGCACATTCAGATTACTCTGGTTTTCAAGTACATATTACAGGCAGACTGTCACACAAATAGTTACAGGCCGTCACACATACAATTACAGGCAGACAGTTTCCCACACGAAGACAGTCACACATAGTTACAGGCAGACAGTGACACACACATAGTCACAGTTACATGCAGCCTGTTTTCAAGTTCTACAAACCTGCGTGTGTGAGCTGTGTTGGCTGTCTGGTGCCCAATCTGGCACCCCCCCCAACCCTTCTAGTACACCACTGCAGACAACATATACCTAAACATGCTGATCAGTAGGATTTTGCTTACTCCTTCGTAGTGTTGTATAGTCTATGTTTTTTTTGTTTTTTTTATATTGTACATAATTTCCCATTTCGAAGACCAGAGATTTAAACTTATGGAAACAAAGGTCCATTGCGCCAGACATCCAATGGTTGTTTTGCTAAGTTTGGAAACAGGATATCACCTTGTTTTTGCATAAATTAGGCATGGGTGTTCTGTGTACTTCCCTTGTCCAGTAGAATAATATTATCCACTGTCCCATATCAACAGGATGAGTGGACGGACTGGGTGGTTATTGCTTAGCCCTTCACTCAACTTATTATATTATTATTATTATTATTATTATTATTATATTATTTATAGAGCGCCGTCAAATTCCGCAGCGCTTTACAATGGGTGGACGATCAGACATGTAGTTGTAACCAGACAAGTTGGACACACAGGAACAGAGGGGTTGAGGGCCCTGCTCAATGAGCTTACATGCTAGAGGGAGTGGGGTAAAATGACACAAAAGGTAAGGATAGTATTAGACTAGTGACAGTTGCAGAAGAGGAATCAGTTGGGAGCTATTAAGAGTTTAATTGATACGCTTTTATGAAGAAGTGGGTTTTTAATGATTTTTTTTGAAGGAGTGGAGACTGGGTGAGCAAGTGATAGTTATACATCTTAAATTGGGGAAACAGTGAAGTCCATAAATCTTTTCATAGTCGTAAGGACCAATTTATATGATTGAAGATCTATTGAAGTTATGCACCTACATGGTTCTTTCAACATCTTAAATAACATTAAGTTAATCCTGTAACTTTATATTTTAATTCCTGAAATTGTTAAACCTGCACATTTAAATTGACTGACTACATAATTTGTAGCTAACTCTGCTGGAAGTTGGATAAAACCTAGATATGGCACTGACTACTGTGAGTAAAATGTCATTGATATGTGTCGTATTGAACACGCTTTAGTATTAAATGGCTTATTTGTTCCTTTGTTCCTTTGCTAGAGGTACTTGATAAGGAATATAGACTTCAGGGAATATTAGGACATTTTAAATTAGATGATTAATTGGTTAATTAATGGCATATGAGGAGAGCTTAAAGCAGCACAGGTATATATAGAGTTTCTCATTTTCTGTCCCATGTCCTACTAATCAAAGAGTCAGCCACATAACGCTGTGTGAACTGAAGTACAATTGTAAGATCATGACCTTATAACCACCCTGGAAGCTGGTATATGAAACTTTTATTGAAAGCATAATGTTTCATAAAAAGAAGGAAAGTATTTAATTTTATAAGTCTTAAACACATATAGTAAGGGAAAAAAGTATTTGGTCCCCTGCTGATTTTGAATGCTTTCCCACTGACAAAAAAATGATCAGTCTATAATTTTAATGGTAGGTGTATTTTAACAGTGAGAGACAGAATAACAAAAAAAAAAAAATCCAGAAAAATGCTTGTCCATAAAGTTATAAATGGATTTGCATGTCAATGAGAGAAATAAGTATTTGACCCCTTCGTTTCAGTACTTGGTGGCAAAACCCTTGTTGGTAATCACAAAGGTCAGAAGTTTTTTGTAGTTGGCCACCAGGTTTGCACACATCTCAGGACAGACTCTCCAAGTCATTAAGGTTTCGAGGCTGACGTTTGGAAACTCGAACCTTCAGCTTCCTCTACAAATTTTCTATGGGATTTATGTCTGGAGGCTGGCTAGGCCACTCCAGGACCTTAATGTGCTTCTTCTTGAGCCACTCCTTTGTTGCCTTGGATGTGTGTTTTGGGTCACTGTCATGCTGGAATACCCATCCATGACCCATTTTCAATGTCCTGGCTGAGGGAAGGATGTTCTCACCCAAGATGGCCCCATCCATTGTCCCTTTGATGCGGTGCAGTTGTCCTGTTGGTGGGGATGGTATTCTGAGGGTCATAGTTGATGTCAAAGAGCAAAATTTTAGTCTCATCTGACCACAACACTTTCACCCAGTTCTTCTCTGAATCATTCAGATGTTCACTGGCAAACTTCAGACGGGCCTGTACATGTGCTTTCTTGAGCAGGAGGACCTTGCAGGTGCTGCAGGATTTCAGTCCTTTACGGCGTAGTGTGTTACCAATTGTTTTCTTGGTAACTATGGTCCCAGCTGCCCTGAGATCATTTACAAGATCCTCCTGTGTAGTTCTGGGCTGATCCCTCACCATTCTCATGACCATTGAAACTCCAAGAGGTGAGATCTTGCATGGAGCACCAGAACGAGGGAAACTGACAGTTATTTTGTATTTTTTCCATTTGCAAATAATCGCACCAACTGTTGTCACATTCTCACCAAGCTGCTTGACAAAGGTCTTGTAGCACATTCCAGCCTTGTGTAGGTCTACAATATTGTCCCTGACATCCTTGGACAGCTCTTTGGTTGTGGCCATGGTGGAGAGTTTGGAATCTGATTGATTGATTGCTTCTGTGGACAGGTGTCCCTTTATGAGAGTTCTCCTTGTGACAGACCACCTGGCACCCCGACCGGGTGCCTCCATCAATTGATGCTCCTAGTGCTCACCTAAGACTCCAAGCACTCCACCAGACACCATAAGCACTGTGTCAGATTTTAGTTTCATAAGATTCATACCCAAACACCGCTGCCTGCATTCATACGAGCAAGATGGCCACCACCTCGTGGTTGTCCATAGGAATTGCAGCCACCCAGACGAATGGAAAAACAATTAGAACACTGCTGTGAGAAACGTTCCAAGTTGTAAGTAGGTGTTAACAAGCTCCATGGTGGTCTCTGGTTAGTGCGGTTGTTTGGGAGTTCAAAGTGCCGCTTCGAACTGCTTCGGGAGTTTGAGGTGCTGCTTCGAGAGTTTGAAGTGTTACCATACAAGTCATGAAAGGCACGAACAGTGGCTTTAACCATGTTTTATCACAAGAGTTATAGTCACAGGGTAGAAGGCTGGCAAACAGGCTCTTTCAAAAGCCAGTGGCGAGGTTACTTTCGCCACACAATTAATAATTTTTTGACATGCGTTTTTCTGGATTTATTTTTTTTTAATTATGTTTCTCCCTGGTAAAATAAACCTACCATTAAAATTATACTGCATATATCTGGAGTATTTTGGGGATTTGGATATTACTATATGAGGGTGCACTTGTAGGCACCTCATTGGATTTTTGTATGTTTTTAGATTACTAGTATATTCCCCTCCATGTTACCAGGTACTATATTTCTGTACTTTCTAGCCGAATACCCCTCCTCTCTACTTGTATATAGCACTAGTAGCCACCATATATTTTTAAGACTTTAGTTTTAATAGCTGTTAATTAAAGGTTATGTTTTATTTGACTTTATTCTGCTGTTTCTCTATGGGTTGCTTCTGTACTTAGAAGGTTTGGGTAGAGAGGTATGAGGAATTATCCTACCTTTCCTTTCACTTACTCATATATTATTATCTTGTGTAAGGTAACTATCTTTCTCTATCCAGTCAACATAATACAATAAAGTAATGGGTATAGTAAATGTTGGACAGAGAAAAACCGATAAAAGCAAGTTTTTTAGCTGTATGTGGAGTATACCAAATAAAACAAAGAATAGATGAGTTGGCTAGATTGTGGGAAATATTGACAAATAGATATGATAAGAATGAGCATGAATCTCTGCAATGGCAAACTCATTTTTGATGCAGCTGAGTAGGACAAGTTTTGCAATTTAGCTAGTTTGGTCTAAAAATGGCAGTTCCCTAGTCAGTTCTCCATCATTTCCATTTGAGAGAATAAAACTCACAGAAAAAAATAAACCTGTTTATTTCCTTTTAAATCACAGAACTTGTTTCAAACAACGTTATAACAAGATCGATTGAGATGTGAGGAGGCCATTTTTGCCATTTATTCTTAATCCGTAACCAGCATAAGAACATCTTAAAATGTCCTGTTTATCTCTATAAATCCTTAGGAACATAACGACTAGAACATAACAATTATAAATAACTAGTGTCTTATAGCCACCAGGTGTATGGTTTTATTGAGCTATAGCACTGTTCACTTTTTCATCTAAAAAAAACTCCAGCAATCTGCATGTTTGCTAGAAATTGTTCATACACCCTGACGTTCTGTTTCAATAAACCCAGCAAGTTTTTCTCTGAATCACTTGCCAAAAAGCCATGATTACAGAGAATTACGGAAACTGCAGTTTTTCACGCTTTCATCTCTCTTCTGTGTGTCTGGGCAGCTGCATTTTCTGATAGAAATCCATTCATCTTCTCAATTTGTGACAAGTTTAAAAGAAACGGCCAAACATTAGTCCATGTGTAGCCATATGTTCATACCCAACTTCAATTTTATTTATTTTTTAAAGGTAGTATTGCTTTATCTTATTAATAATGTCTTCTAAACATTTTGCAAGTTTGGTTTCATTATAAGAACAATGCAATTTTGTCATGAAAATATGTGTTTGTTCATCATACATTAAAATTGTAGTATAATACTCATAATACTGGCAAAATGTAAACATTTGGTACAATTTGTTCCTGGTCAAACTGAAGAAGAATGAATCTTGCAAGAAAACCAAAAGAGCAGCTAAATAAGGGGGTGACGTGGGAATGTAAACTACTAACCAGGTAATCGACCAACCAATCAAGCAATCAATAAAAAGGCTGCACAGTGTTAAAAGGAACAGTGTTTAAATGAGAAGGGGGTCTTTATCCCCTTCCTAATAACACGGAAAGGAAAAAGTGGAATCCCTCCCATTATCTAACACCACCTTCTTAGGGAGGTAAAATAGTGAGTCGAGGTAGATAATAATTTATATGAATTTTTTATGAGGAAAACAGGGAGACAAAGTGAATTGAAGTATTATATAAAGAAATTCCAAAATATATAGTAAGCTCGACGTTCACAATCTGCCCATCACAATTGAGCAGATTAGGAAACTCCTGGTATTATATATTTTGTATACCTTTATTCATTGTCTGCAGGTTTCGATAACCTCAAGTAGTAAGCTTTAGGAAGCGCAGATGGGATCATTCTTCGTACTATAAAATCATTCTAACTTGGCACAGTAGAACGGGGCTTTGGCTACTGAACTATGCTTGTTCCCTCTCCACCGTCTGAATATGGGGTGCAGAAACTGGGAAGAGGATTGCTTCTCTCTCTTTCTCTTGGCCTTTCGTCTATACACAAAGTATGCAAAAGATCATTTTTTGACTTCCCTCTGGTGTAAATAGAAATTATGCAAACTTCAATAACATTATTTATTTCTCCTTTTATTGAAGGGTTAAAAAAAAAATGCATTACTGGACTTATTTATGCAGGGTGGTAGAGTAATGACTTCCATTCTAATGTTTTTAAGTTGCAACACATTTTGTCTGTTTCCCTTGTCATCGCTTTTTGTCCGTGTTCCGTCCACGTTACTGTAGGCGTTGGGAAGCAAAGCAGCCATTAAGTGTCTAGGTTGGCTTTTTATTTGTACATCAGAACTAATGTCTCCCACTCTCAGGCAGTTAGTGAAGGTTTTCAAAAGTAACGTGTTGAAATATGCATGCCTGACAAAAATACTAATGGTAAATATTGTGCGTGACGAATATAAATGCACTTGAATTCTTGGAAGTAAACAACAGACAATTAAGATAAGTGTACAACTTGGAGAGGAGATTAAAGACTTTATATTACTGAATACTATCAGGCTAATACAACCAATTATTCAGTCAATACACGTTTCCACATATTAGACAAATATTTTATTAAATTAAAAAGAGTTTATATTGGGAAAATGTGTTTATAGAAAAAAAAATTAAACAATAAAACATTTTAATAGCTACATACAAATTCCTTGTATTTCATGTATTTCAGATGGTATATTAATAGGAAAATAATAGAAAATGACTATTGTTGATTTCTTAGGACATTTAAATCATATTACCACATTAAGCTAATTAAATGAGCGCCACATGAAACATAGCAATATGGTATTTATTACAGAATAAATAATATATTTGGCAACATCAGTTAGATATTTGGCAACATCAGTTAGATTAACCTATGTGTCAGAGCTATATGTCTGTTCAACCATAATTTACCTCTTTATTATTGCGTTCACCCACATTTATTAATACCATTTTGTTCAGGAGAAATAGGGCTTTCATTTCACATTAAAAAAAAAGCGAGGAGTCAAGAAATTTTGTTCTGAAAGGCATTTTAACTGTGAATGTCATAAGACTGTTACCTTTTACTGCAATAAAATACACATAGTTGTGTTCACCTTATGTGAAGGG
Source organism: Pelobates fuscus (assembly GCF_036172605.1). Lineage (NCBI taxonomy): Eukaryota > Metazoa > Chordata > Amphibia > Anura > Pelobatidae > Pelobates > Pelobates fuscus. The sequence goes on along the minus strand of NC_086322.1, from coordinate 33,636,415 downwards.
TCAGATTTAAGACTTGCCCATTTCCATTTTTGCACAACTGAAATTTGTCAGATTAGCTACATTGCCTTCGACCCCATAAGGCAGCCAAGAAATGAGAATTGCCACCACATGGCATACCATTTAAAAAAGTACACAACCCAGGGTATTCCTTTCTTTTTTGAGTACCTCATCACAAATCCCGGCATAGGTTAGCGTTTCTATTTGTTTTTTTAATTTTTACACAAAAACTGAACTTTTTCAGATGTTATCATCGTCATGATACATTTTACTCTTTTGAAAAACTGAGATTTGTTTTCAGCAAAGGCTGACGAGAGTCCCTACATATACAGTTTTTATGGGGCTTTGGAAAGTTACAGGATTAAATATAAGACTTCAAATTAAGTTCTCTGTGTTGTCAGGCAGGTCCCTCAAATTGTAATTAGCAAAATCACATATTTATGTAAAAAGATTACATACATATACACATATAGTTTATATATATATATATATAATTTCAACAGGACAATACATCTCAATAAAAATACTGACCTTATATACCATTACTAATTAAGAAAATAACTCACCAAAGTGTTTACCGCCGAAATCACCATCACCGAGTGCACTTCCGGGTATGCGTGCGCACCTCTGAACGTGCCCCGCCTCCCATCACGTAATCGTGCGTGCTTAGCCTCCTGAGTGACCGAAAACTGCGGTTACCATAGTGATGTGTAAACGATTGTGGTTTATGTATGAATTCAACCATCTGTTCCCATATAAAAATTACAGTAAGGGGAACACAATTGTTAAGTGCTTAATGTGTATGAATATTCTTGAATCCATCTGTTATTAAAGTGTTTGTAAATAAAGTGCTCACCAAGTAGCTATTATTCATAAAAAGTGCCGAGTGCAATAAATTAAAAAACTATCAAATTAGTGCTGTAGTGGACATCGCTCAATTAAAGTGCTACAAAAGTGCTTCATACTTCATAAACATACATACATTATATACATAAATACATATAAGCTAAAAAATATTTGATAGTTTTTTTAATTTATTGCACTCGGCACTTTTTATGAATAATAGCTACTTGGTGAGCACTTTATTTACAAACACTTTAATAACAGATGGATTCAAGAATATTCATACACATTAAGCACTTAACAATTGTGTTCCCCTTACTGTAATTTTTATATGGGAACAGATGGTTGAATTCATACATAAACCACAATCGTTTACACATCACTATGGTAACCGCAGTTTTCGGTCACTCAGGAGGCTAAGCACGCACGATTACGTGATGGGAGGCGGGGCACGTTCAGAGGTGCGCACGCATACCCGGAAGTGCACTCGGTGATGGTGATTTCGGCGGTAAACACTTTGGTGAGTTATTTTCTTAATTAGTAATGGTATATAAGGTCAGTATTTTTATTGAGATGTATTGTCCTGTTGAAATTTGACCCTGAAGAAGGTCCCGAGCGGGGACCGAAACGTTGGTCGCAATTTTAATCACCTTTAAATAAAATTTGGAACTTTTAAGCCCGGAGAGCAGCCTATTTCATTTGGATTTTATCTGTTTTGGAGCTTAGGTCTGGCGCCCGGCATTGGCTTAGGATAAACGTGAGTGCTGGGGATTTCAAGTATTTTTTGTAAATTTCTGGGAGAGTGGGGCTCTACCTCCCAACCCTACATGCACCCGTCTGCAGTGCTATTCTTAAAGCACTTTAACTTACATGAGCAAATTGAGCTCCTATAATATTGTCAATACTATACCATTAACCCTGTTAAAGTTTCTGTGCATACTCAAACTTTTTACTTGGTAACATGGATGAATTCCTTGTGCAAGCTGGCACCTACACAGAACATGCAGAAATATTACAATTTACCCCAGAGGAGGCATCCCAAATTTTATGGGAAGAAACTGGCCAAGAATTGCCTAATTATACGACATCCAGGGATGTGTACTTTAAATTGTTACGGCTACACAAGAGGAGTGTGGATCTGGACCTGCATTATCAGATTATTTTAAAGCTAAAATGATACCGCGTGGATTCAGGTTATTGAATATACCGACAATTGGCAGACTTAAAGCAACAGTGTGCAGAGACTGGACCCATGTTTTAAATAAAGCCTCTTTAGACTTGATGCTCATAACAATCAAGGATGTCAAAACCGACCTTGTAGAAGTTAAACAGCAAATTGTAACATTGGAGATGGAACAAGCGGTTTTACTGGCTTCAGCAGATGGGGCAAAGCTACAGCAACAACTTAAATCGGAATTGCTTAAATACAAAAACGAATTGGTCAGGTTTAAGAAGCAAAAGTTCGAGATGGTCCAACAGGATTACAAGGACCATCGAGTGTATAGATGGCTATCGGGTGACCGTCCACCAAGACCCAGGCGATTCCGCAGAAAGATTGTCCGCCCCAAAATTCCGACAATAGATGTTACCTCAGGAGATTCCATGTCGGAGACCGAGAACCCCAATGAAACATCGGCTTTTTTAGGCCAGACCGGGACGGGTACAGTTACCCGCAGCAGGGTCAGAGGCAAAGAGGGTACAGGAACAGGAGAGGGCGCAAGGCCAGACATGGCACGAAGAGGCAAGCCCCCCCATCGGAAGTAAGCCCCGTTTTCAACCTTTCGGATAGACAATTGAATGACATGGAGATGAAGATCTTGAGTAAGGGACTATCATATGTCCCAACCAGCGCGGCGAATTCCTTTAAGTGGAGCACCGAACTATTTCAGTTCGGCAGAAATATGAGGCTCAAAGAATTTTTTCATAATATCCATAAAAATAAGCCAATGCCAATGCCAGGGGGCGTGGAGAAATTTAAAGCTAAGTCCACGTTCGACCCACAGACCAATAAACCATCTATTAAGACATTTCTTGCCACTACATCTAAGATGACACAGGAAGTATTATCCAAACGGCACAATAAGAAACATAATATCAGCAAAAAGGAGCGACAACTTCTCGACAGTTTATCTAAAGACCGCACCATAGTGGTCCGTTCAGCGGAAAAAGGTGGCGGGGTGGTCCTAATGAATTATAGGGACTACGCGGAGGATCTTAACCACCAACTCCAAGATTTGAGCACGTATCTCCCCTTGCCGGGAGACCCTACTGTAGAGATCCATAGGAATATTTCTGATGCTATTGATATGGGCCTCAGAGCTGGATACATTAGTCAAGATTTACATACATTTTTGAATAAACAACATCCTCGGACTCCTATTATATACAGTATACCAAAAATCCACAAGAGTATGCACAAACCCCCAGGCCGCCCCATTGTATCTGCTATAGGGGGCATTTTAGAGCCCATAGCACAGTGGTTAGACCATATATTCAAGGGACCTGTGGAGGAGTTAGACACCTGCATCAAAGACACACAGACCCTCTTGTGTAGAATCAAAACTTTGGAATTTGGAGATCAACCTCCCATATTCATCACTATGGACGTCACAAGTCTATATACGGTAATCCCCCACACAGATGGCATTGAAGCCATGCGACAAGTGTTATGTAACTCCACTGCCTATCAAGGACCTATGATAGAATTCACATTGGAACTTTTATCTTTGGTTTTGTACAATAACTACTTCAGATTTGAAGAACGGTGGTATTTGCAGGTGGCGGGGACATCGATGGGGTCAGCCATGGCCCCCATGTACGCTAATGCGTATATGTATATATATGAGCAGACACACATTTTGACCCCCTACAAGGACAATATTATTGGTTACTACCGCTTCATAGATGACCTGTTGATAATCTGGAGAGGCAGTTACAGTGAAGCACATACAATGATAGAAGAACTCAACTTGCTCCAAACACCTATTAAATTCACAGCCAATGTCAGTGAAGTCAGTGTACAGTATTTGGATTTGGAACTTTCATTTCAATCGAAGGAAATACAATACACTTTATTTTCAAAACCAACGGATCGCAACACTTTGTTGCATGCAGATAGCGCACACCCAGTCCCTCTGAAAAAATCCATTCCCAAGGCGCAATTCCAAAGGGTTATTCGCAACAATTCGGATGACAATAAAGCTGAGTTACAATTACAAACCATGACTGAAAAGTTCTTGGATAGAGGATATGACCGTCGGGAGTTGGAACAGGCACTGTTGAAAGCTAAGATGGCTCCGGTGCGCACCACAAAGGATCCCACACAGAGGATGATATTCCCTATGACGTTCCATAATACCTCGAGTGAAATGACAGCGATAGTCAAAGAGAATTGGAGAATGGTTGCTTTGGATGAATCGCTACCAAAAATTTTCAGAGAAAGACCATTGATATGTTACAGAAGGAATAAAAGCCTCAAAGACATATTGGTGCACACAGACCCCGTGGAAAGTTATTCCAAAGTGGACAAACACAATATAAGGGGATGCATACGATGTTTAGGATGTGTAACGTGCGGACACATGATTGCAGCAAAAAAGTTTAACCACCCTCATACGAACAAGGTTTATGATATAAGACACACCATCACTTGCAAAACCCCTTATGTGGTTTATAAATTGGTATGCCCGTGTGGTTTACACTACGTGGGAAAGACTGAAACACCCCTATGTGAGAGGATCAGGGGTCACCGATCAAGTATTAGGTTGGCGTATAGGGATGGACTAACGGATAAACCTGTGGCACAGCACTTTTTGGAAAAGAAGCACCCTTTGGCAGCCCTCAAGTTCATTGGGATAGACCATATCCCTCCCCCCCGGAGAGGGGGTGATAGAGGGAGACTATTGCTCCAAAGAGAGGCGTTTTGGATCAACCAATTAAATACAGTGTCACCTTTGGGACTTAATGAAAGTATTACCTACCACTCTTTCTTGTAGGAATAGCCAGTTAGCCAGTATATTTTAAAAAAAATATTTTTTAGCTTATATGTATTTATGTATATAATGTATGTATGTTTATGAAGTATGAAGCACTTTTGTAGCACTTTAATTGAGCGATGTCCACTACAGCACTAATTTGATAGTTTTTTAATTTATTGCACTCGGCACTTTTTATGAATAATAGCTACTTGGTGAGCACTTTATTTACAAACACTTTAATAACAGATGGATTCAAGAATATTCATACACATTAAGCACTTAACAATTGTGTTCCCCTTACTGTAATTTTTATATGGGAACAGATGGTTGAATTCATACATAAACCACAATCGTTTACACATCACTATGGTAACCGCAGTTTTCGGTCACTCAGGAGGCTAAGCACGCACGATTACGTGATGGGAGGCGGGGCACGTTCAGAGGTGCGCACGCATACCCGGAAGTGCACTCGGTGATGGTGATTTCGGCGGTAAACACTTTGGTGAGTTATTTTCTTAATTAGTAATGGTATATAAGGTCAGTATTTTTATTGAGATGTATTGTCCTGTTGAAATTTGACCCTGAAGAAGGTCCCGAGCGGGGACCGAAACGTTGGTCGCAATTTTAATCAACTTTAAATAAAATTTGGAACTTTTAAGCCCGGAGAGCAGCCTATTTCATTTGGATTTTATATATATATATATATATATATATATATATATATATATGTGTGTATATATATATATATATATATATATATATATACATAGTAGTATGAAAAGCACTCCAAGAACTTCATATAAGGATGATCCTGATGAAAGTCCTGCCATAGGACTGAAACGTCGATCACTTTTGGTTGTTGCAGAATGAAGCTAAGTTTATTTTTTCACCTTATATGAAGTCCTTGGAGTGCTTTTCATACTACTATGTATATTATTATTGCCGACAAGCACCGGGCTATACATTGTTAACTAAACTGGAGTGCAAGCTTTTGGACATTGTTTTATATATATATATATATATATATATATATATATATATATATATATATATATATATATATATATATAGCTTTCTCTTTTGGAGTAAGTGATCAAGTGCTTTCTCTTGGGTGTTATGAGAATATATAAGTAATCTCTTTTGAGACTACATAATAATAACAAAGTATTTAACCAGGAAAGGTACATTCAGATTATTCTGGTTTTCAAGTACGTCCTGGGAATTTTACCTTAGCCCAACATCCAGGGGTTGTTACTATTACCCAATTTAATGGTACTCATGATATCTACCTCGGAAGGAAGAAGGTCTGAGTCAACCCTGCCTGGATTTGAACCTCTGACCCAAGGGTTGAACAGATCCTACATAATTAAATATGATCTCATGTGTACGATTCCTCCTTTGGAAAGAAGTAATAAAGTATGATGTTATCTCTTAGAGGTCCATCGTTGGCAATAAGTATTGCATAAAGGTCTTATTTATGAGTGTCTTCTTTGTCATTATACACTCTTATTGAATTTTTGGCTATCATTAAAACTAATAAGCTCCTGTGCCTCATATATCCAGCCTCCTTTTATACATACTTGGTGTACTGATGTAATGAATTAATCTATAGTATAGGTTTGGAAGTAAAATTCTTATTCTTACATGAGACAGAAACTGCACTCGGCCAAACAATGTTCTTCAGAGCCAGGGTGCAGTTGTACCAGGACCTAGCACCCAGATTCCAATAATATAGGAAAAACAAAAAGGTCCAGGCACTGCCAAGGTTCTTTTAGTGGCAATTTGTATTGGAAACCAATAACACAGAACAACGTTTTCTAGCTAACAGGTCTTTTTCAACTTGAAAAAGACCTATTAGGTCAAAACATTGTTCTGTATTACTGGTTTCCAATAAAAATTGATACTAAAAGAACCTTGGAAGTGGCTGGACCTTTTTGTGTTTCATTGGAAGAAAAATTTCTGTCATCCAAATGATCAATGAACACTGAAAAGGTACGTACAAAGGTACATGAATATATTAATGCAACAATGTACAATGTACTTAAAGGAATAATTTAATAGAAATTGCTTAACATCCATATGTAAAAGAAAAAAGTGTTACGCACATCCTTAGCAATTCAGTGTCCAAGTCTGAAAGGGTCCTAAGTAGACAAAGCAACAGGACACTTTAAAAACAGGACGCTGGATTGCTAAGTACCTGCTGGGAAACGTTTTGCTTTTTACTATGTGACATTAGCTGCAGGTGGTGATGGGCTTTGTGCTTATATCTATGTGCTGTATATATATATATCTACTGTATATATTTGTTACAGGTTGAAAATCAAAAATAAATAGAATGCCCATTTTCTCAATTACTACTTGACAAAACGTTTGGGTGAAGAAGCAAAAAAAAAAAAGCTATATTGCATGCACTTTAATGCATTGCACTAGTTTATAATTTACTTCATTGGATGAAGAATGTAACATAATTTAAAGAATGGGGCAATCTAGATCCCAAGCAAAAAATACCTAAATGTATTACTTATACTTGGGGGGGGGGGGGGGGGAGGAAACGTGAACCAATGAACACAATGGATTTGTATAAATTTAGAAGTATTACCGACATTAATATACAAATATAATACTGATGAAGGCCAACTCAATGCAGAGACACCTAATAGATTCATTTAAAGTTAGTCATTATTATGGAATATATTTTGGAAAGTAAGACCAGGGCAGGTCTTCCCTCTGCTAGTTGGATAATAAGATCTTGACAGATTTAGCTAGAGCCTACGTTGGGAGCACCTCCTTCGGATTACCATCTTAGAAGCTAGCATTGTGTATTAAGTTGATAGCGTTAATTATTGTGCTATGATATACGTGTTACTTTCTATGTACTATTAAAAAAAAATACAAAATGTTCTGGATCAAAAAAGACATGAGTCTAAATTTGTGATTGTAAAAATACAACAACTTGTGATTAATATGTGCTGTGTTATCGTGAAGAAGGAATATAAACATTATCTGGTGTCTTATCATCAAAAAACATTTAACACCCATTACTTTACCTTTAGAAAGAAAATATCTTTCAGGACAAAATATTTTATTCAAATGCTTTCAGATTTTCATTCTATATCTTTCCAGGAGACTGAACCTAATAAGGTGATTTCACAGAAGAATTTATGTCTTTTTAAGGTATTTGAAATTTTTTTATGATAAATGTCAAATTGAAGAGGAAGCCATACTGCTGACTTTTTATTATGTCTGTTTCTGTAAGAAAGTTGACAATAAGTGGCGGTCGCAGTCAGCCCAAACATCCTCCCTTGCTCTCTGTCATGCAATACCCTGTAATGAAAGACCGTAAATAAAGCTATCTTCACAATTTCCAAATAATTCATATGTTTACAGATGCAGCATATGAGATAATGTCATTAAAAAGGACATGTCAACCCCCTAAAGCAATTCAGCTTGCTGATGTACATTAGGGGTCAACTGCACATTCCCTTTGACTTATTTTATAAAAGTACCAATTTTCAGAGAAATTGTCAATGTTAGAAAAATACCAATAATATCCCTTTATAAAAATATATCTTTAGAAAAATCCTGTTAGCGAAGCAGACAGACGGGAGGGTTTCCTGCTTTGCTCACTTTGAACTATATTTCAAAGCAGAAATGAATGCTTCCCATGTGAAAAGCATTGGTTTTAATGCTTGTATGTGAGAATCATTGTTAGTGGCTTGTCTTCTCAATGAGAAGTAACTGACTGGACACAAGCAATAAGAAATGATAACTTATAGGAGGTGGATCTGATCTTCAACGAGGAGACTCTTCTAGCACTGAAATAAAAGTTAGCATTTTAATAGCATTTAAAGCCTAATTGGAGGAGGGGAACCAGCAATCTAAATGTTTACTTTTATTTAAAAAATAGTGTTCCATCTCTCTCATTGAGCATGGAGTACACCTACTTCTCCCTAAATCAGGGACCACAGCCTTAGCTAGAGCAGTGACCACAGATGCCTTTCTGAGTATTTGGTGGTATTTAAAGGAAAAATAAGCCTGATTTGGTATTTGTGATGTTTATAAATGCCGATAAATCAGTGTCAGGGAGTTTCCCATGGTTTCTATATCTGGTATACTAGGTATACTAGGTATGGTACACTAGGTATCATTTTACAAAGCAGATTGCCAAAACCAGGGTGAATGGTACAGGACATAGCATGTTCTGACATTGTAAGAATGCACTGAGAGATTACTGGAGTCCAGAGGGACAGCAGTGAGTGGCTAAGGTAACCATGTATTCCAAGTTCTTTCAAATAACCTAAAACAGAGTTGCAATAAGCTTGAGGGTAAAATAATAGATTGTGAATGATTAATTACTAAATTAAACTTGCGTAGAACATCTATTATCTAGTATCTATCTATCTATCTATATATATATATATATAGATGTATCTTTAAAGGCCAGTGGAGAGAAGTGTATTCTGTTACAACTAAAAGGAGTTTGAATGATGAGTATTCTTATTAGAGAATCAGGAATAATGGAAGGATGAAAAACATCTTAAAAGTACCTAACTGTACATTTGAAACTCATTACCTGCATTTTTACCATGTCTGCTAGACATTTGTCAGATCAAATGGTTAACATGGTTACTTGGATTAATTAAATCTTTCTGATGTCACATATTCTCATCTCAGGCAGAGTTGAACAATCAGAATATGAACAAGTATACATATACGGCACCTGCCAAGGAGTGGAATAAATTAGGCAGCAAGTGAACAGTCTGTTCTTCAATTTCATGTGTTGAAAGGAGGGAAAATAAACAAGTGAAAATCCGAGTGACTTTGACATGGACCAAATAGTGATGGCTAGACCACTGGATAGAGCATCTCCAAAATGGCAAGTCTTGTGTGGTGTTCCTGCTATGCAGTAGTTAGTACTTAGCAATAGTGGTGCAAGGAAAAACAACCGGTGAACTGGCATAAGGGTCATGGGCTCCCAAGGCTCACCGTTTTTTTTTTAAATACCATTTTATCCCATTGTTTTTTTTAATAAAATTTCTCCCATTGTTATATACCATTAATACACTTTTGTTTTTATTACCCCTTTTTTATATACCAAGTTTATTCTTTTTTTTATACTATCCCTTTTCATGCCATGTTTATTTTACATATCCCCTTTTTTATCTTATGTTAGCTTGCCCATTAGCTATTTTAGGTTCCCTTACATGAATTTTTAACTTCCATTGTCGGCTACGTGGATTCCATTTTTCTGTTGTTTAGTATGTTTATACACCAAACTTTGTTTCTGCCTCTCTGAGCCTTGCTTTGGCTCAGATTTTATTTCTCCCTGTTCCACTTCCTCAATAGTGATGTTGCGAACATAACATTTTCCGTTCGCGAACGCGAATTTCCGCAAATGTTCGCGAACGCGCGAACCGGGAGAACCGCCATAGACTTCAATGGGCAGGCGAATTTTAAAACCCACAGGGACTCTTTCTGGCCACAATAGTGATGGAAAAGTTGTTTCAAGGGGACTAACACCTGGACTGTGGCATGCCGGAGGGGGATCCATGGCAAAACTCCCATGGAAAATTACATAGTTGATGCAGAGTCTGGTTTTAATACATAAAGGGCATAAATCACCTAACATTCCTAAATTGTTTGGAATAACGTGCTTTAAAACATCAGGTATGATGTTGTATCGATCAGGTAGTGTAAGGGTTACGCCCGCTTCACAGTGACAGACCAAACTCCACGTTTAACGCACCGCAAACAACCGCAAACAGTCCATTTGCACAACCGCAAACTCCCCATTTGCACAAGGTTGGATACCAAGCTAGCCATGTCCCATTCCTTGTCCTCACTGATGTCATTGAAGGTCTCTTCCTCCACCCAGCCACGTACAACACCAAGGGTCCCCGAAAGGTGACAACAAGCCCCTTGGGACGCCTGCTGTGTTTGGTCTATCACCTCCTCAAAGCCACCTTCCTCCTCTGACTCCTCTTCTTCAGACTCCTCTATCTGCGTTGCCTCTCTCTGCGTTATTATAAGGTGTGTTAAGTAGTACTATTCCTTTCAGTTGGTCCTCCTACTGCGCATGTAATCTAATGTGCCACCAGATAGGAGTGGTGTGTTAAGTAGTCCCACTCATCAGGCCTTTTTTAGTCGAATGCACAAATTTTTTGAACGCCTCAGACTCCACCAGCTTGTATGGTAAAAGCTGGCAGGCTAAGAGTTCAGTCAAGCCAGCTCTCAGATGCCGGGCAAGGGGGTGACTTTGTGACATTGGCTTCTTACGCTCAAACGTGTCCTTGACAGACACCTGACTGTGGGCAGATGAGCAGGAACTGCTCAAGGCGAGAGACGGAGTGGCGGATGGTTGAGAGGGGGCAAGGAGGACAGCAGTGGTTTACGTGGCTGAAGATGCTGGACCAGGAGGAGGATGGCGGCTTTGAGTTTGTGTGCTGCTTGTACTCATGTGTTGATCCCATAGGCATTTGTGATGTGCGATCATGTGCCTTCGCAAAGCAGTTGTACCTAGGTGGGTGTTGGACTTCCAACGACTCAGTTTCTTTTGGCACAGGTTGCAAATGGCATCGCTGTTGTCAGAGGCAGACACACAAAAAAAATGCCACACTGCTGAGCTCTGCAATGACGGTATTTTGGTGGTGGCAACAGCATGCGTTGATTGGCGTGCTGTCTGGCTGACCCCGGGTGCCGATGCATGCTGTCTGACTGTGCCACTAGCTCCTTGCGATGACCTCCTCCTCGTCCCCTCCTCCTCCTCTCTGTCTCCCCATCTGAACTTTCCCCCTGTTCTTCTTCTCTTCTAGCGGGAACCCACGTGACATCCACGGACGCATGGTCATCATCAACCGCTTCACTTGTATCTGACAACTCAGCAAAGGAAGCAGCAGCGGGTACAACATCATCATCATCACACCGTACGTCCATGTGTGTAATGCTGCCTGACTGAGACATATCCCTGTTATCTACATCATCTGGCAATAATGCTTGCGCATCACTCATTTCTACCAACTGATGTGTAAATACCAAGTGAAGCGACTGTGGTGCTAGTGTTGGTGGTGGCGGCAGGCGGGCGACTGGTAACTTGAGAGGTGACCGAAGCTAAGCTGGAGGAGGATGGTGCGTCAAGGTTCCGAGCGGAAGCTGTAGAAGATTGGGTGTTCTGTGTTAGCCAGTCAACTATGTCCTCAGAACTTTTCAAGTTCAGGGTACGTGGCCTCAGAACACTGGGCATTATTCTAGGGCCAAAGGGAATCACAGCACCACGACCACAACGGCCCCTGCGGGGAGGCCTGCCTCTGCCTATCTTTTTTTTTCCGATTAGTTGTACTATGTGTGCAAGCTACTGTGACAACAGATATGAGTGGCACTGTGCACTGGCAGAAGTTGGCAGAGTAGACGCTGTAGGCCTGACACACGCTTGCAGACAACTAACTGCTATTCAATCTATTACAGTCAAAATTGTATTTTTTTTTTTAAATGTACACTACTGTTACACCAGATATGAGTTGCACTGGTGTGACACTGTGCCCTGGCAGTCCCAGAAACGCACACGTGTGAAAGAAACTGACTGCTATTATATTGCAGTCAAAAAAGTTTTTTTTTGTTAAATGCAAGCTATTGTGACACCAGATATGAGTGGTGGCACTGGGCAAGGGGGCACAGTATACGCTGTGAGCCTGACACACACGCTGGCAGACAACTAACTGCTATTCAATCTATTACAGTCAAAATTGTATTTCTTTTTCAAAATTGTATTTCTGTATTTCTTTTCTGGCAGGCAACTGCAATTAGATTACACAGAAAAAAAAAGCAGGCTGATGTTCTAGCCCTTAAAAAGGGCTTTTTGGGGTGCTGTCCTTACAGCAGAGATCAGATGAGTCCTTCAGGACTGTAGTGGACACTGAATACACTAGCCTAGCTATCAATTTCCCTATTAAATCAGCAGCAGCACACTGTCCCTCCTCTCACTAAGAATGCAGCTTCAGAATGAATCTAAAATGGATGCTGTCCAGGAGGTGGGAGGGTCTGGGAGGGAGGGTCTGCTGCTGATTTGCTGGAATGTGTCTGGTGACTGTGAGGTACAGGGTCAAAGTTTCCTCAATGATGACGAATAGGGGCGGACTGAACATCGCATATGTTCGCCATCCGTGACGAACGCGAACAAGCTATGTACGCAAGGAACTTTTCGCCAGCGAACCGTTCGGGACATCACTATTCCTCAACCCTCCTTCTAACCAATATTTTTTAATTGTTCTACAGTATCACATTCAACCACGTGATAGGACTGGTAGTGCCATTTTGTTTATATATATATTATATATTAAAATACTCTCTGGTACATGTTTTTATATTTTCAAATATCAGTCTTACTCGTTATTCATATGTAAGTTGGCTATTAAGGTAAAAATCATATTTTAAAGAATATTTTAATGAATTGTTTCATTGATAACATGACTTTGACATCATATGACGGTTACATTTGAATGTGCTCCCTATATATACTGTGAAAATCCTTGAGTATATAACACTTTTGAAAAAGCCACTGTGTAGATGAAACACATTAAGTAGTTTTTACTTGTTTATATTGCTTTTACTATTTTATTTTTTTCTTACATATTAATTTGTTAAATAAAGTAGTTCATTTTATTCATCCTCAGACTTACACTGATTAATTAGTTGGAGCGTGAACACACTTTCCTTTGGTGGGGAACATATTACCTGAGTATTATGGATTGAGCAAAACTTATTTTTGCTCCTCATTAGTGATCACCTCTTCATTTATTTTATCACTACATATTAGAGCAGTGAGCACAATATTTTGTATTTCTATTTTTATTTGCATAAGCCTACAAGCCTACAAGTTTCCTTGATGGGGTATATAGATTATCATAAACCAATCTACCTGGTTGAAGATTTTAAACTTCTTTTCATTTATCCAACCACCACTAAGGACATACTTACCTCTGAAATTATACTTAGGTGCTACCCCGTTCTTTTGTTACACACACATATATAGATAGATGATAGAAGATAGATAGCTAGATAGAGAGATATAGTTATATATATATTTATATATATATATATACAAATGGAAAGAGTGCACTCGAAAGGTCTTCGTAAAAATATAAACAATTTATTGTGCCAAACTTCAAAGACATATAAGTCGACGTTTCAGTCCTCGTAGGACTTTTTTCAAGACAATGAAAGGCGGGAAAAGAAGTGATTTAAATATACCTTGCGTGTGATCTGATTGGAGAGTGGGTTATATGAAAGAGAGGCTGTGCAAACGTGAATGGAATGCCTAAATTTAAGATAGAAATTAACCCTTTTAAGTGCCTATTGGTAAGGCCAGAAAGTGAGTGTGGTTACGGCCAAGTGGTGAATAATCTGCACTCGCAAACATATTAAAATACAAGGATAAGAGTTAAAGCCACCGTAACATATCGGAGTATATTAAGTTTCTACTTAGGCATATTAAGCTAACTTGTTGATCAAGATTTAAACAAAATGATAGATTAAACAGTAACTTAAGGTGGCTACATTTCTATATTGGAGTTCCAAGTGCCAAGTGATTGCTGATCTACACATGGATACATTGCAATAAGGACTTCAGAGTATGAATTTTATATAGCCGAAGGTATACATTGTAAATACTTAATTAAATTACAAACTAACGACTATTTGGACTGTGGAGTATTACGGGAATTTCCCTAAACCCCTATGCAGAGCTAAATTAATATAGATATATAAATGATCTAGCGGTGGACCCATAGATTAATCTCGTATCATGGTTTCTCTATGACATTTCATACAAATATATATTAATTACTACTGTATACGTAAATTTTAGACCATATGGCGTCCTTATCTTTTCGGAATGAAGCAGTTGAGTGGGTTGATCTCATTGAGTCCCCCCGGTGATAAAGTCCCTAATGTGAAGATCCAAAAGGCTTCTCTTTGAAGAAGTAAAACTTCTCGATCACCCCCCCTCTTCGGGGCCGGAACGTGTTCAATGCCCATAAATTTCAATGTGGGCAATGTATGCCCTGTTTCAAGGAAATGTTTGGCTATGGGAGTAGTTGCTATGCCGCTAGACAACGCTGTCCTGATGGTAGATCTGTGTCCCCTCATGCGTTCCCTAAGGTCATTGGACGTTTTGCCGATATACATGAGTCCACACGGGCAGGTGATGCGGTACACTACGTGTGTGGTGGTACACGTGATCCTTTGCCGTATCTTATATTCTTTGCCTGAGCGAGGGTGGTAGAATGCTTTGCCCGGGGTCATACTGTTGCAGGCCGTGCACTTTAGACAACGATAGCAGCCTGGATTTTGAATAGGACGATGCTCTATTTGTATATCTGTGTGAACCAGATAATCTCTCAGGTTCCTGTTCCTCCTATAACTAATCATAGGGGTATTCTGGAATGTCGTCGGTAGTGTCTTATCTTTTTTAAGAACCTCCCAGTTGTGCCTTATCTTTTGGGACATCTCGCCCGATAGTGAATGGAACGTTTGAGGGAAGATCATTCTACTTTGGTTATTCTTGATTTTAGGGCCATCGGTGTAGTTTTTAAGTGCTTTTGAATATGCACATTCCAACATATGTCTTGGATATCCGCGTTGTGAGAATTTTTCAAACATTTCTTGCACCTGATCTGCCGCTTTCATGGAATCAGAATTGTTCCTTAGTATCCTCATGAATTGGGATACCGGTAAAGATTTAATGAGGTTAGGGGGATGGTGGCTACTGGCATGTAATAACGTATTGCGGTCTGTTTCTTTTGCAAATAGAGTATAACCCAGCTTATTGTTTTCTATAAAGATACGAAGATCCAGAAAATCGATTTGTGTGTTGTTAATTTGATGGGTAAGTCTTACTGGTGAGTCCAGCTGATTCAGTGACCGTATCATGTCATGTAGACTTTGTTCCTCGCCCGTCCATATGATGAACACATCATCGATGTATCTCAGGTACTTCAGGATATGTTGGCCATATTTTTGGAGAATGTGTACTTGTTCGTATGCATGCATGTATGCATTGGCATACATGGGTGCCATGGGGGCACCCATCGATGTCCCAGATATTTGTATGTAGAATGCTTTCTCGAATCTAAAGTAGTTGAGTGTAAGGCATAATTCCAATAATTCAAGTATGTATTCAATTGGGGGCTCTATGCGTTCTTGATACTGTATTAATACCTGGCGCATCGCCTGGATTCCCTCCTCGTGGGGAATTATTGTGTATAAGCTGCTTACGTCAATGGCTGCTAGGTAGACCCCTTGTGGGGGGAGTTCAATTGAGTTTAAGGCTGCTATAACTTGCGCCGAGTCTTTGACATAGGTAGGTAATGACATTACCGGTTGTTTAAATTTTGTATCTAGCCATTTTCCTATGGGTTCTAACAATCCCCCGATTGCCGATACTATCGGTCGTCCTGGTGGGCGCTCAAGGTTTTTGTGAACCTTTGGCACTGTATATATGATCGGGCACCGAGGGTGGGTTTCAAAAAGATACTCATATTCCGTAGTGGTAAGATAACCTGCGTCCAGACCCCTTTGTAGTGTCTGCTGGACCACTTTACTGAATTCATGAGTGGGGTCTATTTGCGTGTATTCATAGACTCTAGTATCCCTTAGTTGTTTGAGGATTTCCTCTTTATAGTCGTCATATTGTTGGACGACTATGGCACCCCCCTTGTCCGCTGGACGTATGCTAATAGACATATCTTTAGCCAGGCTGTTTAAGGCTTCTCTTTCAGCTTTAGACAAATTCGAGCGGCGTTGGTTTCGGGTAGTTGTAACCTTCATTGTATCAAATTTTAACATTTGTGAAAATGTTTTTAATGTAGGGTTTGCGTTGGATGGGTCAAAGGTGCTACGTATTTTGAACTTTTCAATACTCTCCTCCTTTTGGTGTTGTTGATTAGAGTTTTTAAAGTAATCTGCTAAACGGAGTTTTCTGTTAAATTGAAATTGCTCGATTTCCCATTGGAAATTATTGATGTTAGCAGTCGGAACAAATGAAAGTCCTTTGTTTAGAAGCATAATTTCTGTTGTGGTGAGAATTCTAGTAGATAAATTGATAATGGGATTAGTTAGCGTCTCCTTGGCGGTCGTCCCCTGTGTCCAGTGCCTTTTCCCTTTCTGTCCCCTCCTAGTATAGTTTTGGTATTTGGAGGGTGCTCTATGCCTTGGCGATCCCCACTTGTTGTTTCTCTCACCAGGCCAAGTCCTGGTTCTAAAAAAGACGTATTGTATGATACTGTGGTGTTTGAGTAAGCTCCCTCCCTTTGCGAATCCTTGTAGTCAGAGTCAGATGCCGACTCTCCGGAGGTAAAATCGACGGTAGATGCAATGGGTTTTCTGATTCTAGGCTTATAGGTTCTATATGTGGGTCTGGTGTTGTCTCCCGATAGCCACCTGTATACTCTATGTTCTGAGTAATCTGCTTGCACTTTAGTAAGTTTTTCTCTTTTGAATCTGACCAAATCGTTTTTATATTGTTTCAGATCTTCGGTTAGTTTCTGAATCAATGTATCACAGTTTGGTGCTGTTATAGTAGTGGAATGTAGTACTTCATAGTCTGAGATTTTAAATTTAGTAATTTTTAATTCACGACCTACCTCCTCGATAACCACCAGCATCAGGTCCAGGGAACACTTGTTTAATATACCAATCCACTTCCGACAAACTTCAGGGTTATTTCTTCCGATAGTTGGAACGTTTTTAATCCGAAAGCCTCTGGGGATTTTTTTCATGCGGTAATAGTCGGATAGATAAGTGGCATGTAATTCAAGATCAATTTGTCTTTGTTTAAGTTTAAGCAAATTTCTAACGACGTCCCGAGGTTCAGTAGAAACTGGTAGGTCCGAATCCGTTTGCGGCCACAGTATCGCCGCAGCTTCTGCTTCTGTGTATTGCAGCACCTCTGCGTGATCTGCATACGCCCCGGCTCTGGTTAGGAACTCCTCCATAAATCAAATCCTTGTAGATAATGTGACTCTCCTGGGTCTGGTGCGTGGACTGAGCTCTGGCTTAACGAGCTCTCTGTAATCAATATAATGCAAATATCCCGCACTCAATGTACCGGTCTTGTACTTGCCTCGGTGCTGCCTCAGCCTTCAATATATACAAATGGAAAGAGTGCACTCGAAAGGTCTTCGTAAAAATATAAACAATTTATTGTGCCAAACTTCAAAGACATATAAGTCGACGTTTCAGTCCTCGTAGGACTTTTTTCAAGACAATGAAAGGCGGGAAAAGAAGTGATTTAAATATACCTTGCGTGTGATCTGATTGGAGAGTGGGTTATATGAAAGAGAGGCTGTGCAAACGTGAATGGAATGCCTAAATTTAAGATAGAAATTAACCCTTTTAAGTGCCTATTGGTAAGGCCAGAAAGTGAGTGTGGTTACGGCCAAGTGGTGAATAATCTGCACTCGCAAACATATTAAAATACAAGGATAAGAGTTAAAGCCACCGTAACATATCGGAGTATATTAAGTTTCTACTTAGGCATATTAAGCTAACTTGTTGATCAAGATTTAAACAAAATGATAGATTAAACAGTAACTTAAGGTGGCTACATTTCTATATTGGAGTTCCAAGTGCCAAGTGATTGCTGATCTACACATGGATACATTGCAATAAGGACTTCAGAGTATGAATTTTATATAGCCGAAGGTATACATTGTAAATACTTAATTAAATTACAAACTAACGACTATTTGGACTGTGGAGTATTACGGGAATTTCCCTAAACCCCTATGCAGAGCTAAATTAATATAGATATATAAATGATCTAGCGGTGGACCCATAGATTAATCTCGTATCATGGTTTCTCTATGACATTTCATACAAATATATATTAATTACTACTGTATACGTAAATTTTAGACCATATGGCGTCCTTATCTTTTCGGAATGAAGCAGTTGAGTGGGTTGATCTCATTGAGTCCCCCCGGTGATAAAGTCCCTAATGTGAAGATCCAAAAGGCTTCTCTTTGAAGAAGTAAAACTTCTCGATCACCCCCCCTCTTCGGGGCCGGAACGTGTTCAATGCCCATAAATTTCAATGTGGGCAATGTATGCCCTGTTTCAAGGAAATGTTTGGCTATGGGAGTAGTTGCTATGCCGCTAGACAACGCTGTCCTGATGGTAGATCTGTGTCCCCTCATGCGTTCCCTAAGGTCATTGGACGTTTTGCCGATATACATGAGTCCACACGGGCAGGTGATGCGGTACACTACGTGTGTGGTGGTACACGTGATCCTTTGCCGTATCTTATATTCTTTGCCTGAGCGAGGGTGGTAGAATGCTTTGCCCGGGGTCATACTGTTGCAGGCCGTGCACTTTAGACAACGATAGCAGCCTGGATTTTGAATAGGACGATGCTCTATTTGTATATCTGTGTGAACCAGATAATCTCTCAGGTTCCTGTTCCTCCTATAACTAATCATAGGGGTATTCTGGAATGTCGTCGGTAGTGTCTTATCTTTTTTAAGAACCTCCCAGTTGTGCCTTATCTTTTGGGACATCTCGCCCGATAGTGAATGGAACGTTTGAGGGAAGATCATTCTACTTTGGTTATTCTTGATTTTAGGGCCATCGGTGTAGTTTTTAAGTGCTTTTGAATATGCACATTCCAACATATGTCTTGGATATCCGCGTTGTGAGAATTTTTCAAACATTTCTTGCACCTGATCTGCCGCTTTCATGGAATCAGAATTGTTCCTTAGTATCCTCATGAATTGGGATACCGGTAAAGATTTAATGAGGTTAGGGGGATGGTGGCTACTGGCATGTAATAACGTATTGCGGTCTGTTTCTTTTGCAAATAGAGTATAACCCAGCTTATTGTTTTCTATAAAGATACGAAGATCCAGAAAATCGATTTGTGTGTTGTTAATTTGATGGGTAAGTCTTACTGGTGAGTCCAGCTGATTCAGTGACCGTATCATGTCATGTAGACTTTGTTCCTCGCCCGTCCATATGATGAACACATCATCGATGTATCTCAGGTACTTCAGGATATGTTGGCCATATTTTTGGAGAATGTGTACTTGTTCGTATGCATGCATGTATGCATTGGCATACATGGGTGCCATGGGGGCACCCATCGATGTCCCAGATATTTGTATGTAGAATGCTTTCTCGAATCTAAAGTAGTTGAGTGTAAGGCATAATTCCAATAATTCAAGTATGTATTCAATTGGGGGCTCTATGCGTTCTTGATACTGTATTAATACCTGGCGCATCGCCTGGATTCCCTCCTCGTGGGGAATTATTGTGTATAAGCTGCTTACGTCAATGGCTGCTAGGTAGACCCCTTGTGGGGGGAGTTCAATTGAGTTTAAGGCTGCTATAACTTGCGCCGAGTCTTTGACATAGGTAGGTAATGACATTACCGGTTGTTTAAATTTTGTATCTAGCCATTTTCCTATGGGTTCTAACAATCCCCCGATTGCCGATACTATCGGTCGTCCTGGTGGGCGCTCAAGGTTTTTGTGAACCTTTGGCACTGTATATATGATCGGGCACCGAGGGTGGGTTTCAAAAAGATACTCATATTCCGTAGTGGTAAGATAACCTGCGTCCAGACCCCTTTGTAGTGTCTGCTGGACCACTTTACTGAATTCATGAGTGGGGTCTATTTGCGTGTATTCATAGACTCTAGTATCCCTTAGTTGTTTGAGGATTTCCTCTTTATAGTCGTCATATTGTTGGACGACTATGGCACCCCCCTTGTCCGCTGGACGTATGCTAATAGACATATCTTTAGCCAGGCTGTTTAAGGCTTCTCTTTCAGCTTTAGACAAATTCGAGCGGCGTTGGTTTCGGGTAGTTGTAACCTTCATTGTATCAAATTTTAACATTTGTGAAAATGTTTTTAATGTAGGGTTTGCGTTGGATGGGTCAAAGGTGCTACGTATTTTGAACTTTTCAATACTCTCCTCCTTTTGGTGTTGTTGATTAGAGTTTTTAAAGTAATCTGCTAAACGGAGTTTTCTGTTAAATTGAAATTGCTCGATTTCCCATTGGAAATTATTGATGTTAGCAGTCGGAACAAATGAAAGTCCTTTGTTTAGAAGCATAATTTCTGTTGTGGTGAGAATTCTAGTAGATAAATTGATAATGGGATTAGTTAGCGTCTCCTTGGCGGTCGTCCCCTGTGTCCAGTGCCTTTTCCCTTTCTGTCCCCTCCTAGTATAGTTTTGGTATTTGGAGGGTGCTCTATGCCTTGGCGATCCCCACTTGTTGTTTCTCTCACCAGGCCAAGTCCTGGTTCTAAAAAAGACGTATTGTATGATACTGTGGTGTTTGAGTAAGCTCCCTCCCTTTGCGAATCCTTGTAGTCAGAGTCAGATGCCGACTCTCCGGAGGTAAAATCGACGGTAGATGCAATGGGTTTTCTGATTCTAGGCTTATAGGTTCTATATGTGGGTCTGGTGTTGTCTCCCGATAGCCACCTGTATACTCTATGTTCTGAGTAATCTGCTTGCACTTTAGTAAGTTTTTCTCTTTTGAATCTGACCAAATCGTTTTTATATTGTTTCAGATCTTCGGTTAGTTTCTGAATCAATGTATCACAGTTTGGTGCTGTTATAGTAGTGGAATGTAGTACTTCATAGTCTGAGATTTTAAATTTAGTAATTTTTAATTCACGACCTACCTCCTCGATAACCACCAGCATCAGGTCCAGGGAACACTTGTTTAATATACCAATCCACTTCCGACAAACTTCAGGGTTATTTCTTCCGATAGTTGGAACGTTTTTAATCCGAAAGCCTCTGGGGATTTTTTTCATGCGGTAATAGTCGGATAGATAAGTGGCATGTAATTCAAGATCAATTTGTCTTTGTTTAAGTTTAAGCAAATTTCTAACGACGTCCCGAGGTTCAGTAGAAACTGGTAGGTCCGAATCCGTTTGCGGCCACAGTATCGCCGCAGCTTCTGCTTCTGTGTATTGCAGCACCTCTGCGTGATCTGCATACGCCCCGGCTCTGGTTAGGAACTCCTCCATAAATCAAATCCTTGTAGATAATGTGACTCTCCTGGGTCTGGTGCGTGGACTGAGCTCTGGCTTAACGAGCTCTCTGTAATCAATATAATGCAAATATCCCGCACTCAATGTACCGGTCTTGTACTTGCCTCGGTGCTGCCTCAGCCTTCAATATATACAAATGGAAAGAGTGCACTCGAAAGGTCTTCGTAAAAATATAAACAATTTATTGTGCCAAACTTCAAAGACATATAAGTCGACGTTTCAGTCCTCGTAGGACTTTTTTCAAGACAATGAAAGGCGGGAAAAGAAGTGATTTAAATATACCTTGCGTGTGATCTGATTGGAGAGTGGGTTATATGAAAGAGAGGCTGTGCAAACGTGAATGGAATGCCTAAATTTAAGATAGAAATTAACCCTTTTAAGTGCCTATTGGTAAGGCCAGAAAGTGAGTGTGGTTACGGCCAAGTGGTGAATAATCTGCACTCGCAAACATATTAAAATACAAGGATAAGAGTTAAAGCCACCGTAACATATCGGAGTATATTAAGTTTCTACTTAGGCATATTAAGCTAACTTGTTGATCAAGATTTAAACAAAATGATAGATTAAACAGTAACTTAAGGTGGCTACATTTCTATATTGGAGTTCCAAGTGCCGTAACCACACTCACTTTCTGGCCTTACCAATAGGCACTTAAAAGGGTTAATTTCTATCTTAAATTTAGGCATTCCATTCACGTTTGCACAGCCTCGCTTTCATATAACCCACTCTCCAATCAGATCACACGCAAGGTATATTTAAATCACTTCTTTTCCCGCCTTTCATTGTCTTGAAAAAAGTCCTACGAGGACTGAAACGTCGACTTATATGTCTTTGAAGTTTGGCACAATAAATTGTTTATATTTTTACGAAGACCTTTCGAGTGCACTCTTTCCATTTGTATATATTGAAGGCTGAGGCAGCACCGAGGCAAGTACAAGACCGGTACATTGAGTGCGGGATATTTGCATTATATATATATATATATATATATATATATTGTGTTTTGTATAGTCTTTGCTTGTCAAGGCAAAGACTATACAGTTCGTTCTTATTTGCTTTATTTTCAAGTAATATAGCTCCGCTGACACATTTCAGTTGTACCTTGTTTGGTTCCTACACATATAATATTACATAACTCGAATTTCTGCCCTGACACCTTTGATGTGACATATACCATCATGTTTTTTTTTCTTTTTTCTTATATTGTATCTTATTTCTAAGTTGATCCAACTAGGATGACACCCCAAGTTGTTATGTGTCTTGCAGGTCACATCTATTTGACTTAAAAGCACATTTTTTCCAGCAATTCTTTTGTGACAATGGATTGTTCAAGCTCTCAAGCTGATTTCTCATTTTAAATACCAGGAAAGATAGGTTGTCTATTATCTGATAAAGTATCGGAATGTCAATGCAAAGGTGATTTTTTAACTAAATTGAACTATGGGATAAATTAAAGCAGGCATGTTACATAAGAGTTTTTAAAGATGATTGATTCTTTATTACTATAGAGGCAAGGAGGTAAATTTGCATAAGATTGTTTTTATTTCTATGTTTTTAGAAAAGCGGACTTAACCCTTTAAGGATGGAGGCAATTATCCAAGTTCTAAACCACAACAAAACCTAGAATTTGCAATGTGTTTGTTCAACCATAATTTAAGGGTTTTCCATAAGTGCCCCGAGGCATAGTATATATTGTGTTGTAAAGGACATTTTCATGCAAACACTACTTTTGCAGAGAAAATGCAGTGTTTACATTGTCCCCTAGGGACACCTACAGTGGCCACTCCTCAGATGGCCACTGGAGGTGCTTTCTGGGGCAATGCTGCACAGTAGGCAGCACTGCCGTTCAGCATCTCCACACTCTGCATGGAGATGCTGAATTTTCTTCACAGAGATGCATTGATTTAATGCATCTCTATGAGGAGGTGCTGATTGGCCAAAACAGCATTTGGCCCCAACACTGTCCCGCCTCCTTGCCGATTTTAGCCAATCCAAAGCTTTCCCTATGGGAAACCCTATGGGAAAGCATTGGATTGGTTAAAAATCATAAATCTGATGATGTCACCAAGGTGAAGGATCGGGTGTAGAGCCAGCACAAGCAGAAATAAGATGTGTTTTAACCCTTCCTAAGTGGGCTAAGAGAGCTAAAGGCGGGCAGGGGGCGCAGATGGTGGTTCTATAGAGTCAGGGATACATGTTTGTGTTCTTGACCCTATAGTGTTCCTTTAAACACGAATACAATTTTAAAAATAGTAAAAAAAAAATGTGCTTATAATAATTAGACATTCAGTGCAACTAAATAAAAAGAGCTAAAAATGTATCAGTCCTGACTGGTAACTGTCAAATATCTCTAGGATCGAAATACATTTTTGGTAGATTACACTAACCCCATACCAACCCCCCTTCACACTATACTGACATTACTCCTAACCCTATGCTTACACTAACTCTAACCATATACTTACCATAGCCTTACCACTAACCTTAACCTTACACTACCCCTAATCATAAAACAGCTTTAACCCTAACCCAGACTTAACCCTTATTTTGCTCTAATAATGACCAAACCCTAACTCTGCAACTAACCCAAATACAACCCATTGCTACTACTGAACTGATATGAGCAGATGGGCTTCCTAGTTAAAATAGTAGACAGTTCTATGTTACTACCATCTACTGGCTAATTTCAGCATTACATGGATATTCCTGTAATGCTGGAAATCTGATGTGCTGATTACATTTTGACTGGTTACAAGGAAGGATTACATACCAGCTTTTTTTTATGTATTGAATCCCATAATTGTTTCTAATGTCTCTGTCACTCAAAAGTCTTGGACTCCAACCTTGAGAACCAAGTGTCAGGGTACCTGAGGCCTCTACCTCTAAGGGAGGTAGAGACTTGGTGGTGTATCCGTCCAGGCGAGCTGTTTCCTCCGTTCCTCGCGGTTCATCCAGTCACTTAAACACCGGCCGCGAGGAATCCACGTCCTTTTCTAGCAGGACGCTCAATACGTGACGTCATGACGCTATCACGAGCAATCTGTCACTCAAGTGTCCGATATCCAATCGGTACTTGTCAGAGGCGTGATTTCCATCCAGAGCCAGGGTATTTAAGCTTACTCCTTACTTCAGCTCATTGCCCTGTCGTGGTTCTAGCTTGTCTAGTCACTCAGTGCTCTGGTATTCTAGTTTGCTCTATTGGTTTTGACTCGGCTCGTTGTACTACCCTGCTTCTCTGTTATCCCTTGACCCGGCTTGTCTCTCGCTTATCTGTCTTCTCGTTCCCTCGACCTCGGCTTGTCTCTGACTATTCTTTACTCTCGGTACGTTAGTCCGGCCATTCTAAGGCCCGGTATACGTACCTTTCCACTCTTTGTACTCTGCGTGTTGGATCCCTGTCCCGATCCTGACATTACGACAGGGCCAATGGATCCTGCAGGTACAAACAGTCAGCTTGGTTCTTCGGATCCCAGGTTTGACGCCATGGAACATAGGATGGATCAGATGGCTTTGGCACTACAGGCACTTTTGTCTCGTGCTAGTAATCCACCTGAGGAGACACGTACTCCTTCTATCTCTCCTGCAGTCTCAGGTCTAGAGGTAGCCACTGTAGGTGCTTCTTCCCGTATTACCCCACCAGTACGTTATGGCGGGTCACCGGAGAAGTGTCGTGGCTTTCTAAACCAGATTAGCATCCATTTCGAATTACAACCCCGCTCTTATCCTACAGATAGAGCAAAGGTTGGATTTATTATTACTCTGCTCATTGAAAAAGCTTTGAGATGGGCCAATCCTTTATGGGAGAATGATAATCCACTAGTCTATAATTATAATGCCTTTGTAGCTGCGTTTAGAAGAACTTTTGACCCTCCTGGCAGAAAGGTCAATGCAGCTAGATTAATGTTGCGCCTTAAACAGGACAATCGAACACTTGTGGATTATGCACTAGAGTTCAGATCCTTGGCGGCAGAAGTTAAGTGGAACGAACAGGCTTATATAGATGTGTTTCTGAATGGGTTATCAGATGTAATTCTTGACGAGGTCGCTACTAGAGAACTCCCTGAAAATTTGGAGGATTTAATTTCTTTTATATCTCGTATTGATGAACGCTTAAGAGAGAGGCAGAACACTCGAGATAGGACCCGTAGACCCTCCTTTAAACTAGCGCCTACCTTTCAAATCTCTGAGTTCGAAGACTTACGTATTCCTGAACCTATGCAGATAGGCAGTACTCATCTCACTGAAAGGGAGAGACAGTACAGGAGAAGGGAGGGTTTATGTATGTATTGTGGAGTCAGGGGTCATTTACGCCTAAATTGTCCCAATCGTTCGGGAAACGCTCGCACCTAAGTTCCTCTAGAGGACAGGCCTTGGGTGTTTCTACTTTGTCCTCTATTCACAACTACAAGGAGCTCAGGCTTGTGTTACCCGTTTCTTTAAAGTGGGAGAAGGGAGTAGTTAAGACTATGGCACTAATCGATTCTGGAGCTGCTGAGAGCTTTATAGATCAGGGTTTTGCTGCCAAGCATGCTATTCCATCCCAGTTAAAAGAGACACCTCTGGCTGTCGAGGCCATCGATGGTAGACCGTTACTTGAGCCTGTTATTTTCCATGAGACCATACCGATTAACTTGACTGTTGGCATCCTGCATAAAGAGGATATATCCTTAATGCTCATTTCTTCTCCGTCTATTCCCATAGTCCTGGGGTACTCCTGGCTGAGGAGACACAACCCTATTATTAGTTGGGAATCAGGGGAGATAGTTTCGTGGGGAGAGAATTGTCAAGAAAAATGCTTGCGGAAGGTCTTACCTCTTGGATTAACTAATACATCGAATACCTCTGACAATCCTACAGAGACACAAATTCCGCCTCAGTATCTAGATTTAAAGGCAGTATTTGACAAAAAGAAAGCCGATACCTTACCCCCACACAGGTCCTTTGATTGCAAAATTAACCTACTCCCTGGTACCATGCCTCCCAGAGGTCATGTATACCCATTATCTATAAAGGAGAACTCAGTCCTAGAGGAATATATTCACGAGAATTTAGACAAGGGATTCATCAGGAGGTCCTCCTCCCCTGCCGGGGCTGGATTTTTTTTTGTTAAAAAGAAAGATGGTTCTTTGAGACCTTGTATTGATTATCGAGGCTTGAATAAGATAACCATTAAAAATGCCTACCCGATTCCCTTGATCACCGAACTCTTCGATCGTTTGAAGGGCTCTACAATTTTCACCAAGTTAGACCTCAGAGGGGCATATAACTTGGTGAGAATCCAGCAGGGACATGAGTGGATGACGGCATTCAATACTCGATATGGTCACTATGAATATACTGTTATGCCTTTTGGGTTATGCAATGCGCCAGCGGTATTCCAAGATCTGATAAATGAGGTTCTTAGGGAATTTCAGCAAGAGTGCGTCATTGTATACCTAGATGATATACTCATTCATTCTAGTGACATTGAGATTCATCACAAGCAAGTCAGGAGGGTTTTGCACAAGCTTCTCCAGCATGGCTTGTACTGCAAGTTGGAGAAATGTAGCTTTGATCAAACCCAGGTAACCTTTCTCGGCTATGTGATCTCTGGGGAGGGATTTAAGATGGATCCGGATAAGCTCCAATCCATTCTAGAGTGGCCTTTACCCACAGGTCTTAAAGCCATACAGAGATTTATTGGTTTTTCCAATTATTATAGGCGCTTTATTAAGGGCTATTCTTCCATTATTGCACCTATCACTAACATGACCAAACAGGGGGCTGATACTAAGAATTGGACTACTGAAGCTCTCCTTGCGTTCAAGACTCTCAAGGAGCTTTTCGCTTCCGCTCCAATTTTAGTTCACCCTGACACTTCTCTGCCTTTTTTGCTCGAGGTAGACGCATCAGAGACTGGTTTAGGTGCTGTTCTATCTCAAAGGTTGGGTGTTGATAAACCATTACATCCATGTGGATTTTTCTCTAAAAAATTGACCGGTACTGAAAGCAGGTATGACATTGGTGACAGAGAATTACTAGCGGTTATCAAGGCTTTGAAAGAATGGAGACATTTATTGGAAGGTACATTACATCCTGTTACCATTCTGACAGACCACAAAAACTTGTCCTATATCGGAGAGGCCAAGCGTCTGTCCTCCAGGCAGGCTCGTTGGTCGTTGTTTCTTACCCATTTCAATTACGTTCTGACTTACAGACCTGGGTCAAAGAATTCTAAAGCCGATGCGCTATCTCGCCAATATGAACCCTCTGCTTCAGTTGAACCACTTTTGTCTTCCATTGTACCCAAATGCAATATTATTGCTAATACCAGTCTCAAAATTCATTCTCCGCTACTTGACCAGATCTTGAAGTCACAACATCTAGCTCCCGGAAACACTCCTGAGGGAAGAAACTTTGTTCCTCCTGAACTTCAACTGGAGCTCTTACAATGTTTTCATGAAAGTAAAATAGCTGGTCATCCTGGTATTCGCAAGACATACTCTCTGATATCCAAGGATTTCTGGTGGCCTTCACTTCGAAAAGATATTGAGGAGTTCGTCGCAGCTTGTGAGACTTGTGCCAAGACTAAACTACCTCATGCATCCCCATGTGGCCTGTTACACCCCTTGGACATTCCTGAGAAACCTTGGTCCTGTTTGTCCATAGACTTTATCGTTGATTTGCCTGCTTCCAAAAGACAGACTGTTATTCTCACGGTGGTGGATAGATTTACTAAGATGGCCCATTTCGTGCCATTACCTAAACTTCCGACTTCTCCTGAATTGGCGGAGATTTTTGCGAGAGAAGTTTTTCGCCTACATGGGATTCCTTCAGAGATTGTTTCTGATAGAGGTTCTCAATTTGTCTCACGTTTCTGGAGATCCTTTTGTTCTCAAATGGGCATCAAATTGAACTTCTCCTCTGCCTATCACCCTCAGTCTAACGGAGCTGCTGAACGTACTAATCAAAAGATCGAACAGTATCTGCGTTGCTTTGTTTCCGAACATCAGGACGATTGGGTCGGTCTGATTCCTTGGGCGGAGTTCGCACACAATAACCTTGTTTGCGATTCAACTCGCTCTAGCCCTTTCTTCATGAACTATGGCTTTCATCCTTCGATTTTTCCTTCGGTTTCCTCTTCTCAGGGGATACCGTCGGTTGATGATCATGTCGCCAACCTGAAGAAATTATGGGATCAGACTCGGCAAATTCTATTACATAGTTCCTCGCTGTTCAAGAAACACGCTGACAAACATAGAAGAGCGGCTCCTGTTTTTGTTCCTGGGGATAGGGTATGGTTGAGTACTAAGAATATTCGCCTAAAAGTTCCGTCCATGAAATTTGCTCCTCGCTACATAGGCCCTTACAGGGTTCTCACTCGTATCAATCCGGTTGCGTATCGCCTTGCTCTGCCACCTGCCTTACGCATTCCTAACTCTTTTCATGTCTCCTTGTTGAAACCCCTCATTTGCAACAAATTCTCCTCTAAGGTCCCCTCGCCTCGTCCTGTTCAGGTGGAGGGTCGGGAGGAGTACGAGGTCAGCTCCATCATTGACTCCAGAATTTCAAGGGGAAAATTGCAATATCTGGTCAACTGGAGGGGATATGGTCCTGAGGAGAGGAGTTGGGTACCTCAGGAGGACGTCCATGCTTCTTGCCTTCGCAGAGCATTTCACCTCCGCTTCCCATCTCGCCCCGGTTCATTCCGCCCGGTGGGCGTATCTGAGAGGGGGGGTACTGTCAGGGTACCTGAGGCCTCTACCTCTAAGGGAGGTAGAGACTTGGTGGTGTATCCGTCCAGGCGAGCTGTTTCCTCCGTTCCTCGCGGTTCATCCAGTCACTTAAACACCGGCCGCGAGGAATCCACGTCCTTTTCTAGCAGGACGCTCAATACGTGACGTCATGACGCTATCACGAGCAATCTGTCACTCAAGTGTCCGATATCCAATCGGTACTTGTCAGAGGCGTGATTTCCATCCAGAGCCAGGGTATTTAAGCTTACTCCTTACTTCAGCTCATTGCCCTGTCGTGGTTCTAGCTTGTCTAGTCACTCAGTGCTCTGGTATTCTAGTTTGCTCTATTGGTTTTGACTCGGCTCGTTGTACTACCCTGCTTCTCTGTTATCCCTTGACCCGGCTTGTCTCTCGCTTATCTGTCTTCTCGTTCCCTCGACCTCGGCTTGTCTCTGACTATTCTTTACTCTCGGTACGTTAGTCCGGCCATTCTAAGGCCCGGTATACGTACCTTTCCACTCTTTGTACTCTGCGTGTTGGATCCCTGTCCCGATCCTGACACCAAGCTTGTTAGTTTTAATTTGTGATTCTGACTTACCTTCGTGGTACCTAAAGTAAAAATGATTTTTGAGAAAAAAAAATGGTTAGGGGACGATCACTAAATGTTGTTTTTATTCACAGATCAAGTGGGACATGACCAACAGATGAGTAGTAATATATATATATATATATATATATATATATATATATATATTTGGTTTATATATATATATATATATTTTTTATCGATTTAAGAAATACATAATAATTCAATATATTTTTATTTACAGTCCTTTTTTCCCTTTTTTCATGGTCATTCAGAAATTCCAGCTAAGCTGAACCAACATATGGCAAAAATTAGGCAGTCTCCCAAAAAATGTATTTTTGGCATAAGTAATTTTATTTTTTTTAACGGAACACACTTTCCCCACGTACAAGTCTAATGTTAATAACTACATTCATCTAAGAAATATTCTACATTTGCATGAGTGAGAATCCATGTTATTCTGATATATTCTGATGTTCTTTATTAAACAAAAAACTACTAGAACATTTTATATCAAGATTAAACGCTGCTTGAGTAGATTGTTTTCTAGTAGATTGAAGACAGGCTATTAAATGGCTATTACATAATATGCAATCGTGTATTGACTATTCCCATAATTACCAGTTATCTACTTGTCATATTTGTGCTCTACATTAATTAATTTAAAAATCCTTGTAAATCTCAATAGGAAAAGACAAAACAAACAGGCGAAATGAATAGGGACTGCATATGTAGTTAATTTAATTATAGCTGACCTTATCTCTCATTATGATAATGCAGCTTAAACACAGTTGTACTAAATAAATGAATACACTTCACTTCAACATTTAACATTGTATCATATATTTTGCATCTTATTTTATAACTCTGAACAAAGTTATTGGACTTAAAAATGTTTGCTAAAAAGCCACAAGAACCATGTTAAATGGCTCATATAAACAGCATATCTACAACTGTCTCTTCCCAACATTGCAAGTCCTTTAGCCAGCAGCCAGATCCACAGAACCCCATGGAATCCACCCTCCTGCACCAAAAGGTATAAAGAGGGCAGGGTGGCTAAAACTTTAAAAAATATAATTCCTATATGTATGCACGTGTTTTTTCGTGTCAGTGTGTATCTGAGTGTTTATATGTGTATGTGTATGTGTGTGTGTATATCTGTGTTTCTCTATCAGTTTTTGTATCTTGTTTGCGTGACAGCGATTGTCAGTGTATGTATATATGTGATAATATATGAGCATTCAAACACCAACACTACACACAAACATACCCCTGCATTCTAAATGCCAACAATACATACAAATACAGAACTAGATTCACACACCAGCTCCATACAAAAACATGCTTACGTTCAGACAGCCAAACACTGATTACAAATGTAGCCTACAAGAATGGGCAAATGGTAAATTCTTACCTGGCAAAGCATTGTTGGAGTTGTACAAAAGTTAAGGATCTACCTTTTTGCCACCCTTGCGCCCTGAAAATGCCTTGCCCCATGACCCTCTCTTTCTTAGTTCCACCACTGGTATGGATGTATTTTGCAAACAAATCCATTTTAGTGGAGTGTCACAATGATATTTTTTTGCTGCTGTGTTTAATGTTACCTTTGTATTTTAGATAACCATACTTTCTAATACCAAACATTTGTATTTCTATTTATGAACATCAATACTCAGTCTTTAAATTCATACATCTAAATGTTTATGTGGAGTGTAACACAAGTAAATTGGAAAACGTGCAAATTTTAATCTGAGTGATTTTTACACTCATATATTTATTAGCACAAACAAATGTATAAACAATATTCAATACAGTGTTGCATGGGTTAAATACCTGAATGAAAGAATTAAAGGACACAATCAGAAGACTCCATACCTTGTTCTCAGTTACTGTGAGTGAGATGGAATATAGGCACTGACAGTGTGACACATGCTTACTGTGTCCATTGACTGTTTCTATAAAGTTGAAATCCTGGGAAGGAGGCTATTTCTCATTGCTCCTGATTTATATTTGCTTCCAAATTGCTCAATTCCTAATGAAATTAGCATCTGTCTTCCACCTGATGCTTTTGGTGGTTTTGATTGGAGCAGCGGTTCCAGATAATGATATTTTGTGGCGTTATCCATTACAATGTAACCATAACACATACATTCATTACCCATATCAGAGTCCATTCATTTGCTAATAGCTGGAGGAATTCACACTTCATGGATAAAATACCAAAGGCTAACTAGGATTGTATTGGAGATCATATGGAGAATTAGACCAGCAACATCAGTTAATTTGTATCGGTCACTGAAAAGGTATCAGTCTTGTAAACAGATTTAAAGGGACACTATAGTCACCAGAACAACTACAGCTTATTGAATTTGTTCTGGTGAGTAGAATCATTACCTTCGGGCTTTTTGCTGTAAACACTGTCTTTTCAGAGAAAATGCAGTGTTTACATTACAGCCTAGTGATAACTTCACTGGCCACTCCTCAGATGACTGTTAGAGATCCTTCCTGGGTCATGGCTGCCTAAAATGCATCCAAACATTCAGTATCTCCTCCCTCTGCATGCAGACACTGAACTTTCCTCATAGAGATTCATTGATTCAATTAATCTCTATGAGGAGATGCTGATTGGCCAGGGCTGTGTTTGAATCATGCTGGCTCTGCCCCTGATCTGCCTGTTCATCAGTCTCAGCCAATCCTATGGGGAAGCACTGTGATTGGATCAGGCTACCACTTCTGATGATGTCAGCAGACTGCTTGTTTTTTTTTAGTCAAACAGCATGCAGAGTTACAGCTTCTGGCTTGAATACAGTAAGATGTTGCTATATTTATGGAGGCATAAGGGGCCCAGGGGGGCTAGATGATGATGTTAACACTATAGGGTCAGGAATACATGTTTGTGTTCCTGACCCTATAGTGATCCTTTAACATAAGTGGATTAAAACATTGTGTGTATTCAGAGGGCACTTCTTGTAAAGGTATAGAGTAGATCAGTATAATAGCACTCTGTGGGCACTCCCATTAACCCACACATTAACCCCACTGGAGGATTTCAATTGATTCACAGTAGAGGTTGCGTTGCCACTAAACGCATAGAAAACGCTTACGTTCCGAGCCAGAGCATAAAAAGAGGCTACACAATTTTGAGCATTCCTAACCCCTTTAACCATTTTATTTCAATGTATTTTAGCAATACTGCACTATTGTGTATTTGTCTTTTTTTTCCTTTTATATGTGGAAAATCATTTATTTATGTCCAAATATATGGGTATAAGCTCCCATCTACTTGCATGTGAATTTCATCTTGCAATGCACTGTACACTTTAGTGTTGTATAGGTGGTGGTTTATCGCCTAAACATTGGAGTTTGTTCTGATTCTACATAAGTATTTGTTTTCACTCAACAAGGTCTGCTTAACTGTTTACTACCCCATATTAATGTATAAACCCATTTCTCATCACTCTGCCTTCTACCAGTGCATGAGTCAATCAGTCTCAACCAAAGGTTAGGTAACTTAATAATGAAGAATAAATATGAGAATAATTGTAAAATCAACTGCGATCATTGACTTAAAATATGGCAGATATTTAACACATATATTGTACAAATCTATTAGAAAGTTATAGTTCTGAATCCCAGATAGTGCCAGTCTCTCTTTAAAATGTGAAATATCTACAATACGTATCTTTTAATTTCATTGACTTTTCAAATTAGACGGGACGGTTTAATAGGACATTAAATGTCTTATCACATATTCTGCCTTGTTAGGTTTATGCAGGTGACCAAATCTTTGTTTAAAAAAAAAAAAGTATATATATATATAAGTATTGTTATGTTTAACAAGCAAATATTGAGATTGTGCAATGTATAGAATTAACTGACCATGCATCTGCTATCTGTTTGTCATAAGGAAATAGGAAAAGCATAGTTTGAACAGTTTAATATATCACCATAGCATTTTATGACCTACGTCCCTATTTCTCATTGTTTTGTTTAATATCCATAAATAGTGACTGATGGTTTACTGAAGTTCTGTGTGTTCGTGATTGACGCTTTTTATGTACTTATTTGATATGTTTGTTACACTGTACTTACTTTCCTTCTAAGTGCACCCACATATATTATTTATTATATATGTGCATGGAAAGAGTTCTCGTTCATTTTTGTTTGGTTGGTTCTGAACATTTTTGGTTTTCATTATGTTCTAAATGTGTTTGAATACCCAGTGGATTCGTCCAAAATTTCATTTAAAAAAAAATGTATTTAATGCATTGTGGGTCGACCATTAAAGGACCACTATAGTGCCAGGAAAACATACTCGTTTTCCTGGCACTATAGTGCCCTGAGGGTGACTGGGGAGAGGAAAGGGGTTAAAACTTACCTTTCTCCAGCGCCGGGCGGGGAGCTCTCCTCCTCCGATCCTCCTCCTCTCCTCCCATTTGGCTGAATGCGCACGCGCGGCAAGAGCTGCACGCGCATTCAGCCGGTCTCATAGGAAAGCATTATCAATGCTTTCCTATGGACGCTTGCGTGCTCTTACTGTGATTTTCTCAGTGAGAATCACGCAAGCACCTCTAGCGGCTGTCAGTGAGACAGCCACTAGAGGATTTGAGGGCTGGATTAACCCATTTATAAACATAGCAGTTTCTCTGAAACTGCTATGTTTATAAAAAAATGTGTTAACCCTAGCTGGACCTGCCACCCAGACCACTTCATTAAGCTGAAGTGGTCTGGGTGCCTATAGTGGTCCTTTAATCGATTTTTTTTTTACTGAAATGTTTGCACTGTAGGGTTAAGTCCACCTCTAGTGACTATCAGTATGACAACCACTAGATGTGATTCCACAGCACTGACCAGGTAAAACTTGTGATGCAGATGCCCCATAGGTAAGCATTGGTTCAATGCATTCCTATGATGAAGTTTAAATGCGCATGTGGGCCTTGCCATGCTTGTACATTAGGTCTCCAATGCTCCTCTATGAGGAGGGTTGGACATCGGCAGAGAAGGCAAGAGGTCATTAGTACCTACAGAGCCTTGACTCTGTAAAAAGTAAAGTAAAACCCATATGTGATAGCAAATGGAGGAGATTTCTGAAAAAGAGTAGGGACAGGGATACCATTGCATTAAGAATGCAGAATTATATTCCTAACACTAGAGGGTTTCTTTAACCATAACTGTAGCTATAGCAAACCCAATCCAGAATTAACTAACCCTAGCCAAGCTTATTCTAGCTAATCCTAACTAACCCAAACTAATCTGAACTCTAGCTAAACCCAACCCTAGCTACCTCTAACTCTTACAAACACAAACTCTAAGAATGAACTGT
This sequence comes from Pelobates fuscus, assembly GCF_036172605.1. NCBI lineage: Eukaryota > Metazoa > Chordata > Amphibia > Anura > Pelobatidae > Pelobates > Pelobates fuscus. Next base: position 33,600,915 of record NC_086322.1, on the reverse strand, counting down.
GTAATATTAGTATGATTGATGAGATCACACTGTAACCAAATGATTGACAGTGATTACGTTGCCTTAACTGACAGCCAAGGAAAGTGATCAATTACTGTATTGGCTATTAGCCTGAGAGCAAATAAATCCCTATTTCCATATTGCTTCACCCATAAAGCAGCCAGCATTAGCACTTTGAAAGCTGATAATGACAGGCACTGTTGCAGCTAGCCATCAGCTGTCAAGATATGGATAGGTTTTTTAGGCTATCCTCTCAAGTGAGGATCTCAGTAATAGCAAATATACAAAATGATCTCAGTGATTGTGGTGTGCCCTATACTAAATGGAGGCCTAGCTGAGGTTGACATTCATATTGTATATTCATAATTCATATTCGTATAAGCTTGGAGATCATAAGTGATGGTGCACTACCATAGACGGTGGTTATCATGAAGAGATGAATCAAATTAGCACAGAAATAAACATTATAAATGCCTAGGGTCTCATAATGGATGTAAAATAATTGCAATGTGATTTACATTGCAAACAAACAGAAAAAAGGTCACGAACATCTAAAAATAAAGTGTAGCCAGTAGCCATGTGTAGATCAGGTAGCAGAGTGTAAAGAAAATCTATGATAATTTTATATTACTATTCATAACAAAGAACACATGTACAGATTGGACCTTGCAGGTAAATGAGAGCTAATGGGGGCTCACAAATTCACAATTCTCATTCTAGTCATCACAATAATGGTCAATTTAAGCCATAGAAATGATGCTTGTTTTTGTTGTTGTAATCCAAAGGAGATAAAGTATAAAAACACAGGAAGAGAACTGTGGGGAAAAAATAAATAGGTTAGTAAAAAGTGGAAAAGTGCTAAAACTAAAAGAGATTGAAGTGTACTTTGGAGGCACCAATTATGTCCTCGACTTGTTTTTTTTTTTAAAACAAGCTTTTCAAATGATCACAACCTATTAGATTTTTTTTTAAAATGGTTAACTCACAAACATTTCCATAAACTTTAATGACAACGTCTATACATTATCCAAAAAGGTTTTTCCAATACATTGTGATAATTTAAAACAAACTTATTCAAAACGATTCAATTGAGGCCTCTGTCAAACGTGAGGAAAAAGACAGGCAGATTTAAGAAATTATTAGAATGATCAAAATTATATAATAAACAAATAATTAGCATTTTTGAATTAGCCCTTATTGTCGGAGTGAATAAAGTTTGCTTCAGGTAGTTTTCAATTATTTATGGGAAATACACTTTTTTTTAGTTAACTTATAAGTAATTATATTTATTTTGGACAGTTTGAAAAATGACACACAGGGGGCAGCTTTATCAAGCCAAACAGGTGCTGTTCTGTGTTCAAAGTTCTAAATTTTGAAAAAAAAAAAAATCTATTGGTTGCCATAGTGAATGGGCCTTATTTAGCACTTTGCCCCAATATAGAATCTGTTTTTATCTTGATAACATACTCACCCCCAAATATTTCTATTTTATTCCTATTCTATGCCTATACTGAAGTGGGTTGAGATGTAATTTACTAACTGCTTCATATAAATTTAAAAGAAAATGGAAATGGAAAAGAAAATTGCCTAACGTAAAAACGTAGAATTTATTATTATTATTATTTTATTTAAAATTGTAGTGTACCTTTCCTGGTTAAATACTGTGTTATTATTATTTTAGCAGAGCTTAATACAATGGTAACATTGAAGATGGGATATTAACTTGGTTGATCAATATATCTAAAATACCTATTAAAATCCTTTCCTTGTTAAAACAAGGCACTTACAATAGCAAAGAAATTTTGTTTCATAAATCGAGAGCTGAAATAAATTTCTGTAAATTATTCTCTATACCCAGTTGAATTATAGATCATATTAAGCGAGGACAATTGGGGTATGTAGTACAATCAGAACAAACGTCTATTACATCACATATCCTTTCATAGTATTAGATTCAATTGAATGCTTTAATAAACCAAGCAGGAAACATTACAAATGTGTTACCATCTGCTGCTTATAATTTCCATTTAGCTTATCATGATGTGTTAAAAAACAAACAGATTAAGCAGATTACTTCAGCAATATGCTACTTGGCTAACCATATGAATATATAATCATTGTTAAGCTAATCCTACTTTTTAAAAAGTTGTATTTCCTAAAATGTGTGTGTGTGTTCTTTTAATTTCTGTGCTACATTGAGCAAGAAGCAGCTAAAAAAAAAAATTAAATTAAAAAAAACACAGGAAAACTAACTAAATGAGAATCACAAATGCTGCTGCCAAAGCGAGTCACACAAGTCAAAATTGAAGTGAAGTGAATTAGCCGTATTTTTGGGCTATGAAATAAGTGGAAGCGATAGTTTGACTTTAGATATTGTGAGGTTTCAAATAATCATAAGGCATTTAGGAGTGTTCCAACGAGTTTAAATAATCAGTGCTTAATTTGCAGAGGCATTGGTTACAAAAAGTGTAACATTATACAGGTACAAGGTGATTTTCGAGTGCTGGCAATAGTAGTAGCACAGATTGTATTTACCGTATTTATCGGCGTATAACACGCACTTTTTTCCCCTGAAAATAGGGGGAAAATCGTGGGTGCGTGTTATACGCCGATATCCCATAATTACTTACCTGTCCTGAAGCGTGGGCCGGCTTCACAGCTTGCACCGCGGTACAGGAACTTTAATTTCATGTTCCGGTTTCCGGCGGGACTGAAAGGAAGTGTGCACAATAGTGTGCACACTTCCTTTCAGTCCCGCCGGAAACCGGAACATGAAATTAAAGTTCCTTTACCGCGGTGCGCGCTGTGAAGCCGGCCCACGCTTCAGGACAGGTAAGTAATTATGGGAGGGGAAGTACACTATGGGATGGGAGGGGAGGGGGGGGAAGTACACTATGGGAGGGGAGGGGGGAGAATACTATGGGAGGGGAGGGGGGAGAATACTATGGGAGGGGAGGGGAGGGGGGAGAATACTATGGGTGGGGAGGGGGGAGAATACTATGGGTGGGGAGGGGGGAGAATACTATGGGAGGGGAGGGGGGAGAATACTATGGGAGGGGAGGGGGGGAGAATACTATGGGGGGGGGAGAATACTATGGGAGGGGGAAGGGGGAGAATATAATGGGAGGGGAGGGGGAGAGAATACTATGGGAGGGGAGGGGGGAGAATACTATGAGAGGGGAGGGGGGGGAGAATACTATGGGAGGGGAGGGGGGAGAATACTATGGGAGGGGAGGGGGGAGAATACTATGGGAGGGGGGGGGATACTATGGAGGGGGGGGATACTATGGAAAGGGGGGGACACTATGGGATGAGGGGGGAATACTATGGGATGAGGGGGGGGGATACTATGGGAGGGGGGAAATTTCCTGGAATTTCTTTCTAAAAATGAGGTGCGTGTTATACGCCGGTGCGTGTTATACGCCGATAAATACGGTAATTTAATTATTTTGGATAGGCTTATCAAATGATCACAATCGGTCAGAAAACATTTCAAATGATTTATCTACAAAAAATCCTATAGCCTCTAATGGTTACTTCTCTAGATAAACCATTTGAAAAGTTTTTTCTAACAGATTGTAAATATTTTTAAAGGTGTATTCGAAAGAATTAAACTGACGCCATGAACAGATAACATCATCAGAGAGGGATAGTAATGGCATTTTCAAACCTCAGAGGTGGAGATAGAAAGTCATCTCATAGAATAACTGCAAAATTAAAAGCCTTGTAAATCAATAACAAATTGAATCAGCACCTATTCTGAACCAGGTCTCAACAAAAAAAATAAGTTGTGACCTGTATGTTAGGGGTTCCATTTAGATCCAATCTTATATTCGAAATCAATATCAAAAAGTTAATACAACCTAAAAAAAAAATAATAATAATGATTCAGCAACTCTACCTAACAAGTAATTGATATAAGTATTTTTTATTTTTAAAAAAGAGCCATTTTGCTATGGCAAAAAAAACTAAATAAAAACAAATCAACAAAAAATAAACGACAAATGATATAAAAAATCCATGAAATATAAATGAAAATCTTACTCTGTTCAACTCAGATAAGTGGAGCTATTGCCCTCTAGGCATGATAACATGGTTTTGTCCCGCTGTACTTGAGTAAGCAATAAATCAAACTGAAAGATCCACCATAGAGAAAAATGATAATCCTCATGTATCCTTGTCCACATTTCTCTTTCGAAGTTTGCGTATATTCAGGTTACACTTGAAGAGTTAAAAGAGGCAGTCAGAAAACTATTTCATGTTTTGTTCCTGCAGATTTTTTTTTCTTGCAGATTATGCTTTGAAGGGAATGATAATTTGTTTTTATTACAATCTAGTTTTGTGTTTAGAATTTTTTTTAGAACTTATAATGCTTAATATGTCTATTATTATTATTATTATTATTATTATGTTATGTATATAGCGCCATAAAATTCTGCAGCGCTTCACAATGGGTGGACGAACAGACATGTAGTTGTAACCAGACAATTTGGACACACAGGAACAGAGGGGTTGAGGGCCCTGCTCAATGAGCTTACATGCTAGATGGAGTGGGGTAAAATTGTAGCTGTGATTTCAACCTGGAATGACTAATATTGAATTTATGCTATTTTATTGTCAGATCTTGATATTTTTTAATACAAAAATATTTTTTTATATTCAAATATATTTTCCTTTATTATCTTTTTTTTAAATTTTGCAACACATTTAATACACTATTGTTTTTAATGATATCTATACCTACATCCTCACTGGTATAGATAACTATCAAAGACCTTTATAAAAATGTAAAAAAAAAATCATAGTGGTGTGTGTCTAAGCAGGCAAAATGCATGGACGCATCTTGCTAGAGCTCAGGTGGTGTGAGATACGAGGGGCACTATAATAGCGACTTACCCTACGGCAAACCTGACGAATTGCAACAGCCTGCAAGCACAATGTCGCAGAGGCATTAACCGAAGTCGGAAAAGGCTGATCCAGCCTCCTTTTTCCTCATGAAAGCCGTGGCAGTGAGGCTCAGGGAAGGCCTCAATGCCTGCCAAGATGGCGGCACCCCGTGATCGTGGGAAAACTTCCATTCTCACCCACGCTCTCCAGCCCCATCGCAGGAGGATGGCCCGATCACCACAGTGAACATGAGGGCAATAATGGCTGCATCCCTACAAGCCACAATTACATGCCAAATGCAAACTATAGCCTCCAACCTCTGCAAGTAGTAGAAAATTATAGGATCTTAATAGTATTTTGTTTTAGGGAGAGTAGGGGATTTACATCTACTGGATCTTCTCCTAAATTTTATTTTTTTTGTAAATCAATTTTTATTTGTTTAATTGAGGCATTAAGCGTATACAGTACGAAGCTTGCATATCAATAATATACATGTGGTTGTTCTGTTAAGTCAGATATCGGGTACCTCTTGATAAGTGGTTGGGTATACTAACATGTGTAGCTCCACTTCTACTAATATGAACCTCAGTTAACATTCGTAAACAGTATAGGTGAGTGAGTGTAATTGTGCTATCCTTTAAGGATGGTTTCCTGTGGTGTAGGTATTAGTGGTGTGGGATAGGTCTTCGCTACTTTGGCAGTCTTGGTAAAATAGTTTTCATGGGCCGTAGGTTACATGAGTGTTGTTATATGTTGCGGGCGTAGGTAGCCGTCAGGTATAAGTAAGTAGTGAGTGGGGAAGCATAGGGAATCAGCCTCATGGTTCGATTTGCAGTTGACTGTGTGTATATCTGGTCTGGTCAGGCTACCTGGCTGATTGCGTCTTTCTGTACTAGCTGTCAGTCATGACTTTGTGCGTCATTCTGGGTTTGTGTCCTCCGGTGGCGGCACAAGTTCTCGCCTTGGTTCCCGGTCTAGGGGTCTGTTGTCGATGGGTCTTCTCACCCGGGTGCCCCTTCTGATGTGCCACGTTCTCATTGTGCTCACTATGTGTGCACCTGTTGGGACCATGGACTCTCCCCCCCTCCCGGGCCTCCACCCAATCCCAGCAGTGCGTGCTGCCCCCCGACTGGAGGGGATAGGGAGCGAGGATAAGGGTGTAGAGGGGGGGCAAGAAGAGAGAGAAAAGGGGAAAAAAAGAGGGGAGTGGAGGAAAGTGTGTGTGGGGGTGTAAGGGTGTCTGTATCTTCTGTAGCCTCTGCTATTGTTTAGGTCCTGTCCAACCGTAACCGTCACCGTCCCGTGAGGGGGGGGTCCAATGCCTCCCTAGTTCCCTTCTTCTGGGCGGTGTCTGCCTCCGTCCGCTGTGGACTGTCTTTGGGCCATAAAGGTGCACCAGGGGAACCAGGTGATAGCGCATTTGTCTCCTGTGCCGTGCAGCGATGCAGTGAGGGATTCCATGCTATATATGTCCTCTACCCGTTCCATCCATTGCTCCACAGTCTGTGGCTCCGCCGAGCACCATTTAGTTGGGATGAGGGATTTTGCTGCATTAAGTAAGTGTTTGGTAAGTGAACGTTTATAGGCAGCGATGGGAAGTGTGGTGTGGTGGAGTACAATTTGTAGGGGTTATAATGGCAGCTCCGAGTCTGCTATGTTCTTGATTTTGGAATGAATTTGCTTCCAGGACTGCCTAATTTTGGGGCACGACCACCAGATGTGGATGTCCGTTCCCTCCTTGGCTCCGCATCTCCAGCAGGTGTCAGGGAGTTCGCTATTCATGCAATGTAATCTGGCTGGGGTCCTGTACCAGTTGACCATAATTTTGTAATTAAGTTCCTGTATTTTCAAGCTGATTGTACCCTGGTGTGCTAATATGTTTATCTTTTCCCATTGATGGTCCGTTATTGTATGGTCCGTAGCTTGTTCCCAGTGAGACATGTACCGCGGTGGTGCGGTGGTGTAGTCGTGAGCAGCATGGAGTAGAGGAGAATGATTCCCTTCAGGGGTTGGTCTCTGGCTACGCACATGTGTTCGAAGGTGGTTAGTTCCCTATGGAGCAAATGTTTGCCTATCGTGGTCCAGTGAAAGAGCTGTATCTGATGGTAGCGGAACCTGTCCATTAGTGATCTTCTCCTAAATTGATTAAAAATGTGTTTGACAAATTTTATAAATTCATCTTAAAGGACCACTATAGGCACCCAGACCACTTCAGCTCAATGAAGTGGTCTGGGTGCCAGGTCCCTCTAGTTTTAACCCTGCAGCTGAAAACATAGCAGTTTCAGAGAAAATGCTATGTTTCACTGAGGGTTAATTCAGCCTCTAGTGGCTGTCTCACTGACAGCCACTAGAGGCGCATCCACGATTCTCACAGTCCAGCATTAAGAAAGCATTGAGAAATGTTTTCATATGGGCTGTTTGAATGCGTGCGCGGCTCTTGCAGGTGGGTGGAGAGTTCTCCAGAACAGAGAGAGCCCGGTAGGTGGCTGAAAGGGTTTTAACCCATGTAGCTGTCAGGATCGGGACAGGGATCCAACACGCAGAGTACAAAGAGTGGAAAGGTACGTATACCGGGCCTTAGAATGGCCGGACTAACGTACCGAGAGTAATAAAGAATAGTCAGAGACAAGCCGAGGTCGAGGAAACGAGAAGACAGATAAGCGAGAGACAAGCCGGATCAAGGGATAACAGAGAAGCAGGGTAGTACAACGAGCCGAGTCAAAACCAATAGAGCAAACTAGAATACCAGAGCACTGAGTGACTAGACAAGCTAGAACCACGACAGGGCAATGAGCTGAAGTAAGGAGTAAGCTTAAATACCCTGGCTCTGGATGGAAATCACGCCTCTGACAAGTACCGATTGGATATCGGACACTTGAGTGACAGGTCGCTCGTGATAGCGTCATGACGTCACGTATTGAGCGTCCTGCTAGAAAAGGACGTGGATTCCTCGCGGCCGGTGTTTAAGTGACTGGATGAACCGCGAGGAACGGAGGAAACAGCTCGCCTGGACGGATAAACCACCAAGTCTCTACCTCCCTTAGAGGTAGAGACCTCAGGTACCCTGACAGTACCCCCCCTCTCAGATACGCCCACCGGGCGGAATGAACCGGGGCGAGATGGGAAGCGAAGGTGAAATGCTCTGCGAAGGCGAGAAGCATGAACGTCCTCCTGAGGTACCCAACTCCTCTCCTCAGGACCATATCCCCTCCAGTTGACCAGATATTGCAATTTTCCCCTTGAAATTCTGGAGTCAATGATGGAGCTGACCTCGTACTCCTCCCGACCCTCCACCTGAACAGGACGAGGCGAGGAGACCTTAGAGGAGAATTTGTTGCAAATAAGAGGTTTCAACAAGGAGACATGAAAAGAGTTAGGAATGCGTAAGGCAGGTGGCAGAGCAAGGCGATACGCAACCGGATTGATACGAGTGAGAACCCTGTAAGGGCCTATGTAGCGAGGAGCAAACTTCATAGATGGGACTTTTAGGCGAATATTCTTAGTACTCAACCATACCCTATCCCCAGGAACAAAAACAGGAGCCGCTCTTCTATGTTTGTCAGCGTGTTTCTTGAACAGCGAGGAACTATGTAATAGAATTTGCCGAGTCTGATCCCATAATTTCTTCAGGTTGGCGACATGATCATCAACCGACGGTATCCCCTGAGAAGAGGAAACCGAAGGAAAAATCGAAGGATGAAAGCCATAGTTCATGAAGAAAGGGCTAGAGCGAGTTGAATCGCAAACAAGGTTATTGTGTGCGAACTCCGCCCAAGGAATCAGACCGACCCAATCGTCCTGGTGTTCGGAAACAAAGCAACGCAGATACTGTTCGATCTTTTGATTAGTACGTTCAGCAGCTCCGTTAGACTGAGGGTGATAGGCAGAGGAGAAGTTCAATTTGATGCCCATTTGAGAACAAAAGGATCTCCAGAAACGTGAGACAAATTGAGAACCTCTATCAGAAACAATCTCCGAAGGAATCCCATGTAGACGAAAAACCTCTCTCGCAAAAATCTCCGCCAATTCAGGAGAAGTCGGAAGTTTAGGTAATGGCACGAAATGGGCCATCTTAGTAAATCTATCCACCACCGTGAGAATAACAGTCTGTCTCTTGGAAGCAGGCAAATCTACGATAAAGTCTATGGACAAACAGGACCAAGGTTTCTCAGGAATGTCCAAGGGGTGTAACAGGCCACATGGAGATGCATGAGGTAGTTTAGTCTTGGCACAAGTCTCACAAGCTGCGACGAACTCCTCAATATCTTTTCGAAGTGAAGGCCACCAGAAATCCTTGGATATCAGAGAGTATGTCTTGCGAATACCAGGATGACCAGCTATTTTACTTTCATGAAAACATTGTAAGAGCTCCAGTTGAAGTTCAGGAGGAACAAAGTTTCTTCCCTCAGGAGTGTCTCCGGGAGCTAGATGTTGTGACTTCAAGATCTGGTCAAGTAGCGGAGAATGAATTTTGAGACTGGTATTAGCAATAATATTGCATTTGGGTACAATGGAGGACAAAAGTGGTTCAACTGAAGCAGAGGGCTCATATTGGCGAGATAGCGCATCGGCTTTAGAATTCTTTGACCCAGGTCTGTAAGTCAGAACGTAATTGAAATGGGTAAGAAACAACGACCAACGAGCCTGCCTGGAGGACAGACGCTTGGCCTCTCCGATATAAGACAAGTTTTTGTGGTCTGTCAGAATGGTAACAGGATGTAATGTACCTTCCAATAAATGTCTCCATTCTTTCAAAGCCTTGATAACCGCTAGTAATTCTCTGTCACCAATGTCATACCTGCTTTCAGTACCGGTCAATTTTTTAGAGAAAAATCCACATGGATGTAATGGTTTATCAACACCCAACCTTTGAGATAGGACAGCACCTAAACCAGTCTCTGATGCGTCTACCTCAAGTAAAAAAGGCAGAGAGGTGTCGGGGTGAACTAAAATTGGAGCGGAAGCGAAAAGCTCCTTGAGAGTCTTGAACGCAAGGAGAGCTTCAGTAGTCCAATTCTTAGTATCAGCCCCCTGTTTGGTCATGTTAGTGATAGGTGCAATAATGGAAGAATAGCCCTTAATAAAGCGCCTATAATAATTAGAAAAACCAATAAATCTCTGTACGGCTTTAAGACCTTTGGGTAAAGGCCACTCTAGAATGGATTGGAGCTTATCCGGATCCATCTTAAATCCCTCCCCAGAGATCACATAGCCGAGAAAGGTTACCTGGGTTTGATCAAAGCTACATTTCTCCAACTTGCAGTACAAGCCATGCTGGAGAAGCTTGTGCAAAACCCTCCTGACTTGTTTGTGATGAATCTCAATCTCACTAGAATGAATGAGTATATCATCTAGGTATACAATGACGCAATCTTGCTGAAATTCCCTAAGAACCTCATTTATCAGATCTTGGAATACAGCTGGTGCATTGCATAACCCAAAAGGCATAACAGTATATTCATAGTGACCATATCGAGTATTGAATGCCGTCATCCACTCATGTCCCTGCTGGATTCTCACCAAGTTATATGCCCCTCTGAGGTCTAACTTGGTGAAAATCGTAGAGCCCTTCAAACGATCGAAGAGTTCGGTAATCAAGGGAATCGGGTAGGCATTTTTAATGGTTATCTTATTTAGGCCTCGATAATCAATACAAGGTCTCAAAGAACCATCCTTCTTTTTAACAAAAAAAAATCCAGCCCCGGCAGGGGAGGAGGACCTTCTAATGAATCCCTTGTCTAAATTTTCGTTAATATACTCCTCTAGAACTGAGTTCTCTTTCGTAGATAACGGGTATACATGACCTCTGGGCGGCATGGTACCAGGGAGTAGGTTAATTTTGCAATCAAAGGACCTGTGTGGAGGTAAGGTATCGGCTTTCTTTTTGTCAAATACAGCCTTTAAATCTAGATACTGAGACGGAATTTGTGTCTCTGTAGGGTTGTCAGAGTTAGCCGATGTGTTGGTTAAGCCGAGGGGTGAGACCTTCCGCAAGCATTTCTCTTGACAATTCTGTCCCCACGAAACTATCTCCCCTGACTCCCAATTAATAATAGGGTTATGTCTCCTCAACCAGGAGTACCCCAGAACTATGGGAATAGACGGAGAAGAAATGAGCAGTAAGGATATGTCTTCTCTATGTAGGATGCCAACAGTTAAGTTAATCGGCATGGTCTCATGGAAAATAACAGGCTCAAGTAACGGTCTACCATCGATGGCCTCAACAGCCAGTGGTGTCTCTTTTAACTGGGATGGAATAGCATGCTTGGCAGCAAAACCCTGATCTATAAAGCTCTCAGCAGCTCCAGAATCGATTAGTGCCATAGTCTTAACTACTCCCTTCTCCCACTTTAAAGAAACGGGTAATAGAAGCCTGAGCTCTTTGTAGTTGTGAATAGAGGACAAAGTAGAAACACCCAAGGCCTGTCCTCTAGAGGAACTTAGGTGCGAGCGTTTCCCGAACGATTGGGACAATTTAGGCGTAAATGACCCCTGACTCCACAATACATACATAAACCCTCCCTTCTCCTGTACTGTCTCTCCCTCTCAGTGAGATGAGTACTGCCTATCTGCATAGGTTCAGGAATACGTAAGTCTTCGAACTCAGAGATTTGAAAGGTAGGCGCTAGTTTAAAGGAGGGTCTACGGGTCCTATCTCGAGTGTTCTGCCTCTCTCTTAAGCGTTCATCAATACGAGATATAAAAGAAATTAAATCCTCCAAATTTTCAGGGAGTTCTCTAGTAGCGACCTCGTCAAGAATTACATCTGATAACCCATTCAGAAACACATCTATATAAGCCTGTTCGTTCCACTTAACTTCTGCCGCCAAGGACCTGAACTCTAGTGCATAATCCACAAGTGTTCGATTGTCCTGTCTAAGGCGCAACATTAATCTAGCTGCATTGACCTTTCTACCAGGGGGGTCAAAAGTTCTTCTAAACGCAGCTACAAAGGCATTATAATTATAGACTAGTGGATTATCATTCTCCCATAAAGGATTGGCCCATCTCAAAGCTTTTTCAATGAGTAGAGTAATAATAAATCCAACCTTTGCTCTATCTGTGGGATAAGAGCGGGGTTGTAGTTCGAAATGGATGCTAATCTGGTTTAGAAAGCCACGACACCTCTCCGGTGACCCGCCATAACGTACTGGTGGGGTAATACGGGAAGAAGCACCTACAGTGGCTACCTCTAAACCTGAGACTGCAGGAGAAATAGAAGGAGTACGTGTCTCCTCAGGTGGATTACTAGCACGAGACAAAAGTGCCTGTAGTGCCAAAGCCATCTGATCCATCCTATGCTCCATGGCGTCAAACCTGGGATCCGAAGAACCAAGCTGACTGTTTGTACCTGCAGGATCCATTGGCCCTGTCGTAATGTCAGGATCGGGACAGGGATCCAACACGCAGAGTACAAAGAGTGGAAAGGTACGTATACCGGGCCTTAGAATGGCCGGACTAACGTACCGAGAGTAATAAAGAATAGTCAGAGACAAGCCGAGGTCGAGGAAACGAGAAGACAGATAAGCGAGAGACAAGCCGGATCAAGGGATAACAGAGAAGCAGGGTAGTACAACGAGCCGAGTCAAAACCAATAGAGCAAACTAGAATACCAGAGCACTGAGTGACTAGACAAGCTAGAACCACGACAGGGCAATGAGCTGAAGTAAGGAGTAAGCTTAAATACCCTGGCTCTGGATGGAAATCACGCCTCTGACAAGTACCGATTGGATATCGGACACTTGAGTGACAGGTCGCTCGTGATAGCGTCATGACGTCACGTATTGAGCGTCCTGCTAGAAAAGGACGTGGATTCCTCGCGGCCGGTGTTTAAGTGACTGGATGAACCGCGAGGAACGGAGGAAACAGCTCGCCTGGACGGATAAACCACCAAGTCTCTACCTCCCTTAGAGGTAGAGACCTCAGGTACCCTGACAGTAGCCCAGCGGGAGGGGGGCCCTGAGAGGGGGGGGGGAGGAAAGGGGGGGGGGGACCTAATGACCCTATAGTGCCAGGAAAACAAGTTTGTAATCCTGGCACTATAGTGCTCCTTCAAAATGAATATTTTTTTAGACTCACACATATTGCAACTCTAGATTTGGGATATTTTATGTCTAAATATATTTTGATCAATCTGGACTTTGGCTTCTTGAATTAACATGATAGTAAGCGTTGTGAGAGTCATTAAAATATGGATCTCTGAATTGCCCTAAACTGTTCCAAATTGTTTTACCTATAGCTCTAGGACAAAACCTACAAATTCATTTCCACAAGTTGCTTGGAAAATTACTCAGTAAGAGTGAAACCTAGATTTGTTAATTCCGTTTCAAATAAACTGTGATTCATCTAAATTTTATGTGACCCGCTGGTCCTCCGATTTCTGTAACTCAGAAGCTCCACATGGGCATATCATAAACAAACTAACTGGGTAATGAACGATGTATATTTATTTTATGATTTTGAGTTTCATGGTAAAAAAAGAGATGATTAATTGGAAAAAAAGATGATTGATGGTTAAAGGACTGTCACTAAATGTTGATTTTAGTCACAGATCAAGTGACAAGTGACCAATATAAAGAAAGAAAGGGCAGTAAAAAAAAGAACTATATTATGTATTATATAGCTAAAAAATGTGTAATAAATAAATATGTTAGTATATTTGTTTTTACTGCTACTCCCCTTTTCCCAATTTTTGCTACATTTTTTTTTATCTTTGAATTAAATAGCAAAAGAAATGTGCCTACCACCATACTAGAAAATATGTATATAATATTTACATTTTGCAGTACACTGATTGGTCAATTTTTGCACAATTTTTGGTTTGTACAAATAATTTTACTGATTTATTTGCATAGACGAAAATCAAATTAAACATTTCTTAATGCTTGACCCTTAACACCTCTGAAACCTGAGTAGGTGGCCGAGTTACAAATCTTACAATTTATTTTTTATTATATATTATTATGTTCTGTTATTTGTCCTGTTTTCTGTAATTTGCTCAATTGTATTAGCAAAATTGATCTATAAATTCAACTGAACACTACTGAATGTATCAATGTAGCAGTACAGAACTTAAACATACAATTTTAAAGGTATAATTATTTCCTTTGAACCATGACGTCTAATCCAGGTAATCCATATTAAGATTGAGATGGCTTTCATTTATTTCACATTACTAAGACTTTGCATACTAATGGAAAAAGTCAAAGTATTTTAGTAATTTCAGCTGGTTTCAAATGAAGGATTTAGAGTAAAGCTTTAAATATATTTATCTTGTCTCATTTACACTTTCTATTTCTGATTGTCATAGTTTTAATTCTGTGTTTTGTAATGTTTAGCATTATTTTATTATTTCTATCAAAATTAAATAATATATGAGGTTGTTCATCACGTTAAAAAATTAATAAGGTCAAGAGGAATACTCAGTTCATCAAAATTCCCCAAATGAATCAAAATTATGGTGATTTCGCCATGTAGCATATGACAGGAGGAAACCAAATAATTGATGATACTTGATGAGAAATGGGAATGAGTCCTAAACTGCCCTGCGCTTTATTTGATCATAAAAATGAATTTAATAAGCCAAAAACCTTGTATACCGCTCAAATACTGTATAACAAATCTGGCACTAATACAGTTCAAGTAAAACTATGACAATACAAATTCTACTCAACAAACTGTGCGTCAGGAGGATTGGTTTTGTATGAAAGATGGTTCCAAAAAGAGCAAAGAAACACCTGAAATATTGAAGCACAAAAGTAAAGCTTCCATCAACATTTACTTTTACGAATGTATTCCAATTCATATTAAAATTCCATGTTAAAATATACAGCTATGCCAAATGGCCCCTCCCTTCCTGGTTGTGGACATTCAGAGTTGCTACACGTTATCAGTAACTGCGACGTGTTTCTGTGTGGACATTGTCACAAGGCATTTTGCATTTCCCCTTACTACTTATTTGTATAGTAGCCCATGCCCTACCCTCCTCCATATCCTGCTCCTCTAAAACACAATCAAGGTATGCAAGCTACAAACGTTATTAAAAAGGCCAATGGATCTTAAAAAGAAGTGGAAAATGCAAGAATTCTCAGATTAATTGGCCTCCGGTCTTCGCCCGACCTTTCAGCTCCTGATTACTTCCTGTAGGGATATTTGAAGGAGTAGGTATATGTGAACAAACTCTGTACACTTGAGTAGCTCAAGGAGAATTTTTAGGCAGAAATTCAAGCGCCAGAGCCTCAAACATTAACTAATGTTATTAACAATGCCATCAAAAGAGCCCTACCTTGCGTGGTGGCATCTTTCGTACATAGTCAAACATACGTTAAACATTCATTATATGTAATATCATTGAAATTGATTGATTAATAAAAAAAAGTTATTGACTCTTCAAACCCCACTCTAAAATTTGGGCCACCCTGTATATATATATATATATATAAAAAAAAACAATGCTTTTACTCAAAAATTAAAATTAAAATTAAAACAAGCAAACCATGATTTTATGTGGCATGGCAGATTCCAGCCAGGATAACTGGAAGGTTTAAAATGAGGCTTTATCAATGGCAAGGGATCTAGCGGCTTCACATCACTGAACAAACCTCACATGCATAACTGTTAATTATAAATTTTTACTTTCACTTTAACAGTAGCTATTTCTTTAAATGAGCTTTTTTCATTTAAAAAAAATAGAAAAATATTTCCCATTATTATATTGTGTCAGTGAGCTATGTGAATTGCTGTGACCTTTAATAAGCTATTACTATCAGCTTTAATGTGGCACTAGACATCAGTTCTTTACCACCAAGTAGTAGAAGAGCTATCATACCAGACACGTAATGAGTATATTACTTTGTCTACTAAATCCTAAGATTTTTCCCTTCTTCGAGCTTGCTAACTCAACTAAATGACATCTGAAGTTCTTCATATACTTTCTAACACTAACACATTTTTATTTCTTTTTACTTTCCCATTGGTTTCTTTGTTAGGAACCTAACCACTTTTGTATCTCTATGTAATAAACAACCCATTCTTGATCAGTGAACACAAACAGAGTTTAAAGTAATTGATCTTGTCATCTCATACTCCATTAAAATATTCCTTGAGCTAAAGTTATCTTTGTTTCATGAAGGCATTGCAATCAGCACCTTTGTCCACTCTTCCTTGTATTTCTCTTTATTTGACTAAAACAATTCTTCCTAATCCTTAAGCACCTATTCTTAGCTAAACTGCATTAGAGGATTTCCCAACACCTTGGATATCTGGTTAACCATTTCTGCATTAAAAGTATCTATACACCCCTTCCCGGTTATAACCCCTGTTTCACCAAGGTTAATAGGCTAATATCCTCAACACGTGTTCTTACTGCATTATATACACGAGTCAAAACGGATTAGATTCGTGACAATGCAAATGATCATTTCTTTTAATGTCTCGGCAGAGAGCAGATCTCTCGACTATAGCTTGCTAAACTAGAATGTAATGAAGATTGCTTAATGGACAAATAACCTAGTGGTTGACATTGATGACATCCTTGTCCATATCGTGTTGTATGGTTATTATACTACCAAAGTTATGATATACTGAATATCTTCACTGTCGTGGAATGCTGAGAATGTTGTTCTTTACTGTGACTCTACATGAATCCCCATACCCTTTTCTTTTCTGTACCCCCCAAATTATGCTATAAAAACCAATAAAGAACAAATTTGGAAAAAAAAAAAGTATCTATACATCGTATCATCTTTTCCGATGCATTTCCAAGCAACTGGCGAGGTGTTCATATAAAAGATTTTCCGAGCAGGTTTTAAATGATTTTTGGATGATAACGTTGACATAATCTGCCTCCTGATCCTTTTGTAGTATTTTTGCTTATCCTTCCAAGAGTAGTAAAGTGCCATAATCCTGTCCAAACTTCCTTTCAATTTTAGACCATTTTAGAAAGAATTCCTGATTATCATCCATAAATTCTGGGATCTCGAGTCCTTTCTTTTCATGTAGTAAATGGCTTCTTGCTGTATCAAGCACTAATCAAAACTATACTCATAAATATTCATCTGTGCCAGTTCAAGGCTTGTGATTTTTTGTTATGGGAATAGAGTGCTGTTTGGAATGTGGTGAAACACTGCGTTGATCCAGATATTAACAAATATACATTGTAATCCTGGTTAGCACTAATCACTGTTTAGTGAATAGACCCAAGAATAAGATGGAAACGTGTGATGGACTGAAGGATTAAGACCTCTTATAAAATGATACGGTAACTATTATTGTGCCCTTGTACATACCCACTGCATGCCATCAAATACAATGGATTACCTTTGCACAGAAACAGGTTACTACACCCAAAAGACAATATTGAAAGGTACCAGAATGACCGCTTGGAAATGTTCTGTGTTTCAATATCTTATTGTACAAAAACAAAATTAATTATTTTTATGTTAATTTCCTTTTTAGCAGTTTGTTAATTAAATTAAAAAAAATGACGAAGGCGCCACTCGATTTTAATTCCACTGTTTAAAATTCTGGGATCAATAGAGCTACAATAATTCACTACTAGACAAATTAATGTTCAGTAAAGACCACATGCAACATTTTTACCAGCTCCAAATCTGTTCGTTGCTGATATCACAAGGATGTATTGCCAAAAATATTGAATAATTTACATATAATTCCTTTGCTGCATGACAGCTAATTGTTTTTATGCGTATTCTTTGTTTAAGCAAAGGGAATTCTTTAATTACAAAGCCTAAGATTAGGTGGTACTGAGAGAAGAACATGTTTATGTACAATATTGCAGACAGTCAACTTTATTAATGTTCTACCTAATACTATTAATCCCAACCCTCTTTCCTCCTATTGTCACATTCCCTTATTATAGTATATATGCTAGAATTAACTATAGAGAATTCTTGTCTACATAATGTCGACATAAGTTTTGCCGATCAAGTATACAATGTCCTTTCTTTGTTACCATTTTATTAACAAGTGGTACCTAGATACATTTTCCTACGGCCAAAACATTGATCATATTCTGAATATTATTTTCACTTACTATTTGAGTGTTTTCTATTTTAATTGTTCAAACACTCATAAGCATTTCCAGTCAGTTCAAGCTTCTTAAATCGTGTTGAACGATGTCTGAATTCCCCTGCTCATTAGCAACATGGAGTTAAGTTCGCCTCTGCCAAATATAACACGTTTTACAAATAAATGAAGATGTTGAATGTGTTATAATATTCAGCCCCATTAAACTCCTATGTTCCCAGTAAATTTGCTTCTGCATCTGTGAAATGTAGTCACAGCTATAACGCAACAGAAAACATCTGGCCAACCTTACAAATAAGTCATCTGCAAAAAAACTAGGATAAACATGCCATCTTTGGGAAGTCATCTGTTCAAGTGGCAATCCAAAAACAAAAGAACCTTCAAATATTGGCGTATCTGTTTATTTCTACCAGATCAAGTGTTGCAATATTGTATCTAGTTCTGCAGAATGCATTTGTTGTATTTAACTGATAGCTTCTGGAAAGACTTATCTTTACCCATGTGTCTCATTTCCTCAATTTCAACTCTCTCCTTGAAACCCTTCAATCTGGCTTCCGCCCTCTCCACTCTACTGAGACTGCGCTTATCAAAGTTACTAACGACCTAATCGCAGCTAAATCCAAAGGCCACTACTCCATACTAATTCTTCTTGACCTCTCAGCGGCCTTTGACACCGTTGATCATGCTCTCCTTCTTCAAACTCTTCAATCGCTTGGTCTCTGTGACTCTGTCCTCTCGTGGTTTTCCTCTTATCTCTCCCAACGCTCATTCAGTGTCTCTTTTTCTAATGATACCTCCTCCCCTCGTCCTGTCTCGTTTGGAGTCCCCCAAGGCTCTCTCCTTGGTCCCCTTCTATTTTCTCTTTATACTGCCTCTCTTGGAAAACATATTACCTATTTTGGATTCCACCTGTATGCTGATGACACTCAGTTATATCTCTCCTCCCCGGACCTCTCCCCTGCCGTCCTGCAACGTGTCACTGCTTGCCTTTCTTCCATCTCTGACTGGATGTCCTCCCGTTTTCTGAAACTCAATCTCTCTAAAACTGAGCTCCTTGTCTTACCTCCTCCTAATACTGATCCTCCTCTTTCACTATCCCTTCAAGTTTGTGGTACCCAAATCAGTCCATCCTTGCAAGCGCGCTGTCTTGGCATCATACTTGATTCTGGCCTCACCTTTGAGCCTCACATCCAGCATGTTGCCAAATCCTGTAGATTCCATCTTAAAAACATAGCCCGCATCCGCCCCTTTCTTGCACCAGATACTACCAAGGAGCTTGTCCATGCTCTAGTAATTTCCCACATTCATTATTGTAACCCTCTCCCGATTGGTCTTCCCAAAAGCCATACTGCACCGCTACAGTCCATAATGAACGCTGCTGCCAGACTGATTTTCCTCTCTAGTTGTTTCTCTCACACCTCACCCCTCTGCCAGTCCTTACATTGGCTTCCTGTATGCTATAGGAGTCAACTCACGGTACTAATTCACACCTATAAAGCACTGAACAACTCTAGCCCCTATTATATCTCCTCACAGATCCATAGGTATGTCCCTTCTCGGTCTCTCCACTCTGCCCGTGACCACCTCCTGTCCGTTGTCTGCACCCGTACGGCCAACTCGCGCTTGCAGGACTTCTCGTGGGCGGCTCCCTTCCTATGGAATAGTATAGGGGTGTATATAAAAAACACCCCTTTCTGTCTCATTAGAGATATCTTTGCCAGAAGCTCAAGGAAGCAGGCTGAAGGGTCAGTGTTAGGACCCGCTTAGGGGGGTCTGCCTTGACGTTGGCAGGTGGGCATTCCCTCCAATGGCCATTGGAGCAACTAAATTACCTCCATTTGTCTAAATATACATAGGGATTAAGGAGAAAGCGCAGGTAACATTTTTCTTTTCTTTGGTTTTTACTATATATTGGGGCTGATGTGTATTGTAGTCCTTGCTGCTTAAGCGCAGGACTTCTCTTTTTGTATTTGTATTTACTTTGTATCACACAGCCTGGTTACAATGCTGCTGCCCATCCCATGTGTTCCCTATTAAGGGTTAATAAGTATAGGGGTGTATATAAAAAATACCCCTTTCTGTCTCATTAGAGATATCTTTGCCAGAAGCTCAAGGAAGCAGTCTGAAGGGTCAGTGTTAGGACCCGCTTAGGGGGGTCTGCCTTGACGTTGGCAGGCGGGCATTCCCTCCAATGGCCATCGGAGCAACTAAATGACCTCCATTTGTCTAAATATACATAGGGATTAAGGAGAAAGCGCAGGTAACATTTTTCTTTTCTTTGGTTCTTCCTATGGAATAGCCTGCCTACCGCCATCAGACTCTCCCTTAGTCTTGCATCTTTTAAGAAGTGCCTTAAAACCCATCTCTTTAGGAAAGCTTATGGCCTCCAAGACTAACCTCTACCTCACATACCTGTCTCTTGCCCTCTCCTAAAGGGCAGCCCACCTTATTTGACTGCAAATTCCTGTCCTAATGTGTTTTACACCCCACCTCCTATAGAATGTAAGCTCGACTGAGCAGAGTCCTCGTCAACCTATTGTTCCCGTAAGTTTATTTGTAATTGTCCTATTTATAGTTAAATCCCCTCTCCTAATATTGTAAAGCGCTACGGAATCTGTTGGCACTATATAAATGCAATAATAACTAAATAATAGAAACATACATGCAGTTTAGCAGACCGCGGTAATCCTACTTTAGGATTTCATCCTTTGTCTCTCCTGACCCTCACATAGCTGGGAAACACATAAGCAAAGGTTACATTCACATAGAAATCCAAACTAAAAATAAATAATTAGTGTACTTGTTTGACATACTTAAAAACGAGAAAAATCTCAATGTATTTTTCCTGGTAAAATATTTTATAAATAAATAAATAAATAACTACATTGTCACATTGCCAAAACAATTATAAGTTTAGCGACAGATCACATAACTTAAGAGTAAGATAATAGTTAACACCTACGATAGGTCAACAGGCCTCAGCTACATCTCATGACATATGGAATACCAAACCTGTAAATCAATGAGTAATGTACCATTAGTGTGGAGGGTAAGGAAAGAGAAAAGCATCGCCATATCTAACATGCCCTAAAACCACCTCCCATATGCATCACCAAAAAACGCACCTGAATCCATGGGATCCATGCCACCCAGTGGAAAGGTCCTCACATGAGGGAGGAGAATTAGGGGTCTGGAGCACCCCTAGACACCAACCTGCCAACCCAACCTAAGCAAGATAACGGAAGAGGTAACACTAACAGCGCTTAAGAGATGAACCCTTCTTGACAAATTGTCTTGTTCCAATGAACTGTGTCTATACCAGAAAGGTTAGTTCAATCAAGCTAAATTTATCGGGCTGGTATCTTGCTCCATGGCAGGAACTCATACCCATATAGAACTCTAGGTTATAGAACTATAGGTTACAAGAAGAATTAATTGACCCCATTATGTACTGCCTGGGCAGAACCACCACAGCCCTTGCACACAGTTATGAGTATGCCATAAACCTTCTCATAGGAAAGCATTGGATTGGCTGAGATTGTCAGTTCTGATGATCTCAGCAAATGAGGCATGGCAGGGGGGGTGAGCCAAATGCCTCACTGGCCAATCAGCAGTGTTTACATGAAATTCCTGACAGGACAGGCTATAGATACCAGAACAACTACATTAAGCTGTAGTTGTTCTGGTGACTAAAGTGTCCCTGTAACAAATAAGTTCTATAGAAGTCATAGAACTCAGCAATACTTCTTTACATTAATGTGAAACTGCTTGCGATAAGCTGAAACATTTTTAAAATGCTAGCACCCAAAACACTTTTATGAACCAAAAGACGTATGCAAGACTAGTGGAATATTTAAGTTATAAGTACAACCAGTATCAGAAACATACAATTAGGCAAATACAACCCCTATAGTCAAGAATCTATAATAAGTGAGTCTTAAACTGAGAACATCGGTTGGTAATCATGAATCATGCATCACAATGCTACCAATGCTAATCATGTAATTAAGCTTTTCAGTGATTACGTCTGTGTGTGTTTCGTGTTTGAGTTTATTGACAAATTTACAGCCTTTTTTTGACATATGTGACTCTTTGCTTCGGTTAAAAAATAGGATTCAAGCAATCAGAAACATAAATCACATATATTTTTTTAAAAATAAAGGAAATTACATTTTTGAAAGGCCTTTCTTTTATTAGTTGACAAAACTAATACATCCTTAATTTCTAGTATGCTATGTGTTTTGGAAATGAATAACGTATAGGCCTCTCTAAAATAAAGGACACAACTTCTGGACTAAAAGGGAATCATGACGGAATAGTTCCGTCATGTGTCCTTAAGGGGTTAAGTATTTTATCTGAAATGTACCACCAATATTTATCTAATTTTCAAATATGTTCTGAGCACAAACAAACAATATAAAAAGAGATGACATATACAATAAAATTCTAATGATCTACAATGAGGATTTACTGTGTTTTTGCCGTTGAAATTAGACTGGTTGCAGATATTTTGGTATATTTGATATTTTCTGGTAGGTTTGTGCTTACATGTGTAGTATTGTAGGAGAAAGCTGCTCGACTGACCACCTGTTGCCTTCCCATACAGTAAGGTTTACTACCACAAAATGAAATAAGAAAATCACAAATTCTAAATTTTGGATTTCGCAAATATATAATTTTCCCTCTCAAAATCCAATTTCATTTTGAATGGAGAGAATATTTTATTATTCACTTTGAAAAAATTATTTCCATAAATGTATAAATCTTATTTCAATGTTCCAAATCTGATATTTTGGAATTGACAGGGTAACATCATTAAAAATATGAGCTCTGCCTAAACTAATGTATATTTTCTGTGCGATTCTTTTATACAATGTTAAGGTTTTGCTGGAAGATATTCATTTCACATTATTACACTTTGTGTGGAGGAGCAATCGCCATAGAGTTCACTCAAAATCACTGCAAAACATCAAATATTGGGTAGTCTAGGCATATTATAAAGCAACCCACTTGCTAAATCTACCTTGGCACAGTTAGATAAATACTCATCTGCTTGGTTATCTACTGAAAATAAATTTCTACAACTGAATACATATATAAACTATTATGGGTTGCCTCCTATCAATGCTCACTTTTATCTATGACATTTCCTACTTCCTACCTACCCTCTAACAATGGTACCTAAATGGAAACATTACTTCTCTAAAAAAAAAAATACTTCTTGTATTAACAAGATTGAAACCTTTGAGAAGATACTGATGAGCCGGTTCCTCACTCCAGATAAAGTATCTCATTTACAGTGTAATTCCTTGGACCTACACTGGGTAAACATAGGGTAAGCAGTTTTTTTTTACATTCAGCCACAATGACTCTCTCTTAAAAAATGGAAAGTCTGCATTCATTCAATTCTAATAGACATAATAAACTGTCGGCAAGTTTCTCATGCCCCACCCCATGACTTCTTTCCTGCAACTGTCAAAAATGACCTACCAAGCACTCAATAAACCCTTCTCTAACAAACTATTTAATTCCCCTACTTTAACCCTTTGTGTCACTATACCCCACTCCCTCTACCATGTAAGCTCATCGAGCAGGGCCCTCAACCCCCTCTGTTCCTGTACGTCCAGTGGTCTGATCTCGATTTTGTGTCTGTTAGTCCACCCATTGTACAGTGCTACGGAAGTTGTTGGCGCTATATAAATAATAAAATAATAATAATTTCATGTGTCAGACATGGATAAGATCTACTGTTCTTTGACTCAGTGATGCCCATTAAAATGCAGAAAAGTGGGGGCGTGGCCTAGCCGCAGAGCAGAGAGGACGTTAGCCTCCACAGCTCCTGCCAAACAGGGGAAATAAACCGACATTTTGCCCACAAAACGGCAATTAAAAGAAGCTGGGAGGCCACCAAGCATCGGACAGCACCGAGAGTAACAAAACGATACCTCAAATGAGGCGTTTCAAGCGATGCACACCCGACATGCTCTTGCGGCCTACAAGCGAGGCGGGTGCGGGAGAGGCGGCCGCTCTCCCACAGCCGAGACAAGCAGCGACTACAACCTTGGGCCTGCGTTCCCCCCCCTTTGGACCGGCGGGGGATATCCCGGTCCACCCTCATACGCCCGCACAGAGTGCTCACCTTTGGGGTGCTCCAGGGCACAACTCCGACCGACGGACGCCACGAGACCCAAACAAAATGGCCGCCAGCAGGGCGCAGAGACCGACCCTGCAAAGCCAACAGCACCTGACCCGCTCACCACTGGCGCCTGCGAACGCAGTGGATGCCGCCTTCGAGCTCTTCTGGGCGAAATGGGAGGCCCACTTGAGAATGGCGGCACAGGCAGCCCGGAAAGCAAGAAAGACACGGAGAGAGCATGCAGAGGAGTCACAGAAGCCCCGACCGGGCAAGGCGACTCCAAACATAAATGCGACCGACCGCACGAGCCCACCTGAGCAGATATCCTCTGGGAGTAAGAAGGTGACACGGAACCTCAGTAAGCAAACAGACGCCAGACGCAGTCGGGGGAAATTACCGCCAAATAACAGTCAGAGAGGGAAGGCCCTGTACCGCTCCCCACATGGGAAGAAGGGAGACACTCTGCACCCACAGACAAGCGAAGTAAAAAGGACCTGGTCTAACACTCATCACAAGAGACTAACAACTGTATACACAGTACTACCTAAGGATCCAACGACAAAAAGCGACCCACCGAAGCGACGCCAAGAACCGTACCCTCACTCATACCTGGGCAGTATCCAGCACCCTAAGGGCATAGGCTGAACCTTCGGGAGCTCCACACAGGCTTAATAGCCACACTTCTCCTGGCGACATGTGCTTGGCTCCTGGAATACCCTTACATTGTCTCGCAGCACGCAAGTTAACACCAGCTAGCATTACTTTGTGCCCACTTAGCATTGCTTTGTGCCTACTTGAGTTTGATTTACAATTTTGATTTTATAAGCTTACCATAAACGGCTTTAACGCGAAGGAATTTATTGCACCCAGCTAAGTTAGTTACACACTGTACTCGATGATACCAAATGCAATATTTCACCTGTTAAAGGCACAGCATGTTTTTATCATTAATGACAAGCGATTACATTTCTTAGAATGTTCATAACCTAGTTCTCATACCGACTTCAAAGCATTATACTTTCAAACTGTGTTTAAATCCAATGTATAAGCATGAAAAAAATAAAAATTGTGCATGTTATACAAATGCCCCGCATGTTACGCGAGGGAAAGACCAGAGGATTGCCTTTGGGGTACCTCTCGTCAGTCTGTAATATATATCTGCACTACAAAAATAAAGAATTATAAAAAAAAAAAAAAATGCAGAAAAGTACAGCAAGTATATGACAAATGGAAATATTTTTTTCAGAAGAAATGGGTTTAAGAAGTTGGCAAAAAAGATCTTTCTTCAAAATAAAAAGCTGCAACAGGTATTGACTACGAAGTGATTCAGCAGTTAGCTACTTTCTAAAATTGGCATTTATCTACATGTGGTTGATGTATTACAATAGGCTAAATTAGCTGCAAAATCAATTAGTTGTAATACATTTTAATAAGAAAATGTTTAACTGCTCACTGCTGGAAAAAAGAACATGTTAATGTTGCACAACAGTTAACACTAAGCATTAAAATATTTCTAACTACCAGACTGATGCAATGCACATACAGCATTCTGCATGAAATGAAGTGGGTGCTTGAGGAACCTCCACATACTTTTCGATCAGCTATGCATTTAACCCATTAAGGACACATGACATGTGTGACATGTCATGATTCCCTTTTATTCCAGAAGTTTGGTCCTTAAGGGGTTAAGTCATCTCTTTAGAGTTGGGATCATACTTGGGATAGAAAACCCTGTATCTGAGCTAAAGCATATACTCTCCCTGTATCTGAGCTAAAGCATATACTCTCCCTTAATCTGAGCTAAAGCATATACTCTCCCTGTATCTGAGCTAAAGCATATACTCTCCCTGTATCTGAGCTATAGCATATACTCTCCCTTAATCTGAGCTATAGCATATACTCTCCCTTAATCTGAGCTAAAGCATATACTCTCCCTGTACCTGAGCTAAAGCATATACTCTCCCTTAATCTGAGCTAAAGCATATACTCTCCCTGTATCTGAGCTATAGCATATACTCTCCCTTAATCTGAGCTAAAGCATATACTCTCCCTGTATCTGAGCTATAGCATATACTCTCCCTTAATCTGAGCTATAGCATATACTCTCCCTTAATCTGAGCTAAAGCATATACTCTCCCTGTACCTGAGCTAAAGCATATACTCTCCCTGTATCTGAGCTATAGCATATACTCTCCCTTAATCTGAGCTAAAGCATATACTCTCCCTGTACCTGAGCTAAAGCATATACTCTCCCTTAATCTGAGCTATAGCATATACTCTCCCTTAATCTGAGCTACAGCATATACTCTCCCTGTACCTGAGCTAAAGCATATACTCTCCCTGTATCTGAGCTATAGCATATACTCTCCCTTAATCTGAGCTAAAGCATATACTCTCCCTGTACCTGAGCTAAAGCATATACTCTCCCTTAATCTGAGCTATAGCATATACTCTCCCTTAATCTGAGCTAAAGCATATACTCTCCCTGTACCTGAGCTAAAGCATATACTCTCCCTGTATCTGAGCTATAGCATATACTCTCCCTTAATCTGAGCTAAAGCATATACTCTCCCTGTACCTGAGCTAAAGCATATACTCTCCCTGTATCTGAGCTATAGTATATACTCTCCCTTAATCTGAGCTAAAGCATATACTCTCCCTGTACCTGAGCTAAAGCATATACTCTCCCTTAATCTGAGCTATAGCATACACTCTCCCTTAATCTGAGCTAAAGCATATACTCTCCCTGTACCTGAGCTAAAGCATATACGCTCCCTGTATCTGAGCTATAGCATATACTCTGCCTTAATCTGAGCTAAAGCATATACTCTCCCTGTACCTGAGCTAAAGCATATACTCTCCCTTAATCTGAGCTATAGCATATACTCTCCCTTAATCTGAGCTAAAGCATATACTCTCCCTGTACCTGAGCTAAAGCATATACTCTCCCTGTACCTGAGCTAAAGCATATACTCTCCTTGTATCTGAGCTAAAGCATATACCCTCTCTGTATCTGAGCTAAAGCCTATACTCTCCCTGTACCTGAGCTAAAGCATATACCCTCTCTGTATCTGAGCTAAAGCATATACTCTCTCTGTATCTGAGCTAAAGTATATACCCTCCCTGAATCTGAGCTAAAGCATATACTCTCCCTGTATCTAAACTAAACCATATACCCTCCCTGTATCTGAGCTAAAGCATATACTCTCCTTGTATCTGAGCTAAAGTATATACCTTCCCTGTATCTGAGCTAAAGCATATACCCTCCCGGGGTCTGAGCTAAAGCATATACCCTCCCTGTTTCTGAGCTAAAGCGTATACCCTCTCTGTATCTGAGCTAAAGCATATACCCTCCCTGTATCTGAGTAAAAGCATATACCCTTCTGTATCTGAGCTAAAGCATATACTCTCCCTGTATCTGAGCTAAAGCATATACTCTCCCTGTATCTGAGCTAAAGCATATACCCTCCCAGTATCTGAGCTAAAGCATATACCCTCCCGAGGTCTGACCTAAAGCATATACCCTCCCTGTTTCTGAGCTAAAGCGTATACCCTCTCTGTATCTGAGCTAAAGCATATACCCTCCCTGTATCTGAGTAAAAGCATATACCCTTCTGTATCTGAGCTAAAGCATATACTCTCCCTGTATCTGACCTAAAGCATATACTCTCCCTGTATCTGAGCTAAAGCATATACTCTCCCTGTATCTGAGCTAAAGCATATACCCTCCCAGTATCTGAGCTAAAGCATATACCCTCCCGAGGTCTGACCTAAAGCATATACCCTCCCTGTATCTGAGCTAAAGCATATACCCTCCCTGAATCTGAGCTAAAGTATATACCCTCCCTGTATCTGAGCTAAAGCATATACCCTCCCGGGGTCTGAGCTAAATTATATACCCTCCCTGTATCTGAGCTAAAGCATATACCCTCCCTGAATCTGAGCTAAAGCATATACCCTCCCTGTATCTGAGCTAAAGTATATACTCTCCCTGTATCTGAGCTAAAGCATATACTCTCCCTGTATCTGAGCTAAAGCATATACCCTCCCAGTATCTGAGCTAAAGCATATACCCTCCCGAGGTCTGACCTAAAGCATATACCCTCCCTGTTTCTGAGCTAAAGCGTATACCCTCTCTGTATCTGAGCTAAAGCATATACCCTCCCTGTATCTGAGTAAAAGCATATACCCTTCTGTATCTGAGCTAAAGCATATACTCTCCCTGTATCTGAGCTAAAGCATATACTCTCCCTGTATCTGAGCTAAAGCATATACCCTCCCAGTATCTGAGCTAAAGCATATACCCTCCCGAGGTCTGACCTAAAGCATATACCCTCCCTGTATCTGAGCTAAAGCATATACCCTCCCTGAATCTGAGCTAAAGCATATACCCTCCCTGTATCTGAGCTAAAGCATATACCCTCCCGGGGTCTGAGCTAAAGCATATACCCTCCCTGTATCTGAGCTAAAGCATATACCCTCCCTGAATCTGAGCTAAAGCATATACCCTCCCTGTATCTGAGCTAAAGCATATACCCTCCCGGGGTCTGAGCTAAAGCATATACCCTTCTAGGGCCACATTTACATGTTGGGTGCCTGTCGGCAGAAAACACTTCCCAACTCACCCCTAAAATCTACTTCCACCTTGATTTATCTATTGCTCTATGATTTGGAGAGCTACCAAGCACATCACCCATGTTCTCACTCTGCACCAATGCAAATACCTTCTATACAAATATATTTTAAAAGAGATAAAATGCATATATTTTTTCACCTGCCTACTCTCCCTATGGCTAAATTCAGCCTTCCTTCTCCTCCACTCCATATGATTTAATTTCCCCCACATTTAGACTTGATTCTATCACTCTAAAGGTTTCCATGTCCCTCCCTCCTCAGTCATTATATTTCCCTTTCCTACTCCACAAGTCATATTTTACAATCTATGTTTTCTCAAATTCTGTGTCTCTTTGTTCCTCAACTCGGATTTTCATTTTGTTTTTATGTCCATGTATCGCCAGAAGCAAGTCCCTATACATCTCTCCATACAGTGTGTGTTACTGAAGTTTTCAGTTAATTACGACATGAGACTCACAGGTCCCAATCATTTGAAGAGTGAAAAGAGACACACAGGTGACAAACAGGAGTATAATTAAATTACAATGAAACCGAAACAAAAAGATTATCGGGAGATCCTCAAAGTTAAAGTAGGTGCAATACACAAGTATTCTTCAATGTATTCTCCAGCGATACATTAAGCTTGTGTTGCTAATATTCCAAAGCCTTGGAGAGGCTGGGTAGGGGT
This sequence comes from Pelobates fuscus, assembly GCF_036172605.1. Taxonomy (NCBI): domain Eukaryota; kingdom Metazoa; phylum Chordata; class Amphibia; order Anura; family Pelobatidae; genus Pelobates; species Pelobates fuscus. The sequence continues at coordinate 33,571,543 of NC_086322.1, read as the reverse complement.
AGGTAAATTATATATATATATATATATATATATATATATATTGTAACGAACTGAACCTCGCCACGGGCTCCCGGAGAAGGCTGGTTGCCAGCCTCCTGCCTCAGGACTATTGGCCCTGCAATGTAGCTTGCCCAATGCACTTTAAAAGGCTCCGTTCAGGTGATTTATGTACTTTTGTACTCCAGAAAGACAGACCAACCGTTAGCCCTGATTCCCTGGAACTGTTTTGGGCATAGGACCATGTGCACGGTCGGTCAAAATTATGACTTCCATGAAACTGATCTGGGTGATTTTTGGATATGTTGGTCCCTTAAATCATTTGTGGGGTTTCCATATGTTTTGGGGGTACTTTTGGGATGTTGTTAAAATTTATGGAGATAATTGAGTTTAGTACAGTTCCTGACTCAATTATCTCACAGGTACAGGGGAGGGATTACCCTGTTTTGTGGGGAATGTGTTGGACCTGAAAGCCAATGTCATTAAGTTGTGTACTTTGCCATAGTCCCCTCTCAGGTCCAGTGGGGAATGCCCCTGGAACATGTTACGGTAAACCCCTTGCATGTGGACCTGCTAATACACTGGCCAGTTGGCCTGAATACATTCATTCCTGTTGCACTCTTCATCTAGGCTGATGTTTGGGTATATGTCCGATTCCTAGGTAAATCTACTTGGATGCTGTATTTTCTTCTGGAGAACATTCAAATCAACACCTGAACTGCGAGTTATAATCACTCAGCCTCTAGCAGTTCAGGAGGAACCGAAAGCGAACGAGTATCTGAAATACCAGTGTTGTTAACACACACACACACATATATATTTGATTTGATTTGATCCTGATGAAAGTCCTGAGAGAGGACTGAAACGTTGATCCTGGCATTATGTTTTAAACTTGCACAATAAAAGAAGATTTTTAACTTGAAGACCGTGAGTGCTACCTATTTTACCTATACTTTTATATATATTTCAATGAGGTAAAGGGGTTGTGATGGTAGTAGTTTATATCACCATCCAGTAATTCCTTTTTCCCCATAAAAGAATATTCCCAATAATCCACAGGAATGAAGAGCTCTGGTAACACGAAATAATCCACACATGAGCCAAAGCTTAATGCTGGAACAAGACTTTACTGGAAGTAACAACAACAGGTATTCAAGCTACTTTTATGCCCTGCTCCCATGCAGGGGAGGGACACACACGTTATCTACAGTAGCCAATAAAACAGAGGTTACAGCCCACACAAAATCCTCCCCTCTGCCTGTGATTCAATTATCTTATACAATAGAAGATGCAATTATCACAGACAGGAACAATACAGTTTTTACAGCATATTCATAACTTCTAAAATATACATCACATTCACATAAAAATTATATATTCACAATCAATCCATTCCGGGGAACAACATATCAAAAAATGGCATGAATCAGACCAGGGGTTCAGAAGTTAGTAAAGTATGCTTTGGGCCTGGCTGGCAGCATGGCTATCTGGCCCAAACCGGTTTTACAGAGCCCTCTATCCTGGAGACAATGGGGAAAATAATCCAATTATATCCAGGGATAGAGGCAGACTCCATTGAGCACATGTTACCAGTAAAACACAAAAGGATACAAAAATACATAACTCCTATCATACTGAATTGAACTTATTACACGAATTTCAACTGCAGGGAGAAGGCATAACTGAAGGCACACAGGTAAATACATACAAATCCTTCACAGGGATGAATCTTTATAAATGTGCATGTAGGTATGTTTTCCCCATTGTGTTCCCTCCCAATCTATTATTCCATCATTTAAGCCAATAATTAGGTGATAGTGGTTAACTTGTACCTGTATTTGTGTTATGGTAAGGAGGCTGTAGGGAAAGTTCCATCTTCTCTACATTTGCCATCATGTAAAATGGCAGTGGGAGCTGAGCGATCGCACATTTATTGTTTGGAGTATTACCAGAACAGTTATTCTAAAATCTTGATGCAAGCTGTACAAACTTCAGATTGCTGTCTATTCTATGATTCTTGTCACTATCACATCTCAGAGATGGCCACAAAGCTTTCCATTGATTTTCCTAATTTGCTTTGGTAAGACATCAGTCATGTTTCATTGCATTTTATATGTACAAGTTCATAGTCTATTGTATTACAAGCTGACCTTTTCTGTGACTTATTAACATTAATGGAATGTATCAGTAACTCAGTAACCTTTTGCTTGTGTAGCATTCCAAATCGAATTTGGACCAAGATAGTTTAATATACTGTGAACATATCACAATGGCTAATCACTACACACAATGGGATTTGTTCACTAAAAGTAATTTTTTTTTAATTTATTCTGAAATTTCTTAATTTAGACTTAAGTAGCCAAAAACTATATCCATTAACGGTCAGATGTTTCCTTTTTTCTTTTTTGATATTTGCAAGTTGTTTATGAAGGTATTTATTGCTATATACTCATATTCTGCTTAGGTAAGAAAGATAAAAAAAGAAAAGAAAAACTTTTTATAGTAAAGTATAGTCAGCTCTATATTCATTTAGCTCCCATTTGTAAATCGAGCCCAATCTAATATGCCTAAAATAAAACTTAATCTCTTCAGAGTGATCATACTTGGGATAGAAACTGCCAGGTGTCTGCAGTCCAGAGCGTGGTGCAACCATAAAACAATAATATGTCCGGAGATAGGCAAAGTGATTTTCCAAAACCACCCTTTAATGTAATGCTGACAAATTAATAATCTTAATTCATCAGCAACATTAAAAAGAATGGTGCTCTCTCCGCAGCAAAATTTGAAAATAGAAAAAAGCAAAATTTCTCACTTGCAGATGGGGGGGTGGGGAGGGGGGGGGGGGGGGTGGGAGCACATGTGGAATGGATGAAAAAAGTAGAGGATACTTACATGATTTGAAAATACCTAGACTTGGTTTCTCCTGAATCGCATTTGATATGGACGAATCATGAAACAAATTAAATGGACAACTGCTTAATTTGATTTGTAATTCGGAGTTCCATCCATGGAGCCAATCAAGTAGGGTGGCCCTCCATGGGTGGATAGCAGCAGTGGAAAAAGAGAGAGCTACTGAGGAAGTGTTGACACGCAAAGTGTCCAACCTTACAGCATGTGTCTGTCCTGTATGCCTCCCACCTGGTTAGTAATGCTATGTTCACTTAATTTTACTATCTGTCAATATTTGGTATTTTGGGGATTTTTTTTTGTATTGAATGATAATAAAGAAGCTGATACTTCTATTAATATGTATAGTTTTAAAGTTACAGTGTATGTGTGAAAACTGTATTTTTACTGTATGCTATAATTATGTTATGTGTTTATCTGAGGGGAGGAGACGTGGGGGTGGTACCATGTATGTGATTGGTTAATTTCAACCTCCCCCTGGGAGTGTCCTGTGTGTACCTTTTTGTAATAAAAAGCAGGCTGGGTGCTCCAGTCCTCAGTTCTTCTTGACCCTTCAAAACGTAGCCTTGTCTCGTTATTGGAGGGAATTGCTGTATCACACTGGGGATTGCTATGCTCTGCATATTCCCCTGAGCTTAATCACTTAGCTCTTTTAAGAGCTTGTTCCGGATACGCTCTCCTGGAGGAGAGGTCTTCCCCACACGGTCCTGAATGCTGGAGGTTCATTCCAGGGTGGAAGGAAGACGGCGCGGCTCCAGTTAAGCTACGGCGGTTGTGGAGCGTGCGGTGGTTGTGGTGTCGTCTGCAGTGCTTGGAGTCCTCTGTAAGCGCTAGGAGCATCCATCAATGGAGGGTACTCGGTCGGAGTACACGGAGCTCCGTTACACCGTCCAGGCCCTGACGCAAACCATGATGCCCCCACCACCATACTTCACAGTTGGGATGAGGTTTTGATGTTGGTCTTTTGTGCCTCTTTTTCGCCTCACATAGTGTTGTGTGTTTCTTCCAAACAACTCAACTTTGGTTTCATCTGTCCACAGAATATTTTCCCAGTATTGCTCTGGAACATCCAGGTGCTCTCGTTCAAACTGTAAACGTGCAGCAATGTTTTGTTTGGACAGCAGTCGCTTCCTCTGTGGTATCCTCCCATGAAACCCATTCTTGTTTAGTGTTTTACGTATTGTAGATTCGCTAACAGGGATGTTAGCATTTGCCAGTGACTTTTGTAAGTCTTTAGCTGACACTAGGATTCTTCTTTACCTCATTGAGCAGTCTGTGCTGTGCTCTTGCAGTCATCTTTACAGGAAGGCCACTCCTAGGGAGAGTAGCAGAAGTGCTGAACTTTCTACATTTGTAGACAATTTGTCTTACTGTGGACTGATGAACAGCAAGGCTTTTGGAGATACTTTTATAACCCTTTCCAGCTTCATGCAAGTCAACAATTCTTAATCGTAGGTCTTCTGAGAGCTCTTTTGTGCAAGGCATCATTCACATCAGGCAATTCTTCTTGTGAAAAGCAAACCCAGAACTGGTGTGTGTTTTTTGTAACGCAGGGCAGCTGTAACCAACACCTCCAATCTCATCTCATTGATTGGACTCCAGTTGGCTGACATCTCACTGAAATTTTCTCTTGGAGATGTCATTAGTCTAGGGGTTCACATACTTTTTCCACCTGCACTGTGAATGTTTACATGGTGTTTTCAATAAAAAACATGCCAACATTTCATTCTTTGTGTGTTATTAGTTTAAGCAGACTGTGATTGTCTATTGTTGTGACTTAGATGATGATCAGATCACATTTTATGAGCAATTTGTGCAGAAATCCATATCATTCCAAAGGGTTCACATACTTTTTCTTGCATCTGTATGTTTCTTTGTAATGTACTGTATATGTAAAAAAAATTTTTTTTACAAGCTATATGGAAAAATGTCAATGTTGCATAGTCAGAATTGTTATTTACTTTTCATTTCTGTGACTTCATTATCTTATAAATCATTTTTTGCATTTTTTTTCTGTCAGACCATGTTACAATTAATATGTTTCTATGTGATGTCTTGATTTGACTGAGATGTCAAGGAAAAGCTCTCATCGGCACAGAAAGCTTGGTGGAATATTGTGGAGATAATGTGTAAAATATTCAACATTAATTTAAACATGGATCAGGCACCAATTGTCCTGAGCTGAACATTTTCAGGTTACTATAGCAATTCTAGTGATTGCTATAGTAACATGATTCTAGAATACTTACAAATGCAGTGAGAGTCCATCATACTCCAAACGTTTTATTGGAATAACCTCAGCATGACAAAGTTTCAACCAAAATAAATAGCTTTCTACACACACATATAAATACCCCCCACTATTATTGCAAAACATTCTTCACCTGATTAAACTATTAAATAAGTTATTAAATAAACCTACTTGTTCATATATAACCTACATGCACAACCTCACGTAAAAAAATTAACCACGTTCAAATGTGATCACATGACCTATAGGTCACATGAGAGAGAGAGAAAAAAATCGGAGGATTGTCATTGACAAACAAAGGAAGCTCAGCCCAACAAACCTAAACGTCCATATGAAATTAAATAAGACATTTCCTATCTCATCACAATGATATAATGCATATTCGGAGAGAACTACTAATTGTAACATAAGGAGACATATACATCTTCATCCAGCCCCCATCGAGAGGCTACAAATTAGTATTACAATTATACAATCCCATATTCTTACTGCATATACACAATAATATTATTTTTTATTTGTGTGTTGCTTATTCCAATGAAACCTCTGCAGTGTGACGGATTCTGTGTGCCTGGACTCTCTCTACAATTGGAATTACTTTGCTCAAGGCAGACTTTTTCTCAAGGTCCCACATGAGATATGTAAATGATACGAAGCAATAAATTTTAGATTTGCCTTAACCCATTTTATTCTGTTTGGTTACATTACAACTTTTTACTTATGTACTCATACATACAAGAACATTACCAAACTAGAACAATTGAAAAGATACTCAAATTAAGAGAGGTTCTTTTTTTTTTTATCTATTTGTTTCTTGGTTTTAGCTGCCTTCAGTCTGTTTTTGGTTGAACAATATAAATATTCCTCTCTGTATTCTTGTTTGATTCACTCTGATTCTAAATATTATAAATATTAAACATTACTCAGTGTATTCAATGATATCACCTATACTCTGACATAAGTTATTCTAAGATTGCAATATATGTTGCTAATTGCAAAAGGAATTAGCGGGAAAAATTGAGATATACTAACCAGATAAAGATAATAAATATATATATCTCCAGGTCCCAGCACTCGATGTTCCCGGTCTTTTTGTGCTCAGGTGCACAATCTCCAACCAAAATATATATACCTAATAAAGAGCACACTGGAGTCTTGGTAAAGTAAATTAAAACTGCTGCTTTATTAAGCAAACACAATGATTAACAAAACAATCGCCATTTCAGTCTATGCAGACTTTTTTCAAGACAATTTACAATTTGAACTCGTGGTGTTGTGGACAGAAGAATTAAACCAAAATAGCTATTTACTAATGTCTATTTATTCTGTGTTCACTATGTTAAAACTGGCTGCTAGAGTAAATATTCCCTTCCCCCTTTATGGTTCAGTCATTATTTCCTCTGCAAGTTTCTTGTTACACATTCTTGTGTTAATAGGTAGCCTCCTTTGCTAACTCCTCCCCCACTTCCTTTGTGCCAATTCCACGTGCAACAAAATGGAGAATCACTGTTAAAGTAACAAAGAAACTACTCTCTTCCCCTTTCTTCATGTATCCAAGCCAGAGCTGGAATATGGGGGGAAGAGTTCTGTAATGATGACATCACATCCTGTAGGGTGGGACCCTTTTTGAATGTTAACCAATTGTTGAATTGATATTGTATGTTTAAACTGTGACGTATTTTTGCTTTAAGAAGGAGACCCCCCTCTGGGGAATAAAGCATTCCTTAGTATTTCACTGATCAGAAACTTTGTCTCCGGTGTGAATTACTTCTAGGGAAAGCGTGCACGCATTCATCAATCAATTTGGAAGGTGTAGATAGACAAATAATCAAAGTTTTCTTTGATCCAAAACAAATTGTCGCCCGAACAGGGACATTAAGGGTAGTTAATTCACTTCAAAGCCGTATATACATTACAAGACGGGAGAACAAAAGGACTACCAGAGATTGGAAAAGGAGACTGATCAACTCTGGCTATGGTAAATGAGTTAATTACCTACCTATATTTTCCTTTCTTTGGATTTTGTTTATTCTCCGTGGCTTCACTACGGCTTCGTGTGAATGACGTCTTCAGACAGGTATATATATACCCATATGTCCCCTTATAGAACTGTATAAACCCTGTCACTTGTCTATCTACAGCCTAACTAAATCCAGAGTTTGAGTTTTTATGTGTGAAAGTGTCTGTTTGAGAATCTGTTTTGCTTTCTTTTGATTATTTGAGGTCGGGGTGTTGAAACCTGGCGTTTGTGGCCGGATTATATTAATTGATAATCCTGGCGTTGTTTTTATTTTGAGATCAGGGGGTTCATAAGACAACCCTGGCGGTTTTTGGCCGGATTATATTAATATTTTAATATTAAATCCTGGCGTTTCTCTATTGTTTTTATTTTAAGTTCGGTTTTGGGAAATACCAAACTGGCGTAATCGGTTTTAGTTTGTTGAAATAATGAAAACAACAAACAAAGAGTTAAGTTGTTGTATGTGTGCTTGAGTGTGAGTTTCTATGTGTATATGTACTGAGTTTATTTTAAGGAGTCTATTTTCAGCTGGCATTAATTTTAAAGAATTTGTGTGCTTTGGCATATATATTGTGCTTTTGCATGTATACTGTTTTTTTGTTTTTTTTTTGTTTTTTTTGGGGGGTATATGTTACTTGTTATATATTCTATCTGTGTCCTGTAGTTCTCCTATTCTATCTTTTGTCTTCAGGAGAGCTGTGCTTAGGCACTCACATGGTTAAATACTTTGTGCTGCTTGCAACTCACTTTCTCCTACTTCCCCCCTTTCCCCCCCCCCTTCTGCCCCCTCCATTCCTTGGAGTCTGTGCTGCCAGATGTTAGTTTGTTTTTTTTTTTTTGCATCACTCTGGGTGTTTTCTGTGCTCTGCTAGCTTGGTGTGACACTTTATGCAAGTTTCTTGCAAGTCTCTCTCTCTCTCTTTCTCTCTCTCTCTTTGTCTCACTGTCTCTCTCTGTCTCTTTAAGTCCCTCTCTCTCTTTCAGTCTCTTTCTCTCTCTTTCAGTCTCTCTCTCTTTCAGTCTCTTTCTCTCTCTTTCAGTCTCTTTCTCTCTCTTTCAGTCTCTTTCTCTCTCTTTCAGTCTCTCTCTCTCTCTTTCAGTCTCTCTCTCTCTGTCTCACTTTCTCTCTCTCTCACTCACTCTCTCACTCACTCTCTTCACTATCTTCACTCTCTTTTGGTCAAGGGTCTGCTTGCTGTCTCTTTTCCCTGTTTCTCTCTATCCAGTTCTACTGTAGTTTATCAATGGGTCAGACTCATGTTAACCCCTCCCGTGGTCGGTTAGCCTGTGATCTTGTAAAGGAAAGAGCTGGGGACTTAGCTGTGGTCAAACTCCGGAAAATTATTAAACTGTGTAGTATTAATATGTCCCCCAGTGGCAGATTGCAGGCGGAAGACTGGAGAAAACTTTTAAACGACAAACATGGGATCTTGGTAGATCATGGGTTGAAGAAATCAGCTGATGCGTGGTATAAGGTTGCTTGTGTAATTAAGAAGGAGGGGTGGATTGAGGAGGAGATAGACCTAGAAGGAAAAAAAGTCTTTGTATATCATGAAAAAGGTTGTTTTGTTGAATCTGTTGCAGACGTTTCCAGCCCTCCTCCATATGATAAAGCCTGGCCTAAAAGGGAGGTGGCTCAACCTGCCTCTGGAGCGCCCCACAGCCCATTCATGCTAGCTCCCTCTCTCCAGCCCCTGCTGCCTTGTACCCTGTTCTTAAAGCAGATGGTTCATGTTATTTTCCAACCCCCACTCCTTCTCCACTCCAAGTCTCAGTTCCCCCTTCCCTTCCTTTTTCTCTGCCTCCTCCTCCTCTCTTGCCCATCTCTGCAGCTACACCCTCTCTTTCGGCTCCTGTTGCTTCTGTCCACGCCCAATTCCTTTCACTTCTCCCTATAACTTCCGCCCTTACTTCTCCTGTGGAATCCTTCCCTTCTGCCCTTTCACTGACACCATTTCCTGTTTCTAACACACCCATCCCTTCCATGATGGTAACGTACCCTACCAACACCCCTGTGGTCTCTTCCCCCCCCCTTCTGTATCCTCTTCCATTCCAACCCCTCTTATGGCTGCCCCCAGTGTATCTTTCCCTATTATGACTATTGGATCCACTGTTCCTACAGCATCAGGCTTTCCTCCTGCTGCGACCCCGGCAGCATCAGGTTATTATCCTGCAACCTCCACAGCTTCCTTAGCCACTTCTCCCCCTGCCTCGCAACTTGATTCGGTCCAAATTACTACTACAGTTAATCACCCTGCGACCAGTACTACAGCTGGTCTGATTCCCATTCTCACTGCCGATAGTAGTGTCCAAGAGGCGCAGCCTCCACAGACCACAACTAATCTACCCTCCAGTCCTATAGCAGGTGCTTGCGGTGCCCAGCATGATCAGGAGGGTGCCCCTTTGATGTATGTTACCTTCAACCCGTCCCAAGCTGCAACACTGGTACAATCACTTCCTGACCCTGAGAAACAGCCCATGCCCTTTTTCCGTCGGATTGTTCAGATCCGTAAAACTTACTCTGCAGCATGGCGCGATTTGTTTAGTCTGTGTGAAATTAAGGCAGGGGATGCTTACTGGCCCGTAATGGAAAGGAGCTTTGATGATGCCCGTCTCACTACGGATACAGATTTTCAGTCTGGTATCACATTTTGTGAACAACTCCGTGCATGGGCTCAAGATAAGTTGACTGATCAGGCTATTTCTATTGCTGATATTGTTCAAGAAAAATCAGAAACAGTTGAAAGATTTCATTCTAGGTTAACTCAAACCTTTTCTGATCTAGGTTTCAACACATGTAATAAGTCCCACACACAGATGCTGTCAGCTGCTTTCGTTGCAGGCCTTAAGGAACCCATAAGGAAAGGCCTGGTCCAGTCCCGTCCCGAATTCAGGATAATTCCCCTGGACACTCTCCTCCTGGTCGCTAAAGGCCTGGAGTCAATCCAATTGCCCCTGCAAAAGAAATCCAATCCTTTAATGTTTTCCTTATCTGACCCTGCAACTCATCTTGCCCCTGGCGGGTACCCTATTCCATCACCTCTGGACCCTTTCACAGCTCAGGCCCCAGGACCACCACTCAAAACGTGTTATCACTGTAGGCAACTAGGACATTTTAGAAATGAGTGTCCAAGTCTGCATGCACCTAGGCAGCGCACACATGCTCTACGGCCACCATATCCTGTGGCCGGTTATCCTCCTGCCCAGGCGCTTGGTTATCCGTTACCTGGTTCTCATTATTATCCTAATAACCTACCCTCTGCAACTTATCTGCCCACTAACAATCCAATGCCTAGACAACGACGCCCTACACAGCATGCTCGGCAACCATACTATCCAACTACACCTACACGTACATACCCTGGTCCAGACCAGTCTCATATTGATCTTGTCCAATAGGTAACAGGCAAACCTGTGTCCAATGCCCCTGTCATGGCAGTGTATACAGGGGATAAAGGGGGGCCCCTAGCTACAGTGGTCCTACCTGTGGAAGGCTGCCCAACCACCTTCTTAGTTGACACAGGCGCAGCCCGTAGCGTACTTAGAGCATGTGACCTGCCTGACGATTCCTTTCTCTCTAATATAGATGTTTCCTGTATAGGTGTTGATGGAACCCCTCGTAGCAACCCATTAACTAAGCCCTTACGGGTGGGTACTTTCCCAGATCTCCTTACTCGTTTTGTAGTGTCTTCCTCTTGTCCTCTTAATTTGTTAGGGGCTGATGTCCTGTCCCGCTTGCAAGCCTCCGTCTCCTTTACTCCAGATGGTAAGGTTCAGTTATTGACCCCTCTCTCCAGTGATGATACCTCAGCCCTTTGTTCTTTACCCCTCCTACTCCACATGGAGTCACCCCATGGGAATGCAAGGGTCCCAGATAATTCCCCCAGTGCGCTTGACAGAGTTCCTGTGCAACTGTGGTCTACTGGTCCCGATGATATTGGACGTCTTAAAGTTCCTCCGATACTTGTGCAGTTGCTCCAAGGTGCAAGTCTGCCCAGAAGACCACAATATCCTTTGACTCCTGCTCAGTCCTTTTCTATCTCCAAACAAGTTGAAACTCTGCTGGCTGCGGGTGCTCTGGTTAAATGTGTATCGCCTTGTAATACTCCTTTGTTTCCAGTTAAGAAAAAGACCGAAAAGGGTGAACCGGACAAGTACAGGATGGTTCAAGACCTCAGAGCAGTCAATGATGTTACCATCTTGGAAACCCCCATTGTTCCAAATCCTCATACTCTTCTATCCCAGGTCCCTCCGTCAGCTAAATTCTTCACAGTGGTGGATTTGGCAAATGCCTACTTCAGCGTGCCTTTGCATCCCTCTTGCCAATACCTGTTCGCATTTACTCATGACCGCCAACAATACACCTGGACTGTAATGCCCCAGGGAGCACAAAATTCCCCAAGCCAGTTTGCAAGAGCCATGGCATACATCCTGGAACCATGGCAGAAATCACACACAGACGTGGTCCTCCTGCAATACGTGGACGATCTCCTTCTCTGTGCTGATGATCTCCCGACTGCAGAATGTACCTCTGAAGATTTCCTCTGTTTCCTGGCCGCCCAAGGTTGTAAAGCATCTAAGAAGAAATTGCAGTGGTGCCGACCATCGGTGATCTTTTTGGGGCATTGTCTTTCTCATGGCACCCGGCACCTTACTAGAGACAGAGTGCGGGGTATTACATCACTATGCCCTCCATCGGCTCATAAGTCCCTCCATGCCTTCCTGGGTCTTATCTCTTACTGCAGAGCCTGGATTCCTGAAGCCTCTACACTGTTGCAGCCGCTCTACGATGCCCTCAAAACTGAACCATTTGCTTTATCTCCTGAAGCCCTTACCAGCTTCTTCGCATTACGACGTGCTGTTGTTACTGCTCCTGCTCTGGGCCTTCCCAATTACGAGAAGCCCTTCAAGCTCTTTGTCTACGAAAAGATGGGCCATGCATCTGGTGTTCTCACTCAGTCTCATGGGTCTCGTCAACGTCCAATAGGGTATTACTCCTGCCAGTTGGATCCTGTGGCCAGAGGAGGACCCTCCTGTCTTCGGGCTGTATTTGCAGCAAGTGCTCTGCTGGACAAGACATGTGACATAATCCTTGGTCACAAGCTAACCATTCTCGCTCCACATGATATTTCTGCGATACTAAACCAAGTTCAACCTAAACATCTCTCTACTCAAAGACATCTTCGTCTCCAAACAACTTTAATGTTACCCGATAATGTCTCTTTACAGCGATGTTACACTTTGAATCCTGCCACTCTTCTGCCACTTCCCAAGGGGGGAGTACCACACTATTGGTACAGTCTGAACATAGATCCTGATGCCTTCCTTGATCTGGATGTCCATATGCCCACAGTACCACACGATGAACAGCCATCTCCTCTATGGCATTGTACTTTATGGTTCAGAGACGTGTCGGGGCCTGACCCTCAGTATGAAGAAGAACTGTTTCAATTGATTGAAGTACCTCTCACTTTGACAGACATATACTGTGATACAAAAGGTAACACTGTAGTTTTAGTCCAATTACCCACAGAAGTTACTCATATGTACCACCATTGGGAGATGGCAGTTCCTCATGTCTCTATTACTAAATCTCCAAATATCTCATGGAAGGAACTTGGTCCATTAGCCAAAGCATGGAGTGCAACAGATCAAGACCAACTTTCTGCAGAAGGTGTTACCAAACGAACTGTGAATTGTAAGACTACTGGTTACCCACAGTATCACACAGAAATATGTGAAGATGCCCCTCCCAAAGATTCTGACCCAGACATCCCCCATGATTGTTTTGAACAGATGAAGATGGAAACAACCCATCTTCCTACAGTACATGAAACGGCTCTGCCAGATCCTGACTGCACACTGTTTGTGGATGGCTCCAGATTTGCAGATGAACAAGGAAGATACCACACTGGATTTGCAGTGACCACAGTAGATCAGGTACTTCAAGCATCCCCACTTCCTGCGTCTATGTCTGCTCAAGAAGCTGAACTAAAAGCCCTCACTGTAGCATGCCAAATGTTTGAAGGGAAGCGTGTTAATATTTATACCGATTCAAGATATGCCCTGGGCGTAGCACATGATTTTGGATTAATATGGAAAACAAGAGGTTTTCTAACAGCAACCGGTACACCAGTTAAACATGGTACAGCTATCAAGGAATTGATGGATGCTTTACTCCTTCCTGAAGAAGTGGCCATACTGAAAGTAAAGGCCCATGGAAGACGGAAATCGAAGAAACATGTGGCAATCATAAAGCTGACCAAGCTGCCAAAGATGCTGCATGTCAATCAAGGGAAGTGGACAGAAAAGTGTCCGGTGAGGAAATTACTATTTTTCCCATGCAAACCTTACCTACGGACCTCAAGTTTTTGAAGGAACAGCAAGCAGCTGTAAGTCCCGAAGAAAAGCAAAGCTGGAAACAGAAGGGAGCGACCTTACAGGATGGAGTATATACTAGTAATCTCAAATTTTGTCTGCCTAAATGTATGTATCCGGCTGTGGTTCAATGGGCCCACGGAGCAGCGCACTTGTCTAAGACCCTCATGAACTCTTTAATTGCTAAATATTTCGAAGCACCAGGTATTACCACTCTGACTAAAAACTACTGTAAGTCTTGTGCTATCTGTGCCAAGTGCAATCCGGGAAAATTGGAGAAAGTTTTCCCCAAACATCTGGCGAAGCCACACTACCCATTCCAGAGAGTCCAAATTGACCATATTCAGATGCCAAAGAGTGGCCGGTATGAATATGCCCTAGTTATGGTGGACATGTTCTCAGGATGGCCAGAAGCTTTCCCGGTTACTAATATGACCGCCAAGACCACTGCCAAGCGGTTGCTCACTGAAATTGTCTGTAGATATGGAGTTCCTGAAGTGATTGAAAGTGACCAGGGCCCGGCTTTTACAGCACTAGTAACTAAGGAAGTCTGGGCAGCACTAGGGGTGACCCTTGCATTTCACACACCCTATCACCCACAAAGTAGTGGTAAGGTAGAACGTATGAATGGCACCTTAAAAGCCAGAATGCTTAAGATGGCCCAAGAAACTAACCTACCCTGGCCAGAGAGTCTCCCCATAGCTCTATTTAGTGTCAGGTACACACCAAGAGGGAAGTTTAACCTGTCTCCCTATGAGATTTTGTTTGGTTCAGCCCCTAGGTTAGGTTGTTACTTTCCTCAACAACTCCAACTGCAATCAGATGTTATGGTTAATTATGTGACTGCTCTTTCCCAAGTTTTAAACAAGATACATGCCCAAGTGTTTTCTTCCATTCCAGATCCAGAGTCTGATACAGACACACACAAGTTGCTCCCTGGTGATTGGGTTCTGGTTAAGAAGTTCGTGAGAAAACATACCCTTGAACCCAGATATGATGGTCCGTTCCAAGTCCTTCTAACCACAACTACCTCAGTTAAATTGGCTGGAAAGAACTCTTGGATACACGCTTCACACTGCAAGAAAGTTCCAGCTCCAGAGGAACCAGATCCTGTTATAACATGAATTTTGTGTATTTGTTCTTGCTGCTAGGTCTGATAAAGGCCCAACAAGTCGCTATAACCAAAGACAATCATGTTTATACATTTTGGTACAATTCCTCTAATACACGGGTAGCCACATTTGCATTTGATTATTGTGATATCGTAAACTGTACTTTTCCACCAGCGTTGTTGTCAACAGTGTACAAAGATATACCTAACATTAAGGACCCATACATATGTGTGACTAATGACTACTGGGGATATGAGTGTAGTTCATGGAAGGCAGCAGGGTGGAATACAGGGCCAGCCTGGGGCTATAGACCACAAAGTGCCTTAGACAGATTAGATAAAAATGGGGAGTCCTTACTGAAAAGAATGACGTTCAGGAAACCAGGGGGGGCGACACCTATGAAACTAGCCTTAAACATAGAACACCCCAGTCCTGGAGATGCTGGACAATATGTAATGGGAATGTACTGGAAGGGAGGAGGTTCATACAATAAACAGGGGACCTTTTACTTACAGGACATGTATGACTCACCTGAATGGGTAGGAGCCACACACATGACTATTAATCCTCTTAAGCCACATATCAAAACTCTAAAAGAGATGATAGCTATAGCTAACCCCACGTATGAGGACACTATGGCTGTAGAGACGGGTTTCTCTGACACTAACTTATGGCTTGAGTGGATGAAATATAATGCTAACAAACACAACAGATCTAACTGCTATGTCTGTGGAGGAGCGAGGCCTCACTTAGGTACTGTCCCTTTGAACATACCTCCGGAGATAGAGATGTGTTTCCTAAGTCTCTATACTATACTTAAAACCAACCGGACGGAATGTGGATCATGGATAAAGGAATACCCAGTTGTCCTTAAAGATGTCAAGCCAGATAAAGGTATCACCATATATCCAGGGAACTACACTTGTTATGGTATATATGATGGGGTAGGCCAATTCTTTGGTAATTTCACTGGTAAGTACTGTGCCACATATAGCCCAATTCCAGTTGCCTTTATCCAACAACACATAAGATCCCTTGGAGATATATATTGGATTTGTGGGGATATGCAGATTAGAACCAGATTGGAAGGCGTATGGTGGGGAGAATGTGCTCTAGCTAAGGTAATTATGCCTATACACATAATCTCTGACGGACACCAAGATACCCCAGGTACGTTACACCAATACTCTAGAATAAAGAGAGATACTCCTGTAAAAGGCAGTTTTGATCCCCATATTTATATAGATACCATAGGAGTGCCAAGGGGGGTGCCAAATGAATTTAAAGCAAGAGATGAAGTGTCCGCAGGGTTTGAATCTATTTTTCCAATCATCACGGCCAATAAAAATTTAAATTGGATTAATTACATCTATTATAACCAACAACGTTTTGTAAATTATACAAGAGATGCCCTCCAGGGTTTGGCGGAACAATTACAAGCTACTTCCCAGATGACCTTCCAGAATAGACTGGCCTTAGACATGATTCTGGCAGAGAAAGGGGGAGTATGTAAAATACTCCCAGACATCATGACATGCTGTACCTATATCCCAGATAATACAGGCCCTAATGGTAAGGTAACGTTGGCAATAGAAAAGTTAAAAAGTTTATCCAACGAACTGAAAAGGAATTCTGGGGCCACAGATCCATGGGAAAGATGGTTTGGATGGATGTCTGGATGGCAAGGTGCTCTGGCCCAAATAGGTGTTGCCATTTTAATAACGATACTCATCCTCGCTCTTCTTGTTTGTTGTGTATTACCTTGTCTTAAGAAATGCCTACAAAAGACAGTTGATCAGACAGTCGACCAGACCACCCCGACCTTCCTTCACCAAGAGATTGATGACATAGACCGTGATACACCACATACACCCTTACAGTCCCACCGCACTAAATCAATAGCTACTTCTTCTTAAGGACATTCAGGGATAGCGTCTGTCTCTACGGGCAGAAGTCTGGCGCGGAAGAAGTAGTGGACAAGCTGCTATGGGTAACCCGCACAGTGAAGCGTTCGAGGCCTGTTCAGACAGATGTGCAAGATAGCCTTTTGTTATTTTTCTATAGGGACAGTATTAGAGTTAGAGATAGTAGTTATTAGTAAAATAGCCATTTTAAAGGGGGACTGTTGTGGACAGAAGAATTAAACCAAAATAGCTATTTACTAATGTCTATTTATTCTGTGTTCACTATGTTAAAACTGGCTGCTAGAGTAAATATTCCCTTCCCCCTTTATGGTTCAGTCATTATTTCCTCTGCAAGTTTCTTGTTACACATTCTTGTGTTAATAGGTAGCCTCCTTTGCTAACTCCTCCCCCACTTCCTTTGTGCCAATTCCACGTGCAACAAAATGGAGAATCACTGTTAAAGTAACAAAGAAACTACTCACTTCCCCTTTCTTCATGTATCCAAGCCAGAGCTGGAATATGGGGGGAAGAGCTCTGTAATGATGACATCACATCCTGTAGGGTGGGACCCTTTTTGAATGTTAACCAATTGTTGAATTGATATTGTATGTTTAAACTGTGACGTATTTTTGCTTTAAGAAGGAGACCCCCCTCTGGGGAATAAAGCATTCCTTAGTATTTCACTGATCAGAAACTTTGTCTCCGGTGTGAATTACTTCTAGGGAAAGCGTGCACGCATTCATCAATCAATTTGGAAGGTGTAGATAGACAAATAATCAAAGTTTTCTTTGATCCAAAACAGTGGCAGTTATATACATAAGATAAGAAATTGATTGGAGGGTGAGGTAATGAAATCGAGGTTGTGTGACGTCACAGAATGACGTGGTGTAAGAAAATTAGTGATCAGGATTAACCCTATAACACAAAGAGTGTATGTACAAAATATACAGAAAAGGATCTCAGAGAATAACCCAGAAGGAGAATATTATATGGATTGCACTACACTCAAAACTACACTCGGTGCCTATCTCGACTATTAAGCTTTGATACTATAGACAGCATAATCCATATAATATTCTCCTTCTGGGTTATTCTCTGAGATCCTTTTCTGTATATTTTGTACATACACTCTTTGTGTTTTGCTTTACCATTATAGGGTTAATCCTGATCACTACACCACGTCATTCTGTGACGTCACACAACCTCATTTTTATTACCTCACCCTCCAATCAAATTCTTATCTTATGTATATAACTGCCACGAGTTCACATTGTAAATTCTCTTGAAAAAAGTCTGCATAGACTGAAACGTTGACTATTTTGTTAATCACTGTGTTTGCATAATAAAGCAGCCGTTTGAATTTACTTTAACCAGACTCCAGAGTGCTCTCTACTAGATAGATAGATAGATAGATAGATAGATAGATAGATGTACATACTATCCCATGGGCTTTACACTCCAGCTTTCCTACATGTTTAGCCCTGTGCTCAGCTGCACAAAAATATAACTCCGGTAGAGAAGCCAGCACTCAAGGACTCTTCAAAAAGTAGTACGTTTAACTAGATAGATAGATAGATAGATAGATAGACAGGTAGATAGATAGATAGATAGACAGGTAGATAGATAGATAGATAGATAGATAGATAGATAGATAGATAGATAGATAGATAGATAGATAGATAGATAGATAGACAGGTAGATAGACAGACAGGTAGATAGACAGACAGGTAGATAGACAGACAGGTAGATAGACAGACATGTAGATAGACAGACAGGTAGATAGACAGATAGACAGATAGATAGATAGATAGATAGATAGATAGATAGATAGATAGATGATAGAGAGAGATAGACAGACAGATAGATAGATAGACAGGTAGATAGATAGATAGATAGATAGATAGATAGATAGATAGATAGACAGGTAGATAGATAGATAGATAGACAGGTAGATAGATAGATAGATAGATAGACAGGTAGATAGACAGACAGGTAGATAGACAGACAGGTAGATAGACAGACAGGTAGATAGACAGACATGTAGATAGACAGACAGGTAGATAGACAGATAGACAGATAGATAGACAGGTAGATAGATAGATGATAGAGAGAGATAGACAGACAGATAGATAGATAGATAGATAGATAGATATCTTATTATGATATTTAAGTCACTTTCCTGGTCACTGATGTAAAATGCACAGAAAAGAAATAAATACAATACAATGGAATACATTTAGAGAAATAAAATTAGAAATTGTCACATTACATAACTTATACATTAATTTGAACGATTCTTAATGTGCACTTTTCATCAAGCCGATCACATATCTTTAAATAGAAGATAATACATTTAATGCATCTAATTTAGTTATATTGTGCAGATTAGGCGTTTGTCTCTTTATTCTCACTCCCGATGTTAGTTGAATTACTTGACATCTAATTATGTTCTTGTGTGTTTCACAGAATGTAAATGAAGATATTTAATCCCATTCACGTTACGTCATGTATTTTTTTTTTTTAAAGTATATTCTATTCTAAACATGTCTTCAACAATTTCCAATAAATAGCAATTTTATTTGCATTTCTGATTGAGTGATTTGACGTTGTGTACGAAGTATTGATGATGCTTGATCATAGAGTGCTTTAATACCAATAGGTGTATAAAGAAGAATTTCAAGTTATTAGCACGTAAAAAAAAAAAAAAAAAACGCCAACAATTTCATATCCGGGATTTGTGTTCTCCAAATGTCAATATGTGTTTTACATTTGAAATTGTTTATTGACTTCCCCATTGTACAGCACTGTAGAAAAAAGGTAGCTTGTGGCGTAAAAATCAATGAGTACATCTTGTTAACACTTTCACGAATCTCTCTTCTACCATCAACCTTTGCAGAATCGCAGTATACAAAACAGTAACAATATATAAAACAAATACATGGCTTTTACGAATAGCTACCGCATTTCTAAAACAGTTAGTTTGCAGTTAGACTCATCTTGCTAAAGTGCAACTTTGTATGAAATGTGTAGACTGCTGACGGTCCACGATGAAGTGATGAAATAGAATGTTCAGCAACTACATATTCATTTTGGTCTCTTTTTCTACTTATACGTGGGGGCTTAGACGACTGTAAAGCATAACATATTGGAAGAATCTATACATTTTTTTTTAAATTGGTTCATTATTATTGATCAAGTATAGCATTTGCTATATAGAAATATCTGAATCTATTTTTTTGTAGCCGCTGTGCCATATATTTCAAGATATTTTATTTTTTGCAATAAAAAAAATCACATTATTTCATTATCCCAAAAACTCTTAATACAAAGGGGACCAGTAAACGTTTCAGTAAAATGTAAAATCATATAATAACAAAAATAAAATAAAAATAAAGACTTATTCTAAAGTGCTTGTACTTGGTCTACAAGCAAAATTTTGGATCAACTGCATACCACGGCATGATCAGACTGCTTTTATGTGCATTGCCAAAGTGAACTGTGCCTCCGTTTTGCAATCCAGATTTAATTTGCAAAGATTCTGCGTTTACTGAACAACCATTGGAGTCTACCAAAAGAGCCGATAGCGACAGAAAGGAAGAGCTTACGATGATCAAGGAATTAAATAACTTCTTTGTAAAATAAATGTGTGTCCACAAAAGATGGTGGTTTCAAAATGAGTGTATTTGCCACTGTGCACTTGCACCCAGGCCAAACCCGTAGAAGTTCCAGCTGTATTATTTTGGATTTATTTTCTCCAACACACTGTCAAGAACAAGCTAACACAATAATGCAGGAGCTAAGTCAACACAAAAATTCAGTATCCAGGAAATCAGGAGTGAGATAACACAACAATATACAAATTGTAAGAACGTTCGGAAATTATGTAGGACTGGAATTAAATACAGCTGTGTAACTGAGGGTGTAACGTTAGCCCAAATCATTTGAAGTCCCCCAGAAAAGAAGGCCAGCTAGATCCAATTCCCAGGTGGCCAACATTACACAGCAGGACATACCGAAAAATATTAGATGGTTATTTACTAAAAAGTGAGAGTTCAAAGTAAATTTCAAATTTAAGGCCAGGGTAGCTGAACTGAAATTATAGTTGACTTTTCCACTTTACTATTTTAACCTTATATTCTTTGATTCCCCACTTTAGTAAATAACCTTGTTAAACTTTTTATGGCTCTGACAGTCCAAAAGCAAGTAGAGCAGGTTGTATGGGTTCTCTTTTTCCCAGAGCAAGAATGGATATGATGTCTACCAGCTGTTTCAGGAATCTTCTTGGTGGTGGTGTGGTGGTGTGGGGTTGACCGCTGCCAAGCGTAAACTCTCTGTGTCCCTGAATTCAGCAATTACTTCATCATGGAGCCATCTGATCTTAAGGGAAATTATAAATGTTGCCGTAACAACCAGTCTGATAAAACACAGAACAAAGAATGAGGGACACAAGCAAATTGGATATATAGACGATCTTAGAGAAATAGTACGAACAAAGATATCAATATGCGTAGAATGCAAAAAGCAAACTAAACAGTATCACACCTTTTATCCTAATTTAAACACATAGAAAACAAACTAAATAAATACAGAAGAAAAACTCCAGGGAAATATAAATAGAAGTTTAGACCAATTAACAATCTAAATATTGAGTATCATTATAGAAAAGCTTTAATCTAACTGGTCTCATAAAAGGGTTAAATTTCTATGCTGTTAATAAAAATACACATCATTATAGTCTCTTGTATTTATAAAGCACAGGTACAGCACCCATAGTCCCTGGAGACATTGAAGATCCTGTCTCTTTAGCATTCATTACTCTTAACCATCATGTGAATAATTTCAATGAGTGACTTTAGAGAATAGATAATTTGTAGATATTTGGCAATTTACTTGGCATTGGTCTGATCAGTTGCAGATGGCACAACTTGTCCTAATTTATAAAATCAAAGCCACTAATCAGAGGAAATATTCTCCAACTTAGCAATCTTGCCAACTCGTATATATTATCCAGAATCTAGCTTTCAGGTCCCCATTTTTGTAACTAAGCATTTAAGTCCAAATACAGCGTGTGTCTTATCTTTTGAAAAATATGTAAAAATAGATCAAAATTGAGCCAGCAGAGGATACACCTCTAGCAGAGCATATAATGATATTTGAACATTTTAAGAAAATTGGTCATATAACTCGGAATATAATATGACAATTAAAGAAAAATATAGAAAGACTATTCACACAGCAGTGTACCAAATGTGACATGATATTTGTCAAACATAAATCAAGCAGTAATTGCAAAATGTCAGTGATATAGCACATTTAATGTGACAGGTCATTACAATAAAAAAGTAATAACTCAATGAATTCAAGATAATATCAACAAATAGTGATGTCGCGAACACAAAATTTTCGGTTCGCGAACGGCAAACGGGAACTTCCGCAAACGTTGGCGAACCGGGTGAACCGCCATTGACTTCAATAGGCATGTGAATTTTAAAACCCACAGGGACTCTGGCCACAAAAGTGATGGAAAAGTTGTTTCAAGGGGACTAACACCTAGACTGTGGCAGGGGATCCATGGCAAAACTCCCATGGAAAATTACACAGTTGATGCAGAGTCTGGTTTTAATCCATAAAGGGCAGAAATCACCTAATATTCCTAAATCACAATGGATATGGATTAACACCTGACATATTGACACCTTGACATATGGATTGACACCTGTCCTCAGAGCCCCTGACACACACTGACACAGAGCAGAATAGGGACTGTTCCCCCTACATAGGGTCACTTGGCAGATATGGATTGACACCTATCCTAAGGATCCCTGATACACACTGACACAGAGCAGAATAGGGACTGTTCCCCCTGCATAGGGTCACTTGGCAGATATGGATTGACACTTGTCCTCAGAGACCCTGATACACACTGACAAAGAGCAGAATAGGGACTCTTCCCCCTACATAGGGTCACTTGGCAGATATGGATTGACACCTATCCTAAGGATCCCTGATACACACTGACACAGAGCAGAATAGAGACTGTTCCCCCTACATAGGGTCACTTGGCAGATATAGATTGACACCTGTCCTCAGAGACCATGATACACACTGACACAGAGCAGAATAGAGACTGTTCCCCCTACATAGGGTCACTTGGCAGATATTGTTTGACACCTGTCCTCAGAGACCATGATACACACTGACACAGAGCAGAATAGAGACTGTTCTCCCTACATAGGGTCACTTGGCAGATATGGATTGACACATGTCCTCAGAGACCATGATACACACTGACACAGAGCAGAATAGAGACTGTTCCCCCTAAATAGGGTCACTTGGCAGATATGGATTGACACCTACCCTAAGGATCCCTGATACACACTGACACAGAGCAGAATAGAGACTGTTCCCCCTACAAAGGGTCACTTGGCAGATATGGATTGACACATGTCCTCAGAGACCATGATACACACTGACACAGAGCAGAATAGAGACTGTTCCCCCTACATAGGGTCACTTGGCAGATATTGATTGACACCTGTCCTCAGAGACCATGATACACACTGACACAGAGCAGAATAGACACTGTTCCCCCTACATAGGGTCACTTGGCAGATATGGATTGACACTTGTCCTCAGAGACCCTGATACACACTGACAAAGAGCAGAATAGGGACTCTTCCCCCTACATAGGGTCACTTGGCAGATATGGATTGACACCTATCCTAAGGATCCCTGATACACACTGACACAGAGCAGAATAGAGACTGTTCTCCCTACATAGGGTCACTTGGCAGATATAGATTGACACCTGTCCTCAGAGACCATGATACACACTGACACAGAGCAGAATAGAGACTGTTCCCCCTACATAGGGTCACTTGGCAGATATTGATTGACACCTGTCCTCGGAGACCATGATACACACTGACACAGAGCAGAATAGAGACTGTTCTCCCTAGATAGGGTCACTTGGCAGATATGGATTGACACATGTCCTCAGAGACCATGATACACACTGACACAGAGCAGAATAGAGACTGTTCCCCCTAAATAGGGTCACTTGGCAGATATGGATTGACACCTACCCTAAGGATCCCTGATACACACTGACACAGAGCAGAATAGAGACTGTTCCCCCTACAAAGGGTCACTTGGCAGATATGGATTGACACATGTCCTCAGAGACCATGATACACACTGACACAGAGCAGAATAGAGACTGTTCCCCCTACATAGGGTCACTTGGCAGATATTGATTGACACCTGTCCTCAGAGACCATGATACACACTGACACAGAGCAGAATAGACACTGTTCCCCCTACATAGGGTCACTTGGCAGATATGGATTGACACTTGTCCTCAGAGACCCTGATACACACTGACAAAGAGCAGAATAGGGACTCTTCCCCCTACATAGGGTCACTTGGCAGATATGGATTGACACCTATCCTAAGGATCCCTGATACACACTGACACAGAGCAGAATAGAGACTGTTCCCCCTACATAGGGTCACTTGGCAGATTTGGATTGACACGTGTCCTCAGAGACCATGATACACACTGACACAGAGCAGAATAGAGACTGTTCCCCCTACATAGGGTCACTTGGCAGATATTGATTGACACCTGTCCTCAGAGACCATGATACACTCTGACACAGAGCAGAATAGACACTGTTCCCCCTACATAGGGTCACTTGGCAGATATGGATTGACACTTGTCCTCAGAGACCCTGATACACACTGACAAAGAGCAGAATAGGGACTCTTCCCCCTACATAGGGTCACTTGGCAGATATGGATTGACACCTATCCTAAGGATCCCTGATACACACTGACACAGAGCAGAATAGAGACTGTTCCCCCTACATAGGGTCACTTGGCAGATATAGATTGACACCTGTCCTCAGAGACCATGATACACACTGACACAGAGCAGAATAGAGACTGTTCCCCCTACATAGGGTCACTTGGCAGATATGGATTGACACCTGTCCTCAGAGACCATGATACACACTGACACAGAGCAGAATAGAGACTTAGAGACTCTTCCCCCTACATAGGGTCAATTGGCAGATATGGATTGACACCTGTCCTCAGAGACCATGATACACACTGACACAGAGCAGACTAGAGACTGTCCCCCCTACATAGGGTCACTTGGCAGATTTGGATTGACACGTGTCCTCAGAGACCATGATACACACTGACGCAGAGCAGAATAGAGACTGTTCCCCCTACATAGGGTCACTTGGCAGATATTGATTGACACCTGTCCTCAGAGACCATGATACACACTGACACAGAGCAGAATAGACACTGTTCCCCCTACATAGGGTCACTTGGCAGATATGGATTGACACTTGTCCTCAGAGACCCTGATACACACTGACACAGAGCAGAATAGGGACTGTTCCCCCTACATAGGGTCACTTGGCAGATATGGATTGACACCTATCTGATCTGATGTTATTACTGAGAAAAAGAGAGGGATATTGGATACATACCCTACAAACTATGCAACCTAGTGATACCGGAGAAACTGACGGAAGCAAAGCACAGAGAGATGGACACAGGTTTCTTCAGGAAGGAAGAGATTCTTTATTGGATCACCGATCGGGACTCAGAGGGACTAATGTCACCAAAAATACAGCAAGCTCTGAGCCCCGGACAATAGTGCAGGCTCCTTATATAGGCACATAACTCCTCCCATATTAAGCTCCACCCGCACATTCTCTTGACCAATCAATACAAATAAGAATTAACTTCCTGCTTGACCGCATGGCCTGTCCAGCACAATGGAGGAGGGGAATACTACATCCTGTATTCTTGCACATGCTCCGTACACTACTGATCGTATCTTGCCTCGTGCAACCAACTGATCGATACGTCAGCATATGCACGTACACATGCCACGTGGTAATCTCGGCCTACTAAATTTATTTTTACCGAGATTCCACCACATTCCCCCCTTTGATGCCTCTTGATATTTCACAATTACTTGAGGCATCACTTAACCTTAGTTTGCATACACCGCAAGTTACCTTGAACCAGACCAGACTTATCTTATGATGTGAATCTTCAACACTCATCTTCCTGCATTGGTTCTCCCTGATCTAGAGCCTTATATTTATAAATTGCCATTATCTGTGCAGCAGCCTTCCTCTCTGCTATATTTTCTATCAGGCTTTGCACAGACCTAACTACTAAGGGTATAAGACACGGCAGGAGTAGACACAACATTAAAATCAGTAGGACTCCACCTACCACTGCCTTAAGCCCTCCAAACCACTCATACCAGCTACCAAACCAACTACTTGGATTATACCCTTTCCATACCTGAGTAGGCACATGAGCTAGTTTAACCATATGGCTAGTAAGCTCAGCTATTGCTTGCCCTTCGTCATCTATTTGAAGACAGCAATTGCTCAGGTTAAACTTCCCACATACACCTCCCTCTACTGCCAAAAGGTAATCCAAGGCTAATCTATTTTGGTATACTGCTGTCCTCATCATGGTATTATGCTTCGCTAGAAGATTGAGCGCTTGTGATGTCTCGTTAGTAATAATCTCAACCACCGCCTGTAATCTTATAATCTTATAATCATATAAATAGGGGTTCTATAACCAAAGGTACCATCTTCTGCCCACGTGGCTGGCCCATAATAATCTATAATACGCTGGGGAGGCTGTAACGGATCACCTGGCACCCCGACTTGGTACCTCCGTTAATGGATGCTCCTAGTGCTTCCTGAGGGCTCCAAGCACTCTGGCAGACACCATAATCACCGAATCCAAGAAAACCTTTAAATTCTCCCAAGCGTATGAATGCTGTAGACCATTGAATAGGAACCATACGAATAGGCTTGTACCCCTAGCAGTCAACTGGAACAGCATACAATAAATCCTTCCCCCAATAATGAGACGACACATCACTTTGAGGTTAAAACAGGAACTCTGGACTGGCTCATCCAGCCTGGCTTTTATTACACTAATCCACATACAGGCCACACCCAGGGGGAGGCATAAAATAACCAATCACATACATGGTTCAGCCCACACATCCCCTCCCCTCAGATAACATTAAACTCAATTATCCGGTACCCTTTTTCAGCCAAGTTCTGGATGTACCCCAAAACCCGGGGGTACACCTTTAAATCCAGCATCGCTGGATAGCCCTTATTCAGGGGGACAACATATCCAAAATTCAAGTAATTCGGATGAATGGTTCGTGAGATATAGGGTTCCAAAGATTTGACCGACCGCATGGGTAAAGTATCCGAAAACAGTTCCATGCATTTTGGCCCTGCGGTCGGTCACAAACAAGGGAATGAAAACAGGCGAATTGCCTGTGTTATAGAGCCTGGAGAGGGTTTGAATGAATTCCCTTGTTTATGGGGCTCTTTCTACCGAACGGCGGGTCATTCGGTAGTTTCCATACGAATTTCTGGAAGTATGGAGGTCTCAGCGGTGTTTGCCTAGTCAAGTGTCCGATTTTAGTTCCAGACACTCGACGGCAAAACACCGCTGTTCGGTAGTTTAAGATGGCCGCCGCCACGTGTTTGTTTCCCGAATGGCGGCCACCCAGAGGACAAAGACCACACTGCACTGATTGCCAATTACCTGTTTGCAACATTGTTGCAAACGGTAATTGGAGGCACACTCATTCCTGGGTGGTCTGGTTGTTCGGTAGTTTCACTGAATATACTGAATGGAGTGATTCTACCGAACAATCAGATGAATGTTGCATACAAATCACACAGGATAAACTTAACACATCTATAAATACATATATAATATTACAGGCAGTACACTCGAATATGCTTCACAGTCTTAAAGGGACAGTAGTCCCAAAAGTCCCAATATGTCCATAGATGCTGTTAAAAGGGCCAGTAGCAGCAATATACAGTACAATATGCCCCAAATGACCCAGGGGCCATAGTCAGTAGGTAGGAGGCTAGCAAACAGGCTTCTCCAGGGTCCAGTGGCGAGGTTGGTTTCGCCACATTTCTCCCCTTTTCCAAACAGACTAACAGGGTACCTGACCTCTTGCCGGTCAGTGCCCTTGTTAGTCCAGCAGCCCACCCACAAAACAGAAACAGCAGTACAGCCCACCCACAATAAATGGTTACTACACCTGAGTAATGGAAACACTTGTCCAGGTCCAGGTGCCTCACCCCGGCTGTGTGGGGGACTGGTAGGCTGTTTTGGTGGGTTGCTGAGTGGGCAGAGACCAGCGGTACTCTGCCCTGGTGCCAGCACTACTACAGGAGTAGTCTGGTTGGAGCCTGGTTGCTGGAGACCGACTGTCTCCCCTTTAGCTGCGCAGCTCTGCTGCTGGAGACCGACTGTCTCCCCTTGAGTTACACCGCTCTGCTGCTGGAGACCGACTGTCTCCCCTTGAGTTACACAGCTCTGCTGCTGGGGACCGACTGTCTCCCCTTTAGTTACACAGCTCTGCTGCTGGAGACAGACTGTCTCCCCTTTGGCTAAACAGCCCTGTTGTGGGGGGGCAGGACCGACCGTCCCTACCCCCTGTGCTGGAAGTGCAGAGACCACGGTCCCATCTGCACAGGTGTGGGGCTTACAGTCTCCCCCTGGTACATTAAGCTGCCGCTGGGGAGATGTGGTAACCAGCTCCTCTCCCATTAGAACACTCTGCCCATTGATGATCTGCCGCTGGGGAGAGGTGGTAACAATCTCCTCTCCCATTAGAACACTCTGCCCATTGATGATCTGCCGCTGGGGAGAGGAGGTAACAATCTCCTCTCCCATGCCTACTTTCAGTCTTTGTGGAGGGAGACCAACTGTCTCTCCTCCCAATTCAGTGTCCTGCTGCTGGGGAATAGAGACTGGGCTCTCTATTCCCCAAAAATCACGCTGCTGCTGGGGGGTAGGACCAACTACCTCTGCCCCCTGTAACTCAGCCTTCCGCTGGGGAGGGAGGACGCTGCTCTCCTCTCCCTGCACTTCACACTGCCTTCCCGGCATATCACTCTGCTGCTGGGGGGTAGGACCAACTACCTCTGCCCCCTGTAACTCAGCCTGCCGCTGGGGAATGGAGACTGGGCTCCCAATTCCCAACAAATCACACTGCCGCTGGGGAGGGAGGACGGCCCCTTCAGCTCCCTGTAGCTTGGGCGCAGAGACCACGGTCCCATCTGCGCTGGTGTGGGGCTTACTGTCTCCCCTTGGTGTGCTAAGCTGCCGCTGGGGAGAGGGGGTAACAAACTCCTCTCCCTTACACACTTTCAGCCGCTGGGGAGCAGGGCTGACCCTCTGTACCCCCTGTAGGCAGGGCGCAGAGACCACGGTCCCATCTGCGCTGGTGAGGGGCTTACTGTCTCCCCTTGGTGAGCTGTGCTGCCGCTGGGGAGAGGGAATAATAAACTCCTCTCCCTTACACACCTTCAACCGCTGGGGAGAGGGGATAACAGGCTCCTCTCCCTGCACCGTAGACTGCCGCTGGGGAGCAAGAACGGCACCTTCAGCTCCCTGTAACGCACACTGCCGCTGGGGATCTGGGCCGACTGCCCAGCATCCCTGTAGGGCCGGTAGAGAGACCGCAGTCCCATCTCCACCTGCCATCGGTGGGTCTTCCCAGGACCAATCCGTGAGGCCCCTCAACATTTGTGAGTAAGGGCCACCTGCTTCCCCACCTGGCAACTCTGGCTGCTGCTGGGGATCTGGGCCGGCTGCCCAGCATCCCGGTGGAGTGACCTTGGTCCCATCTCTACCTGCCTGTTGTGGTTCCTCACAGGACCAGTCTATGAGGACCCCCACTTCGGGTTCCTCCCGCCGCCTCAGGGAAAGACGGCTAACCTCCTCGGATGCAGCCTCTACCCGGCTGCTGTAACGCTCCTGCTGCTGAGCATACTTCCTCTCTTTTGCCAACCGGAATTCTCGGTCCAGCCTTGTGTTTCGCTCGGCCATGACCTGGTTCCAGATCACCCGGCGTGTCTCCATGGGTATATCATCCCCATACTCAGCCACTCGCTGCCTCACCTCGGCCAGCCAATCATCTCCAGAGCCAGAACCTTCCATACTTGTCTGCTCCCAGGGGCGCTGCACGACTGCTAGCGTTGCCCTCAATTTGTAAATCCAAACGAACTGTGTCTCCGAGCTGCTTTACCTCACACTAGGACGCCATCCCACCGCCTGCCACCAATGTAACGGATCACCTGGCACCCCGACTTGGTACCTCCGTTAATGGATGCTCCTAGTGCTTCCTGAGGGCTCCAAGCACTCTGGCAGACACCATAATCACCGAATCCAAGAAAACCTTTAAATTCTCCCAAGCGTATGAATGCTGTAGACCATTGAATAGGAACCATACGAATAGGCTTGTACCCCTAGCAGTCAACTGGAACAGCATACAATAAATCCTTCCCCCAATAATGAGACGACACATCACTTTGAGGTTAAAACAGGAACTCTGGACTGGCTCATCCAGCCTGGCTTTTATTACACTAATCCACATACAGGCCACACCCAGGGGGAGGCATAAAATAACCAATCACATACATGGTTCAGCCCACACATCCCCTCCCCTCAGATAACATTAAACTCAATTATCCGGTACCCTTTTTCAGCCAAGTTCTGGATGTACCCCAAAACCCGGGGGTACACCTTTAAATCCAGCATCGCTGGATAGCCCTTATTCAGGGGGACAACATATCCAAAATTCAAGTAATTCGGATGAATGGTTCGTGAGATATGGGGTTCCAAAGATTTGACCGACCGCATGGGTAAAGTATCCGAAAACAGTTCCATGCATTTTGGCCCTGCGGTCGGTCACAAACAAGGGAATGAAAACAGGCGAATTGCCTGTGTTATAGAGCCTGGAGAGGGTTTGAATGAATTCCCTTGTTTATGGGGCTCTTTCTACTGAACGGCGGGTCATTCGGTAGTTTCCATACGAATTTCTGGAAGTATGGAGGTCTCAGCGGTGTTTGCCTAGTCAAGTGTCCGATTTTAGTTCCAGACACTCGACGGCAAAACACCGCTGTTCGGTAGTTTAAGATGGCCGCCGCCACGTGTTTGTTTCCCGAATGGCGGCCACCCAGAGGACAAAGACCACACTGCACTGATTGCCAATTACCTGTTTGCAACATTGTTGCAAACGGTAATTGGAGGCACACTCATTCCTGGGTGGTCTGGTTGTTCGGTAGTTTCACTGAATATACTGAATGGAGTGATTCTACCGAACAATCAGATGAATGTTGCATACAAATCACCCAGGATAAACTTAACACATCTATAAATACATATATAATATTACAGGCAGTACACTCGAATATGCTTCACAGTCTTAAAGGGACAGTAGTCCCAAAAGTCCCAATATGTCCATAGATGCTGTTAAAAGGGCCAGTAGCAGCAATATACAGTACAATATGCCCCAAATGACCCAGGGGCCATAGTCAGTAGGTAGGAGGCTAGCAAACAGGCTTCTCCAGGGCCCAGTGGCGAGGTTGGTTTCGCCACAGAGGCCATTCATTATCTTCCCAGGCGCCTATCTCTATGGGTCCCCTTTTCTTCCTATGATTCACATCATACACTTTAACACCTAAAGTCTCACCTGTTTCAATAGGTAACAAGAAGAAGGATGGTTTGAGCATACCCAACACACATGCCCCTTCCCAGTCCTGTGGCAACTCCGAATAGGCTTTCTTACCACAGATCCAGTACAAATTTGCTGGGGCTCTCCAGGTAGATGTGATGGATAGGTCAAACCACACATCCTTTAAATTGGCGTATCTAGCAAACGGGTTAGATGGTTCTGAGACATTTGAAGCCGACCACCAAGTTGTATTCTTTGTATCATCATCATAAGCTTTTTGCCCTAGACAAGTTAATTCTCCTACAGAAGTATTATACATCATTCCTTTCCTTGCTATGCAAACATAACCTATGATGGAGGTCTTTAATCTCCACTCAGATTTACCTCTAACACTTATATGATAATCGGCTTGTGTAGATATTAATTGGTCAACTGCCTCAGAACCGGACATTACCTCCTTTGCTTCCCAAGGCCATTGGTCTCCCATGTTAGTAACTCCACACACATAGCAGTTGGTAACATTAAGACTACCGGCAATACTTTCGGCTAAATCAATGAACAGGTTTTTATCATTATGGGGGATCTTATTATCTATGCTCATCTCTTCATAAAAGGAATGGTATACTTGATGAGTTTGGGAGGATACCGTATCAGTCTCTATCCCTATAAACAATACTGTCCCAGGATCTAAACCCGTCCCATATACCGTATATACTCGAGTATAAGCCGAGTTTTTTAGCCCATTTTTTGGGCTGAAAAACCCCAACTCGGCTTATACTCGAGTCACTGTCTGTATTATGGCAATTTGCATTGCCATAATACAGACCGGGGGAGAGGGGGGCTGGCAGAGCTGTACTTACCTGTTCTGTAGCTCCTGTCAGCTCTCTCCTCCTCCGCGCCGTCCGTTCAGCACCTCGGTCAGCTCCCAGTGTAAGTCTCGCGAGAGCCGCGGCTCTCGCGAGACTTACAGTGTGAGCTGATAGAGGGAGCTGCACAGACCGCGCGGAGGAGGAGAGAGCTGACAGGAGCTGCAGAACAGGTAAGTTACAGCTCTGCCAGCCCCCCTCTCCCCCCCACTGAACTGCCACTGGACCACCAGGGAAGGAGCCCCCCTCCCTGCCATATATCAAGCAGGGAGGGGGGACGAAAAAAAATAAATATATAAATAAAATAAAAAAAAATAATAATAAAAAAAAAAATTAATAACAAAAAAAAGGGGGATAAGGACCACTATGGGAGGGAGGGGGGGTATAAGGACCACTATGGGAGGGAGGGGGGGGGATAAGGACCACTATTGGAGGGAGGGGGGTATAAGGACCACTATGGGAGGGAGGGGGGGGGATAAGGACCACTATGGGAGGGAGGGGGGGGATAAGGACCACTATTGGAGGGAGGGGGGTATAAGGACCACTATGGGAGGGAGGGGGGGTATAAGGACCACTATGGGAGGGGGTGGGATAAGGACCACTATGGGAGGGAGGGGGGTATAAGGACCACTATGGGAGGGAGGGGGGTATAAGGACCACTATGGGAGGGAGGGGGGGGGGTATATGGACCACTATGGGAGGGATGGGGGGGATAAGGAACATTATGGGAGGGAGAAGGGGGATAAGGGCCACTATGAGAGGGAGGGGGTGGGATAAAGACCACTATGGGAGGGGGAAGTAAGGACCACTAGGGGAGGGGAGGGGGAAGTAAGGACCACTAGGGGAGGGGAGGGTAAGGACCACTAGGGGAGGGGAGGGTAAGGACCACTAGGGGAGGGGTGAGTCAGGACCACTGGGGGGGGGGGGTGAAGGAACAAGGGGGTGGGGAGGTAAGGACCACTGAGGGAGGAGGAGGGGAAGTCAGGACATATGGGGGGGGGGGGGGCGGCAAAAATTTTTTTGCCTACGGCGGCAAATATCCTTGCACTGGCCCTGCACACACTGCATTCACACACTGCATTCATACACACACACACTGCATTCATGCACACACACACTGCATTCATGCACACACGCTGCACTCATACACACACGCTGCACTCATACACACACGCTGCACTCATACACACACGCTGCACTCATACACACACACATACGCACACACTGCATTCATTATACACACACTGTAAATAAATATTCAATTAATATATTTTTTTTTTTGGATCTAATTTTATTTAGAAATTTACCAGTAGCTGCTGCATTTCCCACCCTAGTCTTATACTCGAGTCAATAAGTTTTCCCAGTTTTTTTGGATAAAATTAGGGGCCTCGGCTTATATTCGGGTCGGCTTATACTCGAGTATATACGGTATTTGAAACCCAAATAAATTACCATACTTGTCTAAGAACTTGTCGGGGTTATTTATAAGTATATGGACTGGATTGCATTCCATAGACTTACAATATGGGCTGGTAGGCAACTTAGTCACAATCATGTCCTTGTCTACTGTCTGTCCCCAAGTTGCCCACCCCACACAAGACCAATATGGGCAAAAGTTATAGTCTCTATTTGGGCATCTAGGACTCACATATTTATTTTTACTACTGGGACAAATATATTTATCGTTAGACCCATACGTCCTCTCCCATCTAAGATCCCCACATACATTCCACGGCTTTCTACCACTTGATATCGCCTTACACGCATCAAATAGCAGAACACCCGAAGAATGTACGGATTCTAATACTGTCTTGTTAATTAGGGTCCCCTGAGGATCTCCATTCCTGAGAGTCAACCAAATTGTACGAGGTTGATACTCTGGACTGAAGCACTTAGGTTCTCCTACTCCTAAATGGCACACACTATATTCTATATTTAGGTATCTACATCTTGATACATCTCCTTTACACTCGTATTGTGAATGCCAAATTAGGGTTTGGGAAATATGGTTACCTGTTCTTGTAGTCTTAATGCATACCTCACAGCTAGGAGTGTCGGTACCTCTACCTCCCTGAATATAAAAATACACATAAATAAACATTATTAAAAACACATCTTTCGTCGTCATCCTCAGTCTTCGTCCGTGCGAAGGCACCTCAGCTTCCAGGATGTAAGGGCTGCAGGGAATGGAGTTCTGCTCGTCTTCACAGGAGTCCCTTCGAGACTTTCCTGGCTTATACACTATACGTTGGTGGGCGGACAGGCTTTATTATGGCCTCCTCACTCACGTACCAAATCTCTGAAACAATGAAATTTTGTAATCCACAAAGTTCCTCGTTACTCCGACTGAGTCGTGCGCTTTAACCGGATCTTGCAGGGATTCTCTGGATCTGCTGTAACTTGCCAAGAATCGACTGCTGCTGGTTTAACCCTGGAGTGATGTATCCACGGAGTCACTTCGGCTACTTTTATCGCTGTAGGGGTAGACAAAAGAACAACATAAGGACCTCTCCACTTGGGCCCTAACGGTACATTATTCCACTCTTTAATCCACACTTGGTCTCCTGGGTGGTAACTATGAACTGGGGGATAAATATTCACAGGTAATCTATCTTGTACCCATTTCTGTACCTCCTCCATAGTCTTACCCAACTCTACAACCTGCTGCCGGGTAATTCCTTCTCCCAACTGACTCAAGTCCCCCCTTAAGTTACCAAGTACGGGAGGTGGTCACCCATACATAATTTCAAAAGGAGAGAGGCCCATCCTTCTGGTAGGGGTACTGCGGATTCGCAATAGAGCTATGGGTAAGAGAACGTTCCACTTAAGTTGGGTTTCCTGACACATTTTAGCCAACTGATTCTTAATAGTTCTATTCATTCTCTCTACCTTACCAGAACTCTGGGGTCTATATGCCGTATGAAGCCTCCACTTTATACCAAGCATATGAGTCAGTTGTTGTAGGCACTGATGAACAAAAGCTGGACCACTGTCCGATCCTATAGAGCAGGGTAGTCCATATCGGGGTAT
Organism: Pelobates fuscus; assembly: GCF_036172605.1. Classification (NCBI taxonomy): domain Eukaryota; kingdom Metazoa; phylum Chordata; class Amphibia; order Anura; family Pelobatidae; genus Pelobates; species Pelobates fuscus. Next base: position 33,536,518 of record NC_086322.1, on the reverse strand, counting down.
TATTTCTCGTAGCAGGAATCTCACAACTTCTCCTGCTTTCTCTGTACGAGTAGGACATGCTTCTACCCAGCCTGAATAGGTGCACACAATTACCAGCAGGTAACGATGTCCACCCGATTTAGGCATCACTGTATAGTCAATTTGTAAATCGGACATGGGGAGTCCCCCATAAACTGGACTCCTGGTGGCTTTACTGGTCCTTGTCTTGCATTATTTTTAGCACACGTTACACATCTTCGTACAATGGCCTGAGTCAAGTTGGACAATCTTGGTATGTAGAAATGTTTTCTGAGAGATTCCTCTGTGCTGTCTCTCCCAGAATGTGTCCCGTTGTGATAATTTTGGACAATTTCTACCGCTAGTGATGCTGGAATGACTATTCTTCCATCTTCTAACTGATACCATTTGTTCTCCAAATACTTTCCAGGTTCAGTCTTTAACCACTCCTCTTCTTGAGCTGTATAAACTGGAGTCCATTTAGACAGTGGAGTTGGTATAAGAGCAGCTATATGCCCCACATATTCCTGTCTTCCCGATTCAGCGGCACGCTTAGCTGTACTGTCTGCCATCCGATTTCCTTTGGTTACATCACCATCTCCTCTCAGATGCGCTCGACAATGTATGATACCGACTTCTTTCGGCTCCCACACTGCTTCCAATAGTTGTAGGATTTCAGCTGCGTACTTGATTTCTTTGCCTTCTGAATTCAATAGTCCTCTTTCTTTATACAAAGCTCCGTGGGCATGAGTGGTTAAAAACGCATACTTGGAGTCCGTGTAGATGTCCACTCTTAAACCTTCAGCCAATTGTAACGCTCGTGTCAGTGCTATCAATTCTGCCTTTTGTGCTGATGTTCCTTTCGCCAGTGGCCGAGCTTCTATCACCTTGTCAATTGTTGTTACTGCATATCCTGCATAGCGGATCCCTTCTTTCACATAACTACTGCCGTCGGTGTAATATTGAACATCGGGGTTCTGGATGGGAAAATCACGAAGATCTGGTCTACTTGAAAATACTTCATCCATTACTTCCAAACAATCATGTTGACTTTCAGTAGGTTGTGGCAAAAGTGTAGCTGGATTTAAGGTATTTACAGTCTCTAAATGCACTCTTGGGTTTTCACACAACATTGCTTGATACTTGGTCATACGGCTATTACTAAACCAATGATTTCCTTTGTAATCCAACAACGTCTGTACTGCATGTGGGACTCGTACATAAAGTTCTTGACCCAGAGTGAGTTTATCGTCTTCAGCTACTAGCAGGGCGGCTGCAGCTACGGCTCTTAGGCAAGGTGGAAGTCCGCTGGCCACTGCATCCAGTTGCTTAGACATGTAGGCAACAGGTCTTTGCCATGATCCCAAGTACTGTGTCAATACTCCCACAGCCATTCTTCTTTGCTCATGTACATACAGGTAGAATGGTCGTGTGTGATCAGGTAGACCTAATGCTGGGGCACTCATCAAAGCCTTCTTCACATCTTCAAATGCCGTTTGCTGTTCTTGAGTCCATAAGAAGGGGTCGTGCTCTGTACCTTTTATAGCTGCATACAGAGGTTTTGCCAGTATCGCGTAGCTGGGAATCCATATCCTACAGAAGCCTGCTGCCCCCAAGAATTCTCGCACTTGTCTTCTATTCTTGGGTATCGGTATTTGGCACACAGCTTCTTTTCTCTCTGGCCCCATAATTCTTTGATCTTCAGAGATATGGAATCCCAGATATTTGACAGTTGGCAAACACAACTGAGCCTTCTTTCTAGACACCTTGTATCCTGCCTTCCAGAGAATGTGTAGTAGATCGTGCGTTGCTTGCTGACATATTTCCTTTGTAACTGCTGCTATCAACAAGTCATCTACATACTGTAACAATACACACTCTCCTGGGATGGACTCGAAATCCAGTAGATCTTGACTTAGAGCTGAACCAAATAGGGTAGGTGAATTTTTAAACCCTTGGGGCAGTCTTGTCCAGGTCATTTGGCGTTTTGAGCCCGTTACAGCGTTTTCCCATTGGAAAGCGAAGATACATTGACTTTCTGCGGCAATTCGGAGGCAAAAGAAGGCATCTTTGAGGTCTAAGACTGTAAAGTAAGTAGCCCCGCCCGGAATTAAAGCAAGCAGGTTATATGGATTGGGTACAACTGGATGTATACTAACAACCGCATCATTGACTGCTCTCAAGTCCTGCACAGGTCGATACTCATCTGTACCGGGCTTTTGAACAGGCAGCAATGGGGTGTTCCAGGGGGAAGTACAGAATTTTAGGATACCATACCGTATGAACTTATCCAGATAAGATTGTATGTTCTTCTTAGCCTTCTGCGGGATGTGATATTGTCTTAGGCTCACTGGATAAACCCCAAGTTTTAGTTCAATTTTAATAGGTGGAATATTGCGGGCCAGTCCTGGTGGGTTATTCTCTGCCCAAACTCCTGGTATGTTGAATAAGGACTCATCACTCCTAGGGTTTTGGCTAGTCAACGCTGTATAAAGTCGCCACTCTTCTTCCTTTGGTACGGATAATGTCATAATACCTGAAGGTCCATTAAACTTTAAGGATGTTGTTCCATTTGGTAGGAACGTAATCTGCGCTTGTAATTTTGATAGCATATCACGTCCCAGCAATTGGATTGGACATTCAGGCATATAAAGGAATTGATGTTTTACTACGTGGCCTCCCAATGTACAGAGTCGACTTTTAAGAACCGGTTTTTCAGCACTTCTTCCAGTTGCTCCTATTACAGTAATAGTCCTTCCAGATGGAGGAGCAACTAGATTAGTCACCACTGAATGTTCAGCACCAGTGTCGATCATGAACACACTCCTTTTTCCCCCTATTGATACATCGACCATAGGCTCCGCTCGACCAAGGGGGATGGAGCCCGGTCGGTATCAATAGTCCTCCATGACCGTGTCAGCCAATCCTACAAAGTCCCTACCTTCTCTATCGCGGGACCTTTGCGTTGCTGGAAAATACCTATCTTCCCTAACACTTCCTCTGTTCCCATTGCTCCCTCTATTACCATTACTCCCCCCGGGGCCTCCTCTACCTCTCGCTCTGCCTCTAAAGTTTCCATAACCTGTCCTAGGTCTGTCTCTCTCATACTGTTCTCTTCGCGGACACTCATTTCTCCAATGCCCTTCTTCTCTACAGTATGCGCACTGATTTCTACTTAGAGGTTCCTCATTCCACTTACTATCGCCTCTATCTGGGCCCCGTCTATCTACACCTGCGATCGCTACCGCTAGCATATCTGCCTTTCTACGCATCTTGCGCTCTTCCTCTTTCTTACTCTCTGTTTCCCTGTTCATATACACCTTATTCGCTACCTCCATTAGTTGGGTGATAGACATACCTGCAAACCCTTCTAACTTCTGTAGCTTGCGCTTAATATCTCCGTAAGCTTGGCTGACAAAGGCGGTGTTCACCATTCGGGAATTATCTGCGTCTTCCGGATTAAAGGGGGTATACAAGCGGTATGCCTCCAATAATCGGTCATAAAAGACACTGGGCGCTTCATCACTTTTCTGAATCACCTCAACTGTCTTCGACATATTAATGGCTTTCTTTCCTCCAGCTTTCATGCCAGCAATTATAGCGTCTCTATAGGCTCTGAGTTGAACCATATCAGCACCATTTACATTCCAGTCGGGATCGGTGTTAGGATAATGTGTTGCGGCCCATGCTGATGGATTGGCTTGATTCAAGGCACGGGCTTTATCCTCTAGCGCTTTAATGGCCGCTTGGTTAATCCTTGTCCTTTCCTCATTGTTAAACAAAGTCATTAATAACTGCTGGCAATCAGCCCATGTCGGGTTATGTGTCTGAACTATTGAGGTGAACAGATCGGTCATAGCTTGTGGTTTCTCAGTATACGAGGAATTGTGGGTCTTCCAATTCAAGAGATCGGTTGTCGTGAACGGGACATATACGAAGACTGGGTCAGCATGTGCCATTTGACCTGCGGCATCGATATAGGCTGACCCGGGATTCAGACGAAGAGGCATCTGATAATGTTTTAATTGTTGGGTACCAGTCAGTTGTCGGGTTAGTATGGGGCTACGTGGAGGGGCGTCAGTTAGAGGTTCCGGTCGGGGGGTAATAAAACATGAGGATGTGGGAGCTTGGTTTTGGGAAAAATTAGTAAATAAAACACTTCGAGTCGAGCTAGAAGAAGCTTGACCGGAAGTCTGAAGTGGCGCCAAATCAGGATATTCAGATCTAATGGGGGTTGGTTCTGGTTCCGGAAGGGGAGATTTAGTACGAGAGGGGGTGGATTCTGTACTGGAGGAGGAAGCGGAAGTGGATGGGGGCAATGGGGGAAGGGGTGCAGGACTTCCTGTATTTGCATCACTTCCTCTTAAAGGAAAGTAAGGGGGCGGCAAAGGGATCTCGGACTCAGGGGGCGTGTCCAAAATGGGCCTAACACCAGTCCTAGTGGACAAACAAGTCCTAGCCACCATGAGACGATATTGCTCCTCGCGGCCTGTCTCCAACAATCAATATAAGGAAACTGCCCGTAAAGTTCAGGCCTACCCGATACAGCCACGTGTAAGCGCTGTACCAGAGTTGGATCCAAACTGCCACGTGGCGGCCATGCCGCAACCAAAGTAGGCCACTCCCTAGTACACAAAGTGACCAAACGTACAGGAGACATTTTAACCCCAAAATCACATGTTTTGAATCCCTTTTTAAAATTCTTCACCATACAACCTAAGGGATCCGGAATCGTTGACTCCGACGCGCCCACACTTATCAATGGAACGTCGTTGACAACGAATACTATGCACGCGTACTATTCAACAGTCACACCCGTTTCCTCTGGCAACAGCACCACGTGGTACGGTTATCAAGTGAAACGTACACAATAACACAATAAACACTCAGGGAATTCCCGTACACACACAGCTGTTACACCAGTCACTAGATAATCAATATTATGCCCTTTGGCGAAACTATACAGTCACCCACGCTATAATTCTCTATATATGAATTACCCGTCTATAACACACCCCAGTAACATCGTCTTTTACAAATAGCGGTTACAATACGGTTAGCATAGGTCAAAGCACAATTTAAGGTCACAATACAATTATTAGTGGTTATGGTGTTAAACATGCAATAGACGACAATGATTAGTACTTATATACAGTGTCAGTAAATATACAGGGTTATGGTACTGTGCACTATGATACAGCAACACACTATTAACACTCTTGCTAGAAGGCTGAGCTCGCGCTATCTAACAAGATATACACTTTACTAAACAATCTTTAACACATTTACAATTCCCAACTAAACTATTGGCCAGTACCTTGAATGGACTACCTAAAACTATCTACATCCGTTTTGGTTGGCCACACTGCCCAAGCACCACATATAGCGAGCTAGAGGACCGAATTTACACAGACGCCTCTTAGTTGATTACTATCAAAAATCTAGTGGGTTCCAAATTTACACGCCTTCCCACTTAGCCAAGATAGGTTGAGAGCTAGCGAACCGAATTTACACAGACGCCGCTTAGTCTCCCGGTCCCTCCGACCTAGCGAACAAAATATACACCCTAGAACGCTAGTCTAGACAAGACACCGGTGTCCGGCTAGGGCTATTTACACCAGAACCCCGCCTGACTAACAAAATCAAACGGTCTGACTAAAGAGCGTTCAATCGAGCGGTGCGCCTTCGCTCCTTCCCTCCGACAGAGGGGGCAGATTCCATACACAAATAACCCCTTATGGGCCTACCGCACAATCGGTATACCCCTAGTGGGTCTGCCGTCTAAAACAGCAGTTGTCTTACCTCCTCGTTCCTGAACCTGAGTTCACACTCATCGACGGGGACACCCCAGCACTTCTTACGTAGAGGCCGATGATCTCCTGGACAACAGACCAGTGGCGCCGAGACGAAGGGAGGTCCACGCAGAAGTTCAGGGGTGCAGCCGTAGAGAACGTGGGCAAAGATAGACCGTCTCACGCCTCTGCCTCTCAGCTACCGTTGAACGATGAGCTTCCCGGCCAATGCACCAAATGATACCGGAGAAACTGACGGAAGCAAAGCACAGAGAGATGGACACAGGTTTCTTCAGGAAGGAAGAGATTCTTTATTGGATCACCGATCGGGACTCAGAGGGACTAATGTCACCAAAAATACAGCAAGTTCTGAGCCCCGGACAATAGTGCAGGCTCCTTATATAGGCACATAACTCCTCCCATATTAAGCTCCACCCGCACATTCTCTTGACCAATCAATACAAATAAGAATTAACTTCCTGCTTGACCGCATGGCCTGTCCAGCACAATGGAGGAGGGGAATACTACATCCTGTATTCTTGCACATGCTCCGTACACTACTGATCGTATCTTGCCTCGTGCAACCAACTGATCGATACGTCAGCATATGCACGTACACATGCCACGTGGTAATCTCGGCCTACTAAATTTATTTTTACCGAGATTCCACCACACTAGGGGACTTAACGTTGATTTTGATTTGGTCTGTTTTCTTTGATGAACACCTTCTTTTAGATACTTTCTGCACTTTCTCTGCTTCTAGCCTTAATAATGACAAACATGTGTTTTGACAATGTGGTCTAACTAAGTACATATAACTTTTGAGGAATATAATATACTTTTATTTTTCGTTTTCATTTTTATGCTATATTCTGTATTGTTATCAAGGGTTTGTAAATAGTTGTGAGGGATTTATCCCTTTAGAAAATACCATCATGTTTAAAATGATTATCACTGTTGCATATATATGCTGTTAAACTATCTCTTTATGTGTGGTTATTCTCCGCTCTATAACGAGCGGTGGAATGCATATCAGGTGGAACGAACAGATAATTCCGGAAGAGAGACACGAGTCACATATCCGGTTGCGTCATTAGCTCGCACCCGGAAGTACTATAGACGGACGAACCCGGAAGCGAGCTAACGATTGGAGGATACTCCGGGCGCGCCAAATCGGACGGATTTAAAAGAGCCATCAGTACCATATGGAAGATTATACTTACACACAGAAGGACGCTTTTGCCCCTGAGGAAGTTCAATGACGTTTGAACGAAACGCGTAGGGCTTATTGATAGTGTTTCAGAGTTTTTATTGTTTATATTAGGCTGTTTTACTTTTATTATTTTAACTGGTTTAAGCTGATCCTGTAATTCATCCTGTGATCCTGAGACCGGTTGATTTTATATGCCTGTTTGCCACTACAACACTGTAAGTGTGCCTTATTATTAAAGTGTATTTTTTACCAAGATACTCTGCACTATTTTGCTTTTCTATTCCCTTTTATGTACATTATGATGGTCCACCTATCCTGAGATATTCATCGCCTTATAAGATATGCCTACAATCAATTTTGGTTTGTGAGTGTGAATTACTATCTATACTTCCACTCCCCTTTATAAGTCAACAGTATTATGCTATGCTTGTTTCTGTTATTATTGTATTGTAGATCTATTTTTCCCCATATCTATTGAGGACCTGGAGGAGTCCTTATCTGCTATACATTTAGTTCAAGGGTAACTGTTTTGTTGTTAACTATTACCCACTAAGAGTGTGTTCTATCCACTAGGAGGTGAATCTGTACTTTCTATATTTGGTTATGTACACATGCCTGAAAAATTAGGAATTGTTGCAGCCGCTGCTGTAGCAGCGGCCATAAAAATTGATGTTTGTTTACCATGCAGAATGTGCCCTAAAACATTGTGGCTTGAACCCTAGTTGGTAAGTCACGCAAGTCAACTGGCATTCAGAGCTAAAATACAGCAGCGTGTGGACCATTTTTAGCCCAAGGCAGCTCATCTCATCAGGCCTTTTTTAGTCGAATGTATTGCCCACTGTCAGTCCCTTCGGGATCCATCCCTCATTCATCTTAATAAAGGTGAGGTAATCTAGACTTTTTTGACCTAGGCGACTTCTCTTCTCAGTGACAATACCTCCTGCTGCACTGAAGGTCCTTTCTGACAGGACACTTGAAGCGGGGCAGGCCAGAAGTTCTATCGCAAATTGGGATAGCTCAGGCCACAGGTCAAGCCTGCACACCCAGTAGTCAAGGGGTTCATCGCTCCTCAGAGTGTCGATATCTGCAGTTAAGGCGAGGTAGTCTGCTACCTGTCGGTCGAGTCGTTCTCTGAGGGTGGATCCCGAAGGGCTGTGGCGATGCGTAGGACTTAAAAAGCTCTGCATGTCCTCCATCAACAAAGCGTCCTGTCCATCAACAAAGCGTCCTGTCCATCAACAAAGCGTCCTGTCCTTGCCGGCGTGGTCGTGGGAGGAGGAGGATGACTTTCACCTCTTCCCCTGTTAGATTCCCGTTGTGCTGTGACATCACCCTTATACGCTGTGTAAAGCATACTTTTTAATTTATTTTGCAAATGCTGCATCCTTTCTGACTTGTTGTAATTCGTTAACATTTCAGCCACTTTCTGCTTATACCGGGGGTCTAGTAGCGTGGACACCCAGTACAGGTCGTTCTCCTTCAGCCTTTTTATACGAGGGTCCCTCAACAGGCACGATAGCATGAAAGACCCCATTTGCACAAAGTTGGATGCCGAGTAGGAGGAGTAGAGGAGGTGGCAGCAGGCCTGCCTGCAAGTCGTGGCGGTGTCACCAACTCCTCTGCAGAGCCACGCATTCCATGCTTGGCAGCCGTCAGCAGGTTTACCCAATGCGCAGTGTAGGTGATATACCTGCCCTGACCATGCTTTGCAGACCAGGTATCAGTGGTCAGATGGCGCTTGCCCCAACACTGTGTGCCAGACATGCCATTACTTCCTTTTGCACAATCGAGTACAGGTAGGGGATTGCCTTTTGTGAAAATAAATTTTGTCCGGGTACCTTCCACTGCGGTGTCCCAATAGCTACACATGTTTTGAACGCCTCAGACTCCACCAGCTTGTATGGTAAAAGCTGGCGGGCTAATAGTTCGGACAAGCCAGCTGTCGGACGCTGGGCAAGGGGGTGACTTATTGAAATTGGCTTCTTACGCTCAAACATGTCCTTGACAGACACCTGACTGTGGGCAGATGAGCGGGAACTGCTCAAGGCGAGAGACGGAGTGGCGGATGGTTGAGAGGGGGCAAGGAGGACAGCAGTGGTTGACGTGGCTGAAGATGCTGGACCAGGAGGAGGATGGCGGCTTTGAGTTTGTGTGCTGCTTGTACTCATGTGTTGATCCCATAGGCGTTTGTGATGTGCGATCATGTGCCTACGCAAAGCAGTTGTACTTAGGTGGGTGTTGGACTTCCCACGACTCAGTTTCTTTTGCCACAGGTTGATCGCTGTTGTCAGAGGCAGACACACAAAAAAAAATGCCACACTGCTGAGCTCTGCAATTACGGCATTCTGGTGGTGGACACAGCATGCGTTGATTGGCGTGCTGTCGGGCTGACCCCGGGTGCCGATGCATGCTGTCTGATTGTGCCACTAGCTCCTTGCGATGACTCCCCTGCTTCCAACTCGCCTCCTCCTCCTCCTCTCTGTCTTCCCATCTGAACTTTGTCCTGTTCTTCTTCTTGCCGAGCGGGCACCCACGTGACATCCATGGACGCATCGTCATCATCAACCGCTTCACTTGTATCTGACAACTCAGCAAAGGAAGCAGCAGCGGGTACAACATCATCATCATCACACCGTACATCCATGTGTGTAATGCAGTCTGCCTGAGACATATCCCTGTTATCTACATCCTCTGGCAATAATGGTTGCGCATCACTCATTTCTTCAAACGGATGTGTGAATAACTCCTCTGACATACCAAGTGAAGCGGCTGTGGTGCTAGTGTTGGTGGTGGCGGCAGGCGGGTGAGTGGTATCTTGAGAGGTGCCCGAAGCTAAGCTGGAGGAGGATGGTGCGTCACGGTTCCGAGCGGAAGCTGTAGAAGATTGGGTGTCCTGTGTTAGCCAGTCAACTATGTCCTCAGAACTTTTCAAGTTCAGGGTACGTGGCCTCTGAAAACTGGGCATTATTCTAGGGCCAAAGGGAATCACAGCACCATGACCACGATGGCCCCTGCGGGGTGGCCTGCCTCTGCCTGTCATTTTTTTTTTGATTAGTGGTACTATGCGTGCAAGCTACTGTGAGACCAGATATGAGTGGCAAAGTGGACTGGCAGAGGTTGTCAGAGTACAAACTGAAGGCCTGACACACCAGCTTGAAGGACACTGACTACAGTGAAAAACTTGTTTTCTTTTTAAAGGCATGCTATTGTCACACCTGATATGAGTGGCAAAGTGGACTGGCAGAGGTTGGCAGAGTACACGCTGAAGGCCTGACACACCAGCTTGAAGGACACTGACTGCTATTAGCTTACAGTGAAACACTTTTTTATTTTTAAAGGCACGCTATAGTCACACCAGATATGAGTGGCAAAGTGCACTTGCAGAGGTTGGCAGAGTACACGCTGAAGGCCTGACACCCATACGCTTGCAGGCAACTAACTGCTATTCAATCTATTACAGTGAAAAAAAATTGTTGTTTTTAAATGCAAGCTTAAGCTATTGTGACACCAGATTTGAGTGGTGGCACTGGGCAAGTGGGCACAGTATCCACTGTGAGCCTGACACAGAAGCTGGCAGACAACTAACTGCTATTCAATCTATTACAGTGAAAATTGTTTTTTCTTTTTAAATGTCAAGCTTAAGCTATTGTGACACCAGATATGAGTGGTGGCACTGGGCAAGTGGGCACAGTATCCACTGTGAGCCTGACACAGAAGCCGGCAGACAACTAACTGCTATTCAATCTATTACAGTGAAAACATTTTTTTGTTTTTAAATGTCAAGCTTAAGCTATTGTGACACCAGATATGAGTGGTGGCACTGGGCAAGTGGGAACAGTATCCACTGTGAGCCTGACACAGAAGCTGGCAGGCAGGCAACTGCAATTACATTACCCAGACACAAAAAAGCAGACTGATGTTCTAGCCCTAAAAAGGGCTTTTTAGGGTGCTGTCCTTACAGCAGAGATCAGATGAGTCCTTCAGGACTGTAGTGGACACTGAATACACTAGCCTAGCTATCAATTTCCCTATCAAATGAGCAGCAGCTACACTTTCCCTCCTCTATACTATAGATTGTAATTGTCAAAATAATGAAAAAAAACATTACATATTAGAATTATATTGACTGGGGTTATCATGTTACTAAAGACTAAATCATTTATTTTAATATTCTAAAAATGGATTGTATAGAAACTGAAAAAAAAGGCCTCAAATAACATTTGTATCACAAGACCAAGGCATCATACAAAACAAACAGTAGTCATTCTACCTTTTCAAATAAATGGCTTCAACAAATATACCATTTTTTATGGTGCGTTTTAGCTTTTTTTTAATCAAACACAATAATGTTTTGTTTAATAAATGTGGATATGAGTAAGAGACTCACGATTACTATCTGTATTCTTTTGGATATAGTAGGAAAGATAATGTAAGCAGTACTCTCCAGGCTGCCAGGATGCTCACGACCTGAGGAAGGCCAGGTCTCACTTCTGGATATAGAAAATAAATATTGACCCAGGCACTCAAAGATAAAAGCAAAAATAGCAGCTTTATTTAGAGCAAAAAAACAGTGTTTCGACCCAGCAGGGTCTTTGTCAAGCTACTTTTGAACATAGAGCATCTACATAGGTAATTGATAGATTGGACTTGATGGTCCAGAGTTGTTGTTTTCTTAACCATTACTACAATATTAATGTGTTCCTATATAAAGGTAGTTAAAAACCAGCGATCAATATTGTGCCAAGTCATGTACGAGTTTACGGATATCAATCTTCCAAGTGATGGGCAAAGTAACCCAAATATCTATAAAGATGGACAGCTACCAGCTGGAAAAGAAATGCTGAATTAAAGAACTGTCCTTGAATTGTTCCAAAAGACAACCAATTCATGCAATGCTACAACTGAGCTTAAATGATAGCAGTAGAGTGCCAAGGCAAAGACGTGCTTGTTATTTTGCTTGACATGTCTCTGGCATTTTACATGGGTTGCACTGCCACTTATTGACAACTCTAGCATTTGACATGAAGAGGAGATGCCATTTGTTTCTAAAAGAGAGGCTGGACCTCTTTCTTTCACATGTGCAAACTATTAGTACCAGAGAGACCGGGCATTCCTCTGGCACCATACAGGTCACAAGGGCACGAGTAGGAACATCTGCATGTTCCTACTTCATTATTGAACTCAAATCCTGTTTAATATTGAGAACTGAGCACATATAACTGGAATAGAACTTGACATAAGCACAAAAGAAGAAAGATGACACAAATAAACTACAATAAAACCTATTGGGGAGATTTATCAACTTGTTATTTTTGGTTCAAATTGCGAAACGTTATAAGACATTCTATTGGTTTCCATGGGGACTACATTTTTTAGCAGTTTGCCCAAGAATAGCACGTAGTAAATTAAACATCTAGTTATGAGTTTTGTATAGATTCACAAGAATGTGAAAATATTTTTTTTTTTTTTTTTTTTTAAAGAGAGTCAATAGTTTAAATGTAAATACCAAACAAACACATATACCTTTGAATGGAAAACAGATTACTGGCTGTAAAAATATACAGACAAACAGACACAGTAGGAGTGTGAGGTTGTACATTTTGAATCAACCTCAGAGAGGAAGAATTATCAAACCCAAACATTACACATTGCAGCATTGCATAGTCAGTGAGATACATATGGTGTGTAGTGATGTACCGAACTGTCCGCCTGGCGAACAGTTCCCGGCGAACTTAGCGTGTTCGCCGCGGCGGGCGGACACATGCGCAGTTCGATCCGCCCCCTATTCGTCATCATTGGGCAAACTTTGACCCTGTGCCTCTCGGTCAGCAGACACATTCCGGCCAATCAGCAGCACTCCCTTCCTTCCACACCCTCCAACCTCCCTCCCAGCATCCATTTTCGATTCATTCTGAAGCTGCATGCTTAGTGAGAGGAGGGAAAGTTTAGCTGCTGCTGATTAGATAGGGAAATTGATAGCTAGGCTAGGGTATTCAGTGTCCACTACAATCCTGAAGGACTCATCTGATCTCTGCTGTAAGGACAGCACCCCAAAAAGCCCTTTTTAGGGCTATAACATCAGGCTGCTTTTTATTTTTTTTCCTGTGTAATGTAATTGCAGGTGCCTGCCTGCCAGCTTCTGTGTGAGGTTCACATTGGATACTGTGCCTACTTGCCCAGTGCCACCACTCATATCTGTTTTAACAATAGGTTAAGCTTTACATTTAAAAGAAATAATTTTTTTTCACTGTAATAGAAGAGCAGTTGCCTGCCTGCCAGCTTCTGTGTCAGGTTGGATGCCTTGCCCATTTGCACAGTCAGTGCCACCACTCATATCTGTTTTAACAATAGGTTAAGCTTTACATTTAAAAGAAATAATTTTTTTTCACTGTAATAGAAGAGCAGTTGCCTGCCTGCCAGCTTCTGTGTCAGGTTGGATGCCTTGCCCATTTGCACAGTCAGTGCCACCACTCATATCTGTTTTAACAATAGGTTAAGCTTTACATTTAAAAGAAATATTTTTTTTTCACTGTAATAGAAGAGCAGTTGCCTGCCTGCCAGCTTCTGTGTCAGGTTGGATGCCTTGCCCATTTGCACAGTCAGTGCCACCACTCATATCTGTTTTAACAATAGGTTAAGCTTTACATTTAAAATAAATATTTTTTTTTCACTGTAATAGAAAAGCAGTTGCCTGCCTGCCAGCTTCTGTGTCAGGTTGGATGCCTTGCCCATTTGCACAGTCAGTGCCACCACTCATATCTGTTTTAACAATAGGTTAAGCTTTACATTTAAAAGAAATAATTTTGTTTCACTGTAATAGAAGAGCAGTTGCCTGCCTGCCAGCTTCTGTGTCAGGCTGGATGCCTTGCCCATTTGCACAGTCAGTGCCACCACTCATATCTGTTTTAACAATAGGTTAAGCTTTACATTTAAAAGAAATAATTTTTTTTTCACTGTAATAGAAGAGCAGTTGCCTGCCTGCCAGCTTCTGTGTCAGGTTGGATGCCTTGCCCATTTGCACAGTCAGTGCCACCACTCATATCTGTTTTAACAATAGGTTAAGCTTTACATTTAAAAGAAATATTTTTTTTTTCACTGTAATAGAAGAGCAGTTGCCTGCCTGCCAGCTTCTGTGTCAGGTTGGATACCTTGCCCATTTGCACAGTCAGTGCCACCACTCATATCTGTTTTAACAATAGGTTAAGCTTTACATTTAAAATAAATATTTTTTTTTCACTGTAATAGAAGAGCAGTTAGTTGTCTGCAAGTGTCTGGGTGTCAGGCCTACTTCAGCGTGTGCTCCGCAGACCTGTGCCAGCGTGCTTTGACAGTTGCCAATCATATCTGGTGTCTCTTTAGCGTGCTTTTACAAAGAAAAAAGGTTTCCAGTGTAAGCTAATAGCAGCCAGTCAGTGTCCTTCAAGCGGCTCTGTCAGTCCTTCCTTCAGCGTGTGCTCTCCAGAACTGTTCCAGTGCACATTGCCAATCATATCTGGTGTCTCTATAGCGTGCTTTTAAAAACAATTTTTTTTTCACTGTTATAGATTGAATAGCAGTTACTTGTCTTCAAGCGGGTGTGTCAGGCCTACAGTGTGTGCTCTGCAGAACTGTTCAAGTGCACATTGCCAATCATATCTGGTGTCTCTATAGTGTGCTTTTACAAAGAAAAAAGGTTTCTAGTGTAAGCTAACAGCAGCCAGTCAGTGTCCTTCAAGCGTCTCTGTCAGTCCTTCCTTCAGCGTGTGCTCTGCAGACCTGTGCCAGCGTGCTTTGACAGTTGCCAATCATATCTGGTGTCTCTATAGCGTGCTTTTACAAAGAAAAAAGGTTTCTAGTTTAAGCTAATAGCAGCCAGTCAGTGTCCTTCAAGCAGCTCTGTCAGTCCTTCCTTCAGCGTGTGCTCTGCAGAACTGTTCCAGTGCACATTGCCAATCATATCTGGTGTCTCTATAGCGTGCTTTTAAAACCAAAATTTATTTTTCACTGTTATAGATTGAATAGCAGTTACTTGTCTTCAAGCGGGTGTGTCAGGCCTACAGTGTGTGCTCTGCAGAACTGTTCAAGTGCACATTGCCAATCATATCTGGTGTCTCTATAGCGTGCTTTTACAAAGAAAAAAGGTTTCTAGTGTAAGCTAATAGCAGCCAGTCAGTGTCCTTCAAGCGGCTCTGTCAGTCCTTCCTTCAGCGTGTGCTCTGCAGAACTGTTCCAGTGCACATTGCCAATCATATCTGGTGTCTCTATAGCGTGCTTTTAAAACCAAAATTTATGTTTCACTGTTATAGATTGAATAGCAGTTACTTGTCTTCAAGCGGGTGTGTCAGGCCTACAGTGTGTGCTCTTCAGAACTGTTCAAGTGCACATTGCCAATCATATCTGGTGTCTCTATAGCGTGCTTTTACAAAGAAAAAAGGTTTCTAGTGTAAGCTAATAGCAGCCAGTCAGTGTCCTTCAAGCGGCTCTGTCAGTCCTTCCTTAAGCGTGTGCTCTGCAGAACTGTTCCAGTGCACATTGCCAATCATATCTGGTGTCTCTATAGCGTGCTTTTAAAACCAAAATTTATTTTTCACTGTTATAGATTGAATAGCAGTTACTTGTCTTCAAGCGGGTGTGTCAGGCCTACAGTGTGTGCTCTGCAGAACTGTTCAAGTGCACATTGCCAATCATATCTGGTGTCTCTATAGCGTGCTTTTACAAAGAAAAAAGGTTTCTAGTGTAAGCTAATAGCAGCCAGTCAGTGTCCTTCAAGCGGCTCTGTCAGTCCTTCCTTAAGCGTGTGCTCTGCAGAACTGTTCCAGTGCACATTGCCAATCATATCTGGTGTCTCTATAGCGTGCTTTTAAAACCAAAATTTATTTTTCACTGTTATAGATTGAATAGCAGTTACTTGTCTTCAAGCGGGTGTGTCAGGCCTACAGTGTGTGCTCTGCAGAACTGTTCAAGTGCACATTGCCAATCATATCTGGTGTCTCTATAGCGTGCTTTTACAAAGAAAAAAGGTTTCTAGTGTAAGCTAATAGCAGCCAGTCATTGTCCTTCAAGCGGCTCTGTCAGTCCTTCCTTCAGCGTGTGCTCTGCAGAACTGTTCCAGTGCACATTGCCAATCATATCTGGTGTCTCTATAGCGTGCTTTTAAAACCAAAATGTATTTTTCACTGTTATAGATTGAATAGCAGTTACTTGTCTTCAAGCGGGTGTGTCAGGCCTACAGTGTGTGCTCTGCAGAACTGTTCAAGTGCACATTGCCAATCATATCTGGTGTCTCTATAGCGTGCTTTTACAAAGAAAAAAGGTTTCTAGTGTAAGCTAATAGCAGCCAGTCAGTGTCCTTCAAGCGGCTCTGTCAGTCCTTCCTTCAGCGTGTGCTCTGCAGAACTGTTCCAGTGCACATTGCCAATCATATCTGGTGTCTCTATAGCGTGCTTTTAAAACCAAAATTAATTTTTCACTGTTATAGATTGAATAGCAGTTACTTGTCTTCAAGCGGGTGTGTCAGGCCTACAGTGTGTGCTCTGCAGAACTGTTCAAGTGCACATTGCCAATCATATCTGGTGTCTCTATAGCGTGCTTTTACAAAGAAAAAAGGTTTCTAGTGTAAGCTAATAGCAGCCAGTCAGTGTCCTTCAAGCGGCTCTGTCAGTCCTTCCTTCAGCGTGTGCACTGCAGACCTGTGCCAGCGTGCTTTGACAGTTGCCAATCATATCTGGTGTCTCTATAGCGTGCTTTTACAACCAAAATTAGTTTTTCACTGTTATAGATTGAATAGCAGTTACTTGTCTTCAAGCGGGTGTCTCAGGCCTACAGTGTGTGCTCTGCAGAACTGTTCCAGTGTACATTGCCAATCATATCTGGTGTCTCTATAGCGTGCTTTTAAAACCAAAATTTGTTTTTCACTGTTATAGATTGAATAGCAGTTACTTGTCTTCAAGCGGGTGTCTCAGGCCTACAGTGTGTGCTCTGCAGAACCGTTCCAGTGCACATTGCCAATCATATCTGGTGTCTCTATAGCGTGCTTTTAAAACCAAAATTTATTTTTCACTGTTATAGATTGAATAGCAGTTACTTGTCTTCAAGCGGGTGTCTCAGGCCTACAGTGTGTGCTCTGCAGAACTGTTACAGTTCACATTGCCAATCATATCTGGTCTCACAGTAGCTTGCACGCATAGTACCACTAATCCCCAAAAAAATGACAGGCAGAGGCAGGCCACCCTGCAGGGGCCGTCGTGGTCGTGGTGCTGTGATTCCCTTTTGCCCTAGAATAATGCCCAGTTTTCAGAAGCCACGTACCCTGAACTTGAAAAGTTCTGAGGACATAGTTGACTGGCTAACACAGGACACCCAATCTTGTACAGCCTCCGCTCGGAACCTTGACGCACCATCCTCCTCCAGCCTAGCTTCAGGCACCTCTCAAGATACCACTCACCCGCCTGCCGCCACCACCAAAACTAGCACCACAGCCGCTTTACTTGGTATGTCAGAGGAGTTATTCACACACCCGTTTGAAGAAATAAGTGATGCGCAACCATTATTGCTTGAGGATGTAGATAACAGGGATATGTCTCAGGCAGGCATCATTAAACACATGGAGGTACGGTGTGATGATGATGATGTTGTACCCGCTGCTGCTTCCTTTTCTGAGTTGTCAGATACAAGCAAAGCGGATGATGATGACGATGCGTCCATGGATGTCACGTGGGTGCCCGCTCGGCAAGAAGAAGAACAGGGCGAAAGTTCGGATGGGGAGACAGGTAAACCTGCTGACGGCTGACAAGCAAGGAATGCGTGGCATTGCAGAGGAGTTGGTGACAACGCCACGAATTGCAGGCAGTCCTGCTGCCACCTCCTCTACTCCTCCTACTCCATCCTCTTCCATAACCTCCTCGGCTGAGTCCTCTTGTGCTGCTGCGTCTTGCTCCACATCAACGGCACCCCCCCCCCAGCTCACCAGGTACTATTCCACATCCCGGATACGGCAGTGTCACGCCGTCTTGGGTTTGACTTGCTTGAAAGCAGAGAGTCACACCGGACAAGCACTCCTGTCCGCCCTGAACGCACAGGTGGAAAAGTGGCTGACTCCGCAGCAACTGGATATCGGCAAAGTGGTGTGTGACAACGGAAAAAATTTGATAGCGGCATTGAAGTTGGGCAAGTTGACACATGTGCCGTGCATGGCACATGTGTGTAATCTGATCGTACAACGCTTTGTGCATAAGTACACAGGCTTAGAGGACGTCCTGAAGCAGGCCAGGAAGGTGTGTGGCCATTTCAGGCATTCCTACACGGCCATGGCTCACTTTGCCAATATCCAGCGGCGAAACAACATGCCAGTGAGGCGCTTGATTTGCGACAGCCCTACACGTTGGAATTCAACACTCCTAATGTTCGACCGCCTGCTCCAACAAGAAAAAGCTGTTAATGAATATTTGTATGACCGGGGTGCTAGGACAGCCTCTGGGGAGCTGGGATTTTTTTTGCCATGTTACTGGACATGCCTGTAGGCTCATGCGTCCTTTTGAGGAGGTGACAAACCTAGTCAGTCGCAACAAAGGCACCATCAGCGACATCATACCATTTGTTTTCTTCCTGGAGCGTGCCCTGCGAAGAGTGCTGGATCAGGCTGTAGATGAGCGTGAAGAGGAAGAGGAAGAGTTGTGGTCACCATCACCACCAGAAACAGCCTTATCAGCATCGCTTGCTGGACCTGCGGCAACGCTGGAAGAGGATTGTGAGGAAGAGGAGTCAGAGGAGGATTGTAGCTTTGAGGAGGAGGAGCAAGACCAAACACAACAGGCATCCCAGGATGCTCGTTGTCACCTATCTGGTACCCGTGGTGTTGTACGTGGCTGGGGGGAAGAACATACCTTCAATGACATCAGTGAGGAGGAGGAACGGGAAATGAGTAGCTCGGCATCCAACCTTGTGCAAATGGGGTCTTTCATGCTGTCCTGCCTGTTGAGGGACCCTCGTATAAAAAGGCTGAAGGAGAACGACCTGTACTGGGTGTCCACGCAACTAGACCCCCGGTATAAGCAGAAAGTTGCGGAAATGTTACCGAATTACAACAAGTCGGAAAGGATGCAGCATTTGCAAAATAAATTAAAAAGTATGCTTTACACAGCGTATAAGGGTGATGTCACAGCACAACGGGAATCTAACAGGGGGAGAGGTGGAAGTCATCCTCCTCCTCCCACGACCACGCCGGCAAGGACAGGACGCTTTAAAGACGTGTTGTTGATGGAGGACATGCGGACCTTTTTAAGTCCTATGCATCGCCACAGCCCTTCGGGATCCACCCTCAGAGAGCGACTCGACCGACAGGTAGCAGACTACCTCGCCTTAACTGCAGATATCGACACTCTGAGGAGCGATGAACCCCTTGACTACTGGGTGTGCAGGCTTGACCTGTGGCCTGAGCTATCCCAATTTGCGATAGAACTTCTGGCCTGCCCCGCTTCAAGTGTCCTGTCAGAAAGGACCTTCAGTGCAGCAGGAGGTATTGTCACTGAGAAGAGAAGTCGCCTAGGTCAAAAAAGTCTAGATTACCTCACCTTTATTAAGATGAATGAGGGATGGATCCCGAAGGGACTGACACTGGGCGATACATTCGCTTAAAAAAGGCCTGATGAGATGAGCTGCCTTGGGCTAAAAATGGTCCACACGCTGCTGTATTTTAGCTCTGAATGACGTTTGACTTGCGTGACTTATCTGCCACCAACTAGGGTTCAAGCCGCCATGTTTTAGGGCACTTTCTGCCTGTGAAACAAACATCAATTTTTCTGGCCGCTGCTACAGCAGCGGCTGCAACAATACCAAATTTTTCAGGCATGTGTACATGCCTAATTTTTAGGCCCACTGGTGCAGCACTGTGGCTTCAGAAACCAAACCAAAAATTAAAATCCTCCAAGATGGCACCAATATACCAGTGGTCTAAGCATCTTCCCACCTTGGCCTAAAAAGGGGAGGTGATTCAACAATTAAAAATCTCTGCCATTTACACGTCCACTGATAGGAGACGCGGAAGGTGTTAAACTGATATGAACAATACTCCACTCCTATCAGTAGGTCCGTCCCATTGTGATTTATGCCCCCCACCCACCGCGCAGGGATGGGGGCCGGGGGGGAGGAAAGTAGGCCCCCCCATTGTGATTTATGCCCCCACCCATTGCGCAGGGGTGGGGGCCGAGGGGGGGAGGACAGTAGGTCACCCCATTGTGATTTATGGCCCTCACCCACCGCGCAGGGGTTGGGGAGGACAGTAGCTCCCCCCAGTGTGTATCATGGGCTTTGAGGACAGGTGTCAATCCATACCTGCCAAGTGACCCTATGTAGGGGGAACAGTCTCTATTCTGCTCTGTATCAGTGTGTATCATGGTCTCTGTGGACGGGGAACAGTCTCTATTCTGCTCTGTGTCAGTGTGTATCATGGTCTCTGTGGACAGGGAACAGTCCCTATTCTGCTCTGTGTCAGTGTGTATCATGGTCTCTGTGGACGGGGAACAGTCTCTATTCTGCTCTGTGTCAGTGTGTATCATGGACTCTGTGGACAGGGAAGAGTCTCTATTCTGCTCTGTGTCAGTGTGTATCAGGGGCTTTGAGGACAGGTGTCAATCCATACCTGCCAAGTGACACTATGTAGGGGGGACAGTCTCTATTCTGCTCTGTGTCAGTGTGTATCATGGTCTCTGTGGACAGGGAACAGTCTCTATTCTGCTCTGTGTCAGTGTGTATCAGGGGTTTTGAGGACAGGTGTCAATCCATATCTGCCAAGTGACCCTATGTAGGGGGAACAGTCCCTATTCTGCTCTGTGTCAGTGTGTATCAGGGGTTTTGAGTACAGGTGTCAATCCATATCTGCCAAGTGACCCTATGTAGGGGTAACAGTCCCTATTCTGCTCTGTGTCAGTGTGTATCATGGTCTCTGTGGACGGGGAACAGTCTCTATTCTGCTCTGTGTCAGTGTGTATCATGGTCTCTGTGGACAAGGAACAGTCCCTATTCTGCTCTGTGTCAGTGTGTATCATGGTCTCTGTGGACGGGGAACAGTCTCTATTCTGCTCTGTGTCAGTGTGTATCATGGACTCTGTGGACAGGGAACAGTCCCTATTCTGCTCTGTGTCAGTGTGTATCAGGGGTTTTGAGGACAGGTGTCAATCCATATCTGCCAAGTGACCCTATGTAGGGGTAACAGTCCCTATTCTGCTCTGTGTCAGTGTGTATCATGGTCTCTGTGGACAGGGAACAGTCTCTATTCTGCTCTGTGTCAGTGTGTATCAGGGGTTTTGAGGACAGGTGTCAATCCATATCTGCCAAGTGACCCTATGTAGGGGGAACAGTCCCTATTCTGCTCTGTGTCAGTGTGTATCAGGGGTTTTGAGGACAGGTGTCAATCCATATCTGCCAAGTGACCCTATGTAGGGGTAACAGTCCCTATTCTGCTCTGTGTCAGTGTGTATCATGGTCTCTGTGGACAGGGAACAGTCTCTATTCTGCTCTGTGTCAGTGTGTATCAGGGGTTTTGAGGACAGGTGTCAATCCATATCTGCCAAGTGACCCTATGTAGGGGGAACAGTCCCTATTCTGCTCTGTGTCAGTGTGTATCAGGGGTTTTGAGGACAGGTGTCAATCCATATCTGCCAAGTGACCCTATGTAGGGGTAACAGTCCCTATTCTGCTCTGTGTCAGTGTGTATCATGGTCTCTGTGGACAGGGAACAGTCTCTATTCTGCTCTGTGTCAGTGTGTATCAGGGGTTTTGAGGACAGGTGTCACTCTGAGGAGCGATGAACCCCTTGACTACTGGGTGTGCAGGCTTGACCTGTGGCCTAAGCTATCCCAATTTGCGATAGAACTTCTGGCCTGCCCCGCTTCAAGTGTCCTGTCAGAAAGGACCTTCAGTGCAGCAGGAGGTATTGTCACTGAGAAGAGAAGTCGCCTAGGTCAAAAAAGTCTAGATTACCTCACCTTTATTAAGATGAATGAGGGATGGATCCCGAAGGGACTGACACTGGGCGATACATTCGCTTAAAAAAGACCTGATGAGATGAGCTGCCTTGGGCTAAAAATGGTCCACACGCTGCTGTATTTTAGCTCTGAATGACGTTTGACTTGCGTGACTTATCTGCCACCAACTAGGGTTCAAGCCGCCATGTTTTAGGGCACTTTCTGCCTGTGAAACAAACATCAATTTTTCTGGCCGCTGCTACAGCAGCGGCTGCAACAATACCAAATTTTTCAGGCATGTGAACATGCCTAATTTTTAGGCCCACTGGTGCAGCACTGTGGCTTTAAAAACCAAACCCAAAAAAATCCTCCAAGATGGCACCAATATACCAGTGGTCTAAGCATCTTCCCACCTTGGCCTAAAAAGGGGAGGTGATTCAACAATTAAAAATCTCTGCCATTTACACGTCCACTGATAGGAGACGCGGAAGGTATTAAACTGATATGAACAATACTAAACTCACCACTCCTATCTGGTGGCACATTAGCTTGCCCGCGCAGTGCCCCAAATTTCAAGTAAGAGGACCGACCAAGCATCTTCTTCCATCTCCCTGTTACATAAATCAATGCCATATCCATAGAAATTGTAGAGAATATCCAGGATAGTTTTACAGGGCCAAATCATGTCGCCTGTTGAAAGAGGTGACCTTGCTCGGGTCCCAGGTGTGCGGTTCCTAAAATGGCTGCCATATACATGTCCTCTGATAGGAGATGCGGAAGGTATTAAACTGATATGAACAATACTAAACTCACCACTCCTATCTGGTGGCACATTAGCTTGCCCGCACAGTGCCCCAAATTTCAAGTAAGAGGACCGACCAAGCATCTTCTTCCATCTCCCTGTTACATAAATCAATGCCATATCCATAGAAATTGTAGAGAATATCCAGGATAGTTTTACAGGGCCAAATCATGTCGCCTGTTGAAAGAGGTGACCTTGCTCGGGTCCCAGGTGTGCGGTTCCTAAAATGGCTGCCATATACATGTCCTCTGATAGGAGACGCGGAAGGTATTAAACTGATATGAACAATACTAAACTCACCACTCCTATCTGGTGGCACATTAGCTTGCCCGCACAGTGCCCCAAATTTCAAGTAAGAGGACCGACCAAGCATCTTCTTCCATCTCCCTGTTACATAAATCAATGCCATATCCATAGAAATTGTAGAGAATATCCAGGATAGTTTTACAGGGCCAAATCATGTCGCCTGTTGAAAGAGGTGACCTTGCTCGGGTCCCAGGTGTGCGGTTCCTAAAATGGCTGCCATATACATGTCCTCTGATAGGAGACGCGGAAGGTATTAAACTGATATTAACAATACTAAACTCACCACTCCTATCTGGTGGCACATTAGCTTGCCCGCGCAGTGCCCCAAATTTCAAGTAAGAGGACCGACCAAGCATCTTCTTCCATCTCCCTGTTACATAAATCAATGCCATATCCATAGAAATTGTAGAGAATATCCAGGATAGTTTTACAGGGCCAAATCATGTCGCAAGTTGAAAGAGGTGACCTTGCTCGGGTCCCAGGTGTGCGGTTCCTAAAATGGCTGCCATATACATGTCCTCTGATAGGAGACGCGGAAGGTATTAAACTGATATGAACAATACTAAACTCACCACTCCTATCTGGTGGCACATTAGCTTGCCCGCGCAGTGCCCCAAATTTCAAGTAAGAGGACCGACCAAGCATCTTCTTCCATCTCCCTGTTACATAAATCAATGCCATATCCATAGAAATTGTAGAGAATATCCAGGATAGTTTTACAGGGCCAAATCATGTCGCCTGTTGAAAGAGGTGACCTTGCTCGGGTCCCAGGTGTGCGGTTCCTAAAATGGCTGCCATATACATGTCCTCTGATAGGAGACGCGGAAGGTATTAAACTGATATGAACAATACTAAACTCACCACTCCTATCTGGTGGCACATTAGCTTGCCCGCACAGTGCCCCAAATTTCAAGTAAGAGGACCGACCAAGCATCTTCTTCCATCTCCCTGTTACATAAATCAATGCCATATCCATAGAAATTGTAGAGAATATCCAGGATAGTTTTACAGGGCCAAATCATGTCGCCTGTTGAAAGAGGTGACCTTGCTCGGGTCCCAGGTGTGTGGTTCCTAAAATGGCTGCCATATACATGTCCTCTGATAGGAGACGCGGAAGGTATTAAACTGATATGAACAATACTAAACTCACCACTCCTATCTGGTGGCACATTAGCTTGCCCGCGCAGTGCCCCAAATTTCAAGTAAGAGGACCGACCAAGCATCTTCTTCCATCTCCCTGTTACATAAATCAATGCCATATCCATAGAAATTGTAGAGAATATCCAGGATAGTTTTACAGGGCCAAATCATGTCGCCTGTTGAAAGAGGTGACCTTGCTCGGGTCCCAGGTGTGCGGTTCCTAAAATGGCTGCCATATACACGTCCACTGATAGGAGACGCAGAAGGTATTAAACTGATATGAACATTTACTAAACTCACCACTCCGAGTGCTGTTATTTATTAAATTCTTTTGTGGTGAGGCTTTACAGGACAGAGTGCTTCTCCACGGGACATGTTAACTCACGGGCAGCTGGCTCATCAAGGAACCAGAGCAGCTTGAACAAGGTGACCTTGCTCGGGTCCCAGGTGTGCGGTTCCTAAAATGGCTGCCATATACACGTCCACTGATAGGAGACGCGGAAGGTATTAAACTGATATGAACAATACTCCACTCCTATCAGTAGGTCCGTCCCATTGTGATTTATGCCCCCCACCCATCGCGCAGGGATGGGGGCCGGGGGGAGGAAAGTAGGCCCCCCCATTGTGATTTATGGCCTCCACCCACCGCGCAGGGGTTGGGGAGGACAGTAGCTCCCCCCAGTGTGTATCATGGGCTTTGAGGACAGGTGTCAATCCATACCTGCCAAGTGACCCTATGTAGGGGTAACAGTCCCTATTCTGCTCTGTGTCAGTGTGTATCATGGTCTCTGTGGACGGGGAACAGTCTCTATTCTGCTCTGTGTCAGTGTGTATCATGGTCTCTGTGGACTGGGAACAGTCTCTATTCTGCTCTATGTCAGTGTGTATCATGGACTCTGTGGACAGGGAACAGTCTCTATTCTGCTCTGTGTCAGTGTGTATCAGGGGCTTTGAGGACAGGTGTCAATCCATACCTGCCAAGTGACCCTATGTAGGGGGGACAGTCTCTATTCTGCTCTGTGTCAGTGTGTATCATGGTCTCTGTGGACAGGGAACAGTCTCTATTCTGCTCTGTGTCAGTGTGTATCAGGGGTTTTGAGGACAGGTGTCAATCCATATCTGCCAAGTGACCCTATGTAGGGGGAACAGTCCCTATTCTGCTCTGTGTCAGTGTGTATCAGGGGTTTTGAGGACAGGTGTCAATCCATATCTGCCAAGTGACCCTATGTAGGAGGAGCAGTCCCTATTCTGCTCTGTGTCAGTGTGTATCAGGGGTTTTGAGGACAGGTGTCAATCCATATCTGCCTAGTGACCCTATGTAGGGGGAACAGTCTCTATTCTGCTCTGTGTCAGTGTGTATCAGGGATCATTAGGATAGGTGTCAATCCATATCTGCCAAGTGACCCTATGTAGGGGAAACAGTCCCTATTCTGCTCTATGTCAGTGTGTATCAGGGATTTGACTATCTTTATTCAGATTCAAAAATTACAATTCCAGGAAAAATTTAACAAACATTTACAAGAACATGTTATGCACATCATAGAAACAACGTAAACCTCTTTAAAGCCACAAACTTAAGACAAAAAATACGTACACACAATGTGTAAGGGTTTGAAAGAATATTCTGAATCCTTACATGTTTACTTTATCGTTTGTTTGATTTTTGTGAACCATATATAAACTACAAGCAGCGTGAAAACTATAAAAACTCAAGTGGCCATGCTGATCAAATAAAATAGTATGCTGTACACAGCGTATAAGGGTGATGTCACAGCACAACGGGAATGTAACAGGGGAAGAGGTGAAAGTCATCCTCCCCCTCCCACGACCCCGCCATATCTGCCAAGTGACCCTATGTAGGGGTAACAGTCTCTATTCTGCTCTGTGTCAGTGTGTATCGTGGTCTCTGAGGACGGGGAACAGTATCTATTATGCTCTGTGTCAGTGTGTATCAGGGCAGGGCTTTGAGGACAGGTGTCAATGTTAGGTGATTTCTGCCCTTTATGGATTAAAAGCAGACTCTGCATCAACTGTGCAATTTTCCATGGGAGTTTTGCCATGGATCCCCCTCCGGCATGCCACAGTCCAGGTGTTAGTCCCCTTGAAACAACTTTTACATCACTTTTGTGGCCAGAAAGAGTCCCTGTTGGTTTTAAAATTCGCCTGCCCATTGAAGTCAATGGCGGTTTGCGCGGTTCGCCGGTTCGCGAACATTTGCGGAAGTTCGCGTTCGCCGTTTGCGAACCGAAAATTTCGGGTTCGCGACAACACTAATGGTGTGTTTTACATTCACATTCTGATTTTTTGTTTTCAGTTGGTCTCTTGTCTTTATAACCATGACTTTATAACCAGTGATTGCCTGACCAGTCAGAGTTATATGCTTATTTTCTTTTTGATCATTTACAGCTGCCAAATGTGTTTGTTTTTAATCTGAAATGTCTTGTTTTCATCTGTTGTTTTTTTTTCTTCGGTTAAATTTTACACATTTGATCTCCCTCTGTCGCTATGTATCTTTGCTCATCTTTACCTTGCTACTGTAAAAAGTGAGAAGGAAGTCAGAAACAGAAAGAGATGGGCAGTCATCATTAAAAAAAAGGGGAGTTCAAAGTAGGTGAAGATCAAGAAGAGATTGGCTTTAAGATCTTGTGGACATGATACAACACATTAATTAGGAGATCTCTTCTATATACTATATTATATATAAACAACACAAACATTATAGTAAATATAATTAATCAGAAAAGGTGCGATACTTATTGTACTCATTAGTCAATTAAAGAGGGAGCTGCGGCCATACCTTGTTTTTTTGTAATGTCACCATTCACATGCATAAATGCACATAGAGAGGTATTGTTGGTTTAAATATGAATTGACCATAATTAAAATGTACACTATATAGAACATGCCCCAATGGTACCAGAGGAAATCTGTCGTTGGAACGGTATTGCTCATTATTTTAGTTTGTTATTGGCTTAAAATGTAATTTCAGCTTGTTTTCTTTAAACTTTGCAACAGCCATATACACAAATTATTTAAGGGGTTTATTTAAGAAGACCAGCTCGAGCCTTTGAACAAATTTAGTCTGTGAAAAGCCTTATACAACAAATGTAAACATTAGGGATCAATGTGATTGGCTTAGACAGCTCTGCCAATCACATTGGCTTTGAGCTATGATGCAGAATATGTAAACCCCCTGCATTAAAATAATGATTATTTAATATGTTATCTTTAATTAATTATACAACAATAATATTGCATGTATAATGTACCTCAAGTATTCACAATAAGGTGCAAGCCTATTTAGGCACTCCCTTAAATGCCTTAAAATGATAACATGTATAAGTAAATAAGACTGCACACTCAAATGGCTACATGAAATACAATACTTTATGCACAAAAATAACTTATTAGTGAAACAACAAAATAACCAAACAAAAGGCACAGTGTATTAAGACCAGCACACAGTAAACAAAGTAACTATCATAAACTATTATAGCCTACCAGGACAGGATACGAGCCACAAAAAAACCCCAAAGTTTCAGCTCCAGCTTAGATGCGTTTCTCAAGAGTATCTGTATCATCGCATACCTGTAATGTCCCTTCTTTCAGCTGATGGCCATCAGTATCAGAAATCAAGCGGAACCGACGTGACATCATCTATTTAGTGAATTAATACATCCTGCCTATAATCATAATAGTAAAAAGAAACACAATCATGAATGTCAAGTGGTGTATCGGACCACACCTTGTACTGGTCCGGAGACAGCCTATCATTCCAAGACCTCACGCATGTGCAATAAACCCCTAGTCATAAGCCAGTGCCCTTTCACTTATTTCCATCATCCAGTAGATATCGCTCAATATAATCGAACATGGAGTTTTTCAAATTCAAATGTATTTTCAAGAAGATTATAGGTAATGCTACTCTCTGCTAGACCCTCTTCAGTCTGGTTTCCGCTCTAAGCACTCTGTGGAAACGGCACTGACCAAAGTATCCAATGATCTACTCGCTGCAAAATCTCGTGGTTACTACTCTATCCTAATTCTCCTTGACCTGTCTGCGGCTTTTGACACTGTTGATCACCAACAGCTTCTTCTCATCCTCCGCAATATCGATCTGCAAGATATTGCTCTCTCCTGGTGCTCCTCCTACCTCTCCCAGCGCTCTTTCAGTGCTTCTTTCGCTGGCTCTGCTTCTTCTCCCCAACTCCTCTCTGTTGGTGTCCCCCAAGGTTCAGTCCTTGGTCCCCTACTGTACTCCATCTATACTGCTTCCCTTGGTAAACTCATTAGCTCCTTTGGCTTCCAATATCATTCCTATGCAGATGACACGCAAATCTACCTGTCCTCTCCTGATCTCTCCCTGTCCCTCTTGACTAGTGTCTCTGACTGCCTCTCTGCTATTTCTAACTGGATGGCTGCCGACTTCCTTAAACTAAACTTGACCAAAACAGAAATTCTGGTCTTTCCCGCGGAACTCTCTTCCCTCCTCCGTTAGATCCGTTAGATGCTCACCCAATCTCCACTCCTTCAAAAAAATCGTTAAAAACCCACTTCTTCATAAAAGTGTATCAATTAAACTGTTAATAGCCCCTGACTGATTCCTCTTCTGCAACTGTCACTAGTCTAATACTATCCTTAACTTTTTGTGTCATTTTACCCCACTCCCTCTAGCATGTAAGCTCAATGAGCAGGGCCCTCAACCCCTCTGTTCCTGTGTGTCCAACTTGTCTGGTTACAACTGCATGTCTGTTCGTCCACCCATTGTAAAGCGCTGCGGAATTTGATGGCGCTATATAAATATCATAATAATAATAATAAAAATGCATTGGAACAACAGTTGATTGAAATAAAATATTTTAACTTCTTGAATGTTGATGATCCAAAGATTCAGTTTATTTATTTAGAAAAATATATTCATTTGTTGCCTATGATACATCCACCAGGTCGCCCCATCATATTCAGTTGTGGGTAAATACTGGAACTACTGTCTAAGTTTATCCATTCATTCACAGAACAACCACATCACTCACAGGATCTGCCAGAGGCACAAATATTCCTCTTGAGCCTGTGCTCCATGCAGCCATATGGTTCAGCTTAATATAACACTGATCCTGTATATAACTCATGCTTTGGGAAATAAGTAAATAAGTAGACTTTACCACCACCATCATCAGTAGCCAAAGTGCTCTAGTCATGCTTATCTGTTCTGGGGCTCCATGCAGAAGCTCTGACGTTGAGTTGGACACCGCATGCTGCTCATGCTCATCTGTTTATACTTGTTCGCTAGAGATGTAGCGAACACAAAATTTTCCGTTCGCGAATGGCGAACCCGAATTTCCGCAAATGTTCGAGAACGGGCGAACCTGGCGAACCGCCATAGACTAAAATAGGCAGGCAAATTTTAAAACCCACAGGGACTCTTTCTGGCCACAATAGTGATGGAAAAGTTGTTTCAAGGGGACTAACACCTGGACTGTGGCATGCCGGAGGGGGATCCATGGCAAAACTCCCATGGAAAATTACATAGTTAATGCAGAGTCTGCTTTTAATCCATAAAGGGCATAAATCACCTAACATTCCTAAATTGTTTGGAATAACGTGCTTTAAAACATCAGGTATGATGTTGTATCGATCAGGTAGTGTAAGGGTTACGCCCGCTTCACAGTGACAGACCAAACTCCCCGTTTAACGCACCGCAAACAACCGCAAACAGTCCATTTGCACAACCGCAAACTCCCCATTTGCACAAGGTTGCAAAAAAAAAAAGCAGACTGATGTTCTAGCCCTAAAAATGGCTTTTTGGGGTGCTGTACTTACAGCAGAGATCAAATGAGACTGTAGTGGACACTGAATACACTAGCCTAGCTATCAATTTCCCCATTAAATCAGCAGCAGCACACTGTCCCTCCTCTCACTAAGAATGCAGCTTCAGAATGAATCTAAAATGGATGCTGTCCAGGAGGTGGGAGGGTCTGGGAGGGAGGGTCTGCTGCTGATTAGCTGGAATGTGTCTGCTGACTGTGAGGTACAGGGTCAAAGTTTACTCAATGATGACGAATAGGGGGCGGACCATACATCGCATATGTTCGCCCGCCGTGGTGAACGCGAACAAGCTATGTTCGCCGGGAACTATTCGCCAGCGAACAATTCGGGACATCTCTATTGTTCGCACCTACGTCTGAATGGTGCAACTCAGAGCATGAATTTGGTGGGCGCGAACAAAATCGTAAAAGCCTTGCTTCTTCTGGTGCTCTAAGATGATGTGATTCTATCAAATTAAAGCTACAGCTATTTAAACCCCAATCTTTTTTATCCTGATTGCCCTGCTGTGGTTCTTGTTTAGCCCTATAATGTGTTTGTTAATACTTTGATCTTGGCTCGTTTTCCTTTTTTCCATTTTATGTGTTCCTGATTTGGCTTGTCTAAGGGTTTACTCTGTTTTCTTCTACTCTTGACCTTGGCTATCACTCTGACTATTCTTACATTAAGACTGGCCATTCTAACGTCCAGTAATATGGTGATTAATATATTCTGTTGTAGATTAGGGTATGTTTGTTTGGGTTCCCTGACAGCTCTCAGCCATGTCTAGGTAATGTAAACAGAATTGTGTACAAGGTTATTGTTTATTCTAAAGCCATTGTTAAATCGACTTTAAAAAAAATCCTGTGGTGAACTGAATGGCCCAAAACATTTACACTTTACAATGCTCTTCTAAACAAAAGTATTCATTTCTAGAAAAAAAAAAATTTGGTTTCAGAAAAACAAAGCAGGTTTAGGAAATAAGTCTGTGCGGAGGTCTCAGGTAACAAAGTACAATTTGGATCTACTGCATCATTGTAAAGAGTGTTACACACATTGTACTAACAGAAGACGTAGCTGAACAAAGTGTACCCCTAATTTATCAGGTACAAACTGTTCGGTGTATCCTAGTTGAGATCGGAGAAATATTGAATTGTACTGAATAATCAACCTATATTTACAGGTCATTTTTTTTTCCAAATCACATATTTATAACTTAATTTTTCAATTCATCACAGTTCAGTGTTATATGAATAGCCATTATCGTGAAAATGTATGGGGTGACTTTCTTTGTATTGACCTTCTCTTAAATTATTGCTGTAAGTCACACGCGCAAAAGATTTGAATTTGGCTGCAACATTTTCTGGGTATCCATTAAATCCGAGTTACAAGCCTCCCACATCAAATACCTAAAAAATAATAAATACATTAAAGTGATCTTATAAATTCACTATGATACATACTGCTAAAAGAATAGATATAAATACATTTAAGGACATGTTTAAGGTGATTTTTTTTTTTTTCAAACCAGCTGAAACAGACACATTTATATGGATTCTGAACTCACAGAAAACAGTTCACTCAGCGGTATAATTTTTGAGAACATTTTAGAGAACACTATTAGAACAATCCATCACATTTTCTTTTCATGGGAAAATATAAAGTGAAAAGAAAGGTAATAATTTATTTAAAATAATATCTCATAAAATTGGGATTTATGAATTATGCATGTTCACCCCTATGGTTATTAATGATTCATTTTATTTGAACTGATTTTTAATGTGTATTTTTATCTTCATTTCTTTACATTTACATTGTTTCTAAAAACCACATTTACTATATTTATCTTACTTTTGTTTTTATACTGTATATATTATTGCCTAATGGTTTTTACAAAAGGGTTACTCTTACATTTTCACCCTGAGAATGAAATTGTATGTATTTGAATGGTTATATTACAGCATTACAATACAGGATTGTCAAAATCAAATAATGACAAGAAAAAAAAAAAAAAAACATTTGTTTCAAACAGCACTGATCTGAATATCCAGTGCAGTTCTTCAACAAAAATTCTGGAGCGATGTCAATGCAGATGTGCCAATATTAGCATTTGTTGTCAAAACAATTAGGTGTACTCACTAAACCACAAGTTGTTGGAAATGTATAAATTGTGGCAATGCATGTAGTGTAATAATAATGATAAGAAAATAAGAACATCAGTCATCTATTTTATTGGTGCCATGGGCAGAATCTAGAATCGTGAAATGGACATGCTTGACCATTGTGCGTTTCGGTTAGTTTGTGATTCGGCTCAAATTAGGCTTGGAACTCATAAAGTCGACCAATCACCTAATCGGACCAAATTTGGTTGAATTGCAGTTTGGATTTATATATATATACTTTTCATTATTGCTTTGGATGCAGCTCAGATTGTTCTAAAGAAACAATGTTATAAAGTTTAGGGATGTTCAGCTTTAGACTTACATTTCCTATAAATAGTTCTCTTTTATTACAGTTTTATCTCTTTTCTTACTGTGATTTATAATACAATGTTATAACACTGTTATTACAAATTATTTGCAAAAAGAATACGCGACTGTTCTAACATATTTATACTCTTATCTTACTGTTCTATGCTATTGTTTTAACCCCTTAAGGACAGACGACGGATATATTCCATCATGATTCCCTTTTATTCCAGAAGTTGTGTCATTAAGGGGTTAAAGCAGGGGTGCCCAAAAGGCAGATCCCCAGATGTTTTAAAACTACAGCTTCTATGATGCTTTGAGATTCTAAAGGCATTCTAAATCTATGCAAAGCATCATGGGAGTTGTAGTTCTGAAACATCTGGGGATCTACCTTTTGGGCACCCCTGTTTTAAACGGTCCACTCACACTAGGTGTATAAATTCCAGTACTAATCCACAGAGGACATGCATAAAGAACTCAGCATTGCAATGGGAACCTTACCAGCTTGCATGTAGCCTATTTGTGGCTCACAGGTTTAATCACTAAAGTGGGAATTCAAAGTGAATTGAAAGTGAAATGCAACGTTAAAGGATCACTATAGTGTCAGGAAAACATAGCGTTTTTCCTGACAATATAGTGCCCTGAGGGTGCCCCCACCCTCAGGGTTCCCCTCCTGTGGCGCTGAAGAGGTTAAAACCCCTTCAGCAACTTACCTTAATCCAGCGCCGTGCTCCCTCCGTGCTGGTGATCTCTCCTCCCCTGCCGACGTCAGCTCCCTCTGCCGACGTCAGCGGAGCCAAATGTGCATGCGTGGCAAGTGCCGAGCGCGCATTTAAATTGTCCATAGGAAAGCATTTCTCAATGCTTTCGTATGGACGCTCTGCGTGATGGAGGCGAAATATGCCTCCAGCGTAGCAGATGCGCCTCTAGTGGCTGTCCGGAAGACAGCCACTAGAGGCTGGCTTAACCCCAAATGTATAAATCTGAAGGGTTAAAACCTGAGGGACATTGCACCCAGACCACTTCATTGAGCTGAAATGGTCTGGGTGCCTATAGTGTCCCTTTAAGCCCAAAGTAGTCAAACTGGGAGCATAGCTGATTTTTCCTGTTTGGCTATTTTGACTTTAAATTTGAAATTCCCTTTGAAATCTCACTTTAGTGATTAACCCTAATGGTGTTTATTAAGGTCAGTTACATGTTTTAACCTTTCCTAAATTAAGCAACTATTTTTATATATATATATTTTTATATATATATATTTTGTTTGTATATATGTAACTTTATCACAGTTTTTGCTTACTGCTTAACTGTCAGTGGAGCACGTCACCTCTCAGCCTACATGAGCAATTCACAATTCAATGTACTCCGTGCCTTTCTTTCAGGAACACATTGAATACTTTTCATTTCATAAATAAATGAATTATTTGAAATCCCATTACCCCTTACAGGTATTTTATTTTTCCAGTTTTTATTAGGAAACATGACCGTGAATTTTGGAAAACTGTGACCTTTTGCCCTATTTCTCGAAAAGCATTTTAAAATATCCACGTGTGCTTTTTACGATTATTGGTTTTTGAGCTATGACACGTTAAAATCACGCAGGACATATTGATTCATGTTCAGAATCAGCAACATGAAATTGCTTATGTGAAAATGTTGCCTTAGGTCAGAGGAAGGACCCAGGGGTTAAAATAGATCTTTTCTCATACATTCTATTTTTTTCCATATTTCAGTTTAACATTAGGTTACTAAAAGTGTCATGGAACATAAAAGACACCGTCAAGTTGCAGTACCTAATGGAAATATAAGGCCGTTTTCTATACATATAAGAATGAAACACTTCAATTCTGCTTCCAATAGCCACAGGGTTTATTATTATTATTATTATTATTTTGAATTTCAATACAGGGGGCACAATCTAAAGTCATGAAATTGTGTTTTTTTCTGTTTTTTTTTAATTTTTATTTTCTTTAGGGCATGCCTTGTCAGATAAAGATCCTAGGTGTTAATATATGACATCACTTATAAACCAATGCCGGTCCATTGTTAATTGGGAAATATTGCCTTAATAAATACAGTGATGGTATGGATAGTTATGCAGGAGAAAGCATACATTTTCTGAGATGACCAGATAAGAACCATTCGGCCCATCTAGTCTGCCCAATTTTATAAATACTTTAATTAGTCCCTGGCCTTATCTTATAGTTAGGATAGCCTTATGCCTATCCCACGCATACTTAAACTCCTTTACTGTGTTAACCTCTACCACTTCAGCTGGAAGGCTATTCCATGCATCCACTACCCTCTCAGTGAAGTAATGCTTCCTATATTATTTTTAAACCTTTGCCCCTCTAATTTAAGACTACGTCCTCTTGTTGTGGTAGTTTTTCTTCTTTTAAATATAGTCTCCTCCTTTACTGTGTTGATTCCATTTACGTATTTAAATGTTTCATATCCCCCCTGTCTCGTCTTTCCTCCAAGCTATACATGTTAAGATCCTTTAACCTTTCCTTGTAAGTTTTATACTGCAATCCATGAACCAGTTTAGTAGCCCTTCTCTGAACTCTCTCTAAAGTATCAATATCCTTCTGGAGATACGGTCTCCAGTACTGCGTACAATGCTACAAGTGAGGTCTCACCAGTGTTCTGTACAATGGCATGAGCACTATCCTCTTTTGTACTGCTAATACCTCTCCCTATACAACCAAGCATTCTGCTTGCATTTCCTGCTGCTCTATTACATTGTCTGCTTACCTTTAAGTCATCAGAAATAATCACCCCTAAATCCCTTTCCTCAGATGTTGAGGTTAGGACTCTATCAAATATTCACCCTCCCCAGTGTCCCTTAGTGGTTTCTCCTCCCCCCAGTGTCCCTTAGTGGTCCCTCCTCCTCTCCCTCCCCCCAGTGTCCCTTAGTGTTCTCTCTTCCCCACAAGTGTCCCTTAATGGTCTCCCCCCCCAGTGTCCATTAGCAGACTCTGCTCCTCTCCCTGCTCCCAGTGTCACTTAGTGGTCTCTCCTCCGCTCCCCAGTGTCCCTTAGTAGTCAGTCCTCCCCTCCAGTGTTACTTAGTGGTCTCTCCTCCTTTCCCTCCCCCAGTGTCCCTTAGTGGTCCTCCCCCCAGTGTCCCTTAGTGGTCTCTCCTCCCCCCAGTGTCCCTAAGTGGTCTCTCCTCTCCCCCCAGTGTCCCACAGTGCCCCCCCCCCCGTGTCCCGAAGTGGTCTCCCCCCAGTTTCCCTTAGTGGTCTCTCCTGTTCTCACGTATCCATTAGTGGTCTCTCCTCCTCCTTTCCTTTTCTTCCCCTCCATTGTCCCTTAGTCATCTCTACTCCTCCCCCCCAGTGTCCCTTAGTGGCCTGTCCTCTCTTCCCCAGTGGCCCTTAGTTGCCCCCCCACAGTAACCCTTAGTGGTGTGTCCCCTCCCCCAGTGTCCATTAGTTGTCTATCCTTCTCTCCCTCCCCTCCAGTGGCTCTTAGTGGTCTCTTCTCCTCTCCCTCCCCCCAGTGTCCCTTAGTGGTCTCCCCCCCGTGTCCCTTAGTGGTCTCTCCTCCTCTCCCTCCCGCAGTGTCTCTCCACCCCCAGTGTCCCTTAGTGGTCTGTCCTGCTCCCCAGTGTCCATTAGTGGTCTCTCCTCCTCCTTTCCTTTCCCTCCCCTCCATTGTCCCTTAGTCATTTGTCATCTCTACTCCTCCCCCCAGTGTCCCTTAGTGGTCTCTCCTCTTCTCCCCCCCCCCCCCGGGTCCCATAGTGGTCACCCCCTTCCCCCCATTGTCCCTTAGTCATCTGTTCTCCACCCCAGTGTCCCTTAGTGGTCTCTCCTCTGCTCCCTCCCCTCCAGGGTCCCTTAGTGGTCTCTACTCCCCCCAATGTTCCTTAGTGGTCTCTCCTCCTCTCCCTCCCCCCCCCCAGTGTCCCTTAATGGTCTCTCCTCCCCTCCCAGTGTCCCTTAGTGGTCTGTCCTCCCCCACCAGTGTCCTTTAGTGGTCTGTCCTCCTCTCTCTTCCCCCTAGTATCCCTTAGTGCCATCTACCACCCCTTACCTGTTGTGCCTCCTACCTCTGTGTAGCATGGCCTCGCGACATGGACCGTGGTACAGGAGCTTCTATTTCCTGTACACAGCTAGACTGACAAGTGCTCACTGTGAGCGCCACCTGGCCACGCTACACTGAGTGACTGGCAGGAGGCAGCGCAGTGCGCTTCCCTCCTGCTGGGTCATATAAATCTTGCGGCCCTGGGCTGGTGCGCCCTAGGCGACTGCCTAAGTCGCCTATAGGACACACCGGCCCTGATCTCACTTAATTAACATGGGTCATGCTAGGATACAATGTCCATGCAGTTCTATGGCCCTAAAAAGATGAAAACCAGAAGAGGAGGCCTTCATGGTTTAGCCTCAGTACGGGGCCACCATACCTAAGATGGTGATTGCAGGTTTGCATCACTACCATCAAGCTCCACTGGGAGTGATGTCACCACCATATCCATGGTACCACTGTATCACCATATCCAGAGACCACAATACAGAAATTACTTGACAAGTTACAAACCTCAATAGTAGCATACAAACAAAAATATAGTAAGCGCTCTACTGTAGTTGATAACCCAGTGTGACATGCACTAATAGAAAACAGGGTGGTAAAAGTGGGAGAAAATCTTGTTACCTCATCAAGATCATATACAAGAATAGCAAAAGCCCACCGCACACCAATTTATGAAAATAAAAGTTTAATAATATGAACAGATGTAAATTTAATAAGGAACTGAATTAGAGGAATAAATAAAGTGAAATTAGTATTATTATAAATATATAAGCTAAAGGGATGCATCACAACCAGCTTGAGCGACTGACAGATATGCAAAACATAAAAAATAAATAAGTGTGTGAGCGCTCCAATAATAATCAACATCAGACTAATCTCCAGCAGCAATGAAATAGTAAAAAATTATCAAATATAAAGATACAATATATCAGAGATGCTTAAAATGTAACAACATGTAGTTGCACATGTAAATCTCACCTGGTGCTATCAAGCATTAATTAGAGCCGGATCAACTAAAATGTAAATTTGCAACAAAAAATAAAGCTTTTTATTCTGAATATAAAAACCTATAAGAGATATAAATCTATACAATGCCATATCTTATGACAAACATAGACATGACAAGTATGGAACTAATACATAATATACATATAAAAGAAAGATAATAGTAGTAAAATAGCAAGACTCAAATGGTCAAGCATGTCAAACTCGGCGAGCCGAGAGTACATGCTGGTGTTATAGCAGAGTAGGCACCTGCTTTCACATTGCAGGTGCCTAATTGGCTAAAACTTACCCGGCCGGAGAGGAGGGCCTGTGAGGGAGCGCAGTGTGCCTGCTCCTCACTGCTCCCTCACGCGTGCCATCTGTAGAGAAGCCGGGTGCCGGAGTATGACGTCATATTCTGGCACCCGGCATCACTAAACCATGCAAGGGAGCCAGGGGCGTATTAGCCGCGAGGCAAACAAGGCATTTGCCTTGGGCGGCATTTTCCAGGGGGCGGCAAAAAAAGCCGCCCCCCAAATGCCCAAGGCAAATGTCTTGTTAGCCTTGCGGCTAACAGACATGCTGGGCTGCTGGGCGGTCGGGTGGCGCTGGTGGGTGGCTGGCGAGGGAGCACTTCCTCTGAGCTGTCTGCTCAGCTCCCTCGCGCGCCGCAGAGTGAGGCTGGGAGCCGGTATATGACGTCATATTCCGGCTCCGCTTCCCAGCCTCACTGTGCGGTGCACGAGGGAGATGAGCAGACAGCTCAGAGGAAGTGCTCCCTCGCCAGCCGCCCACCAGCGCCGCCCAGCAGCCACTGGACCACCAGGGAAAAAAGATGACCCCCCCCCAGCATTCCCAAAGGTAAGGAGGCTGGGGGGGGTTAAAGTAAAAAAAAATGTTAATGTGAGTGAGTGAGTGTAAGTGTCTGTTAGTGAGTGTGAGTGTGTGTGTGTCTGTTTGTGAGTGTGAGTGTGTGTGTCAGTGTGTGTGTCTGTTAGTGTGAGTGTGTGTGTCTGTTAGTGAGTGAGTGTGTGTCTGTTAGTGAGTGTGTGTGTGTGTGTGTGTGTCTGTTAGTGAGTGTGTGTCTGTTAGTGAGTGTGTGTGTGTGTGTGTGTCTGTTAGTGAGTGTGTGTGTGTGTGTCTGTTAGTGAGTGTGAGTGGGTGTGTGTCAGTGTGTGTGTGTCTGTTAGTGTGAGTGTGTGTGTCTGTTAGTGAGTGAGTGTGTGTCTGTTAGTGAGTGTGTGTGTGTGTGTGTCTGTTAGTGAGTGTGTGTCTGTTAGTGAGTGTGTGTGTGTGTCTGTTAGTGAGTGTGAGTGTGTGTGTGTGTCTGTTAGTGTGAGTGTGTGTGTCTGTTAGTGAGTGTGAGTGTGTGTCTGTTAGTGTGAGTGTGTGTGTCTGTTAGTGAGTGAGTGTGTGTCTGTTAGTGAGTGTGAGTGTGTGTGTGTGTTAGTGAGTGTGTGTGTCTGTTAGTGCGTGTGTGTCTGTTAGTGAGTGTGTGTGTGTGTGTTAGTATGTGTGTTTGTCTGTTAGTGTGTGTGTGTGTGTCTGTTAGTGTGTGTGTGTCTGTCTGTTAGTGTGTGTGTCTCTGTTAGTGTGTCTGTTAGTGTGTGTGCCTGTTAGTGTGTTTGCCTGTGTGTGTGTGTGTGTGTGTGTGTGTGTGTGTGTGTGTCTGACTGTGTGTATGTATGTTAGTGAGTGTGTGTGTCTGCTAGTTTGTGTCTGCTAGTGACTGAGTGTGTGTCTGTTAGTGTGTGTCTGTTAGTGTGTGTCTGTTAGTGAGTGTGTTTGTCTGTTACTGAGTGTGAGTGTGTCTGTTAGTGTGTGTGTTTCTGTTAGCGAGTGTGTGTTTCTGTTAGCTAGTGTATGCGTATCTGTCAGTGAATGTGTGTGTATTTAGAATGCGGGGCGGGGTAAAGGTTGGGTGGGGGTGGCGCGCGGGGGGAGGTGGCGCGCGGGGGGAGGGGGTGCCTGAGTTTTGTCCTGCCTAGGGCAGCACAAAACCAGGATACACCACTGGAGGGAGCAGTGAGGAACAGACAGAAGATCTCCAGACAGAAGATCACCAAACCAGCATCCAAAGGTAGGGAACAATAAATTAAATGATGTGAGTGCAAGAATGTGTAAATGTGTGTGTGTGTCTGTCAGTGTGTGTGTCTGTGAGTGTGTGTGTGTCTGTCAGTGTGTGTCTGTCTGTGTGCGTGTATGTGTCTGTGTGTGTGTGTTTGTCAGTGAGTGTGTGTGTCTGTGCGTGTGTCTGTGTGTGTGTCTGTCAGTGAGTATGTGTGTGTGTGTGTGTCTGTCAGTGAGTATGTGTGTGTCTGTCAGTGATTATGTGTGTCTGTCAGTGAGTATGTCAGTGTGTGTGTGTCTGTCTGTCAGTGAGTATGTGTGTGTGTCTGTATGTGTGTCTGTCAGTAACTATGTGTGTGTGTGTCTGTGTGTGTGTGTGTGTGTGTGTGTGTGTCAATGAGTATATGTGTGTGTCTGTGTGTGTCTGTCAGTGAGTATGTGTATGTATCTGTGTGTGTGTGCCTGTCAGTGAGTGTATGTGTGTGTCTGTGTGTATGTGTCTCCAGTGAGTATGTGTGTGTCTGTCAGTGAGTATGTGTGTGTGTCTGTCTGTCAGTGTGTCTGTATGTGTGTGTCTGCTGGTGCGTATGTGTGTGTCTGTCAGTGAGTATGTGTGTGTTTGTGTGTGTGTGTGTGTGTCTGTCAGTGTGTGTGTGTGTGTGTGTGTGTGTCTGTCTGTGAGTGAGTGTGTGTGTGTCTGTCTGTGAGTGAGTGAGTGTGTGTGTCTGTCAGTGAGTGTGTGTGTGTGTGTGTGTGTGTGTGTGTGTTGGTCAGTGTTGCATTGGCTGAGACTGGACAGTAGAGTACCTGGAGGTGCATGGTGGCACGCAATGCCACGTGACATCGACGTGCTCCACCTTCACAAGGTTTCAAGAAGTAGCAGGATAATCAGATTTGGCACAGGGTTGTAGAGGGGGGTGCTGTGGTTTAGTAGAGGGGGCTGGGACTTAGTAGAGGGGGGACTGGGATTTATTAGAGGGGGGTGCTGTGGTTTAGTAGAAGGGGATGCTGGGTGGTTTTTTACACTGTACTTTTTAAAATAAACCTACATTTCTATGAAAATTTAAGGTATTTCTTTTTTTTTGCGGCCCACATAAACTTAAACCTTGTTTATGTGGCGTGTTCCAGACTTTGAGTTTAACATGCTTGTTCTACAATAAGGAATAAACAAGCACCACCAATTAGAACAAGATATTAAAATGTATACATATAAATATAAAAAGTCTTACATGTAAGATCGAGTTTGACATGCTTGTTCTAGAGGGTCTATCTACTGGAGGAATACCTGTTTTGGATCCACTATTTACACCCATGCTGAAATACTTGAGCCAGTATATTTAGACTCATAAAAATTTAAGTTTGATACCACTAGAAGTGTTTTTAAATACCTACTTATCCATCTGTGTACAAACTGTATTGTGCTATGATAGTTAGAATCTTTCTTTACAGTCACATTTAAAGAGGATATTTTATGGTATATATTATATATTCACTTTATTTTGGATGAGGGTCTCCTGGGGCTTGCCCGCAGAGGTACAATTGACTCATGCTTACTGTTCCAGATATTGAACCTTAAAATCCAATCACCCCCTTCTTTTTTTCTTTTTTCTTCCTCCCTTCTGCCCTGTCTTTCATCTCCTCTTTTCCCTTTTTCCTTTTCGTACTTCCTGGTTACCTGTGCTGTTTGGATGGAATATTTATGCTAAAGTCTACTATAATGGAACACCGAATGATCATGGAATGTTTTCACCAAGTGTATTCCTTATGTTTTACTGATATGTCACACTGTTTTTATGGCTAGTAAGCATATCATATGTGTAACGGATCGACGGGCACCCCGACTCTGTACTTCCGTTGATGGATGCTCCTAGCGCTTCCTGAGGGCTTCAAGCACTCCAGCCGACACCATAACCACCGTAGACTCTTCCAGAGAGCAAGGCAGGAACAAGCTCTTACAAGAGCTTAGTAGTGATATAGCAAGAGAGTAGTACTAGCATAGCAATCCCTTGTAGCAGATTCCCCCAATAAGAGACAGCACTCCAAATTGAGGGTGAAGTAGAACTAAAGCTTTAATCCAACACTCTTTTATGCACATTTTACACACATGGTACAGGGTTTTACAGAATAACCAATGAATACGTACAATACACTCAGACACTCCCAGCAATTACCCACAAAATCCCCCCCTCTGCCTGTGATATAATTACTGAACACAATGGGCTGACACAATTATCACAGGCAGGAAAATACACAGTTTTACATAATATTCCTAACTTTAAAAGTATACATCACATTCACATAAAACTTACATTTTCAGAACCAGCATACCCCAAATACAAATATGTGTCAAAATCATACAAATTGGTCCAGTGGTTCAAAAGATAAATGGAAGACCTATTTGACCTACTGCAAGCATGACTTGGTTGTGGTAAGCCAATTATCTCCAGCATACAGAAAATATCTCCATTTACAACAACAGCAAAAACACACAAAAATACATAATTCCTATCATACTGAACAGAACCCCCACATTCAACCTATCCCCAGATAGCTTGAATATGAGCGCTCACTATATCCGAACAGCACTCAGATACCACAAACACAATCAAATCGCCATGGGGTTAAAGTTTAGCAACAAGTTCCAACTGGTCTGGCAGTGTCCCTGGCACAACGCCCTGCTGGAGAACAATACACAGGAAACGGGGTAGGGGCACACCTTCTCATGTATTCAAAGGGACAGAAAATGTGTTTCAAAATCCAGTAAGCTCAAATAATGCTTACACAGGGCAAAGTCTCCCATAGTCAGAAGGCAGGAGGCGGGTAAACAGGCTTCTCCAGTGCCCAGTGGCGAGGTTGGTTCCGCCACAATATGTTACATAGTTACATAGTTACATAGCTGAAAAGAGACTTGCATCCATCAAGTTCAGCCTTTTTCACATATGTTTTTGCTGTTGATCCAAAAGAAGGCAAAAAACCCAGTCTGAAGCGCTTCCAATTTTGCAACAAACTAGGAAATAAATTCCTTCTTGACCCCAAAATAGCAGTCAGATGTCTCCTTGGATCAAGCAGCTATTACCCCACTGCAAGTATTTATCCAATTGCTGGTTAAACATCTGCATGGACTCCATATCCTTAGTATGACCTTTATGATTTGTACCTTTTGTACTGTGAGAATTGTTTGGGCTTTGGATTCTTTTAGTTCTCTTCCTTAACAAATATCTTGAAATATTGTAAAAAACACAAAAAAACAAACAAGTATTATATAATGACTTTTTCACACAAAGTGTGCTGTTCTTTTATTATTGTGTATTGTTTTGTATTATTTGATGACATTTAGTGATTCATTTTGTTTGTTTAACATTTTGGATTATTCTTAAACTTTATTTCTATAGAAATGCTTGGTTGTAGCACCAGACACATTGCACATTTATCTATTTAACTGCAGCTTCATAGCTTATTGTAGTTCAGCAGAACATGATCCTCGCCATCCTAGACTAAATCCATTGCAGAAATATTTATTGACATGTGTAATGATGATCATTGGCCCTATGTGTCCGCCTTCCCTTCCTTCCCTTTTCTTTGTTTTGTTCTCATGTGCAAATATTTCTTCTTCGTTTTTTGTTTCTTTGGAAAACCAATAAAAAAAAGTTTTCAAAAAATCTATATTATTTTCTCTTCTGTATTATTGTTGAAAAATGTATTAATAAAAACTATTTGAAAAAAATAATATTGGAGACTATAACTATTTTTAGATATATTTTGTGGTATCCCTTATTTTGCAATATTTTAAACAGTGTGTGAAATATTTTCATAAAAGCAAAAAACAGCATTTTTTTTAAATACACAGCTTATGCTTATTTGTCAGAAGTCTGAATATGTTTCTGAAAATGAATCCTCCTATAATTGCCACCAGAATGTAAAGTATAGGGACACATTGGACAAGTGGTAGGACACATGAAAAGGCAGCAGTTATTTTACACTAGAAAGGACAAGTATAGTGCACTCCACATGCCCAGAACAAACCCTCCCTCCTCTCCCTACTTGGCTTCTCAAATGCAGCCATGAAGTTTGATCTACAAATGTTTC
This sequence comes from Pelobates fuscus, assembly GCF_036172605.1. NCBI lineage: Eukaryota > Metazoa > Chordata > Amphibia > Anura > Pelobatidae > Pelobates > Pelobates fuscus. The sequence goes on along the minus strand of NC_086322.1, from coordinate 33,492,881 downwards.
TGTACTATATGAAAAGAAGAAAGGATATGGACGACATTTGCATTTCTCCTGCACAAATATATATATATTAGAATGGAACCTGGTACATGCATTTTATTTTTCAGCAGAGTGAAAACTATTGCTGAAGCTAAGGGGAAGCTAAGTTGCATTTTATAGGATAGATTTTTGCAATGGCATGTCGCAAGGGGACTCCTGGCACAATACCCCTACAGAATGTATAATACTTTAATACATTTCAAGGGCACAATGTGATATAGATTCACATCTCGGACATACAGACATACAGGAGGACAATTTTGGAAGATAACTTTGCTTCTCAATAAAGACATGTTGGGTTCTAGAAAATATGTTGCAAACACGAGGATAAGGTAGTACAGTGTTATCATTAAAGTGAGAATTCAAAAGGACATTTAGAGGGAATTTCCCATTTAAGGCCAAATTCAAAGCATTTGCTGAGAATTTCTCCATCCTGTTTCTATTGACCTTAAACTTGTAAATTCACTTTTAATTCCCACTTTATTAAATAACCCTGCTATAATTAGATGAGACTTTTCTTTAGAGGTAGCTCCCAAATAATTTTTTTAAGTAAAACAAAATAAAAAAACAAAGCGTGCTTGTCAGATATGAAAGCTTTCTTTATTTAACAAAATGTTAAGTTGTCAGTTCGGTTTAATTGCTATCAACCTTTTCCTTATCACTCATTTTAACAGAGGCCATGCGGTCATTAATAAATAATTGCAATACAGACAGGTTTATGACACATGTTGCAACAAATAGTTATTACGGACATTGTGTAGGAGTTTGTGGTTTTAAAAGCAATGCACTGATTTTTTTTTGTTGCTATTTCCATCTTTGGTTAATAAAGGACGTTTTTTTCCATGAGAGCAAGCTTCATAATTACCTTGAATTGCCTGAGGCATCAGCAGTTAACATATTTATAATCCTCTCAATTTTAATTACAGAGTTATTTATTTATAAACGTCACAAAAAGCAATGCTTTAAAATGATCCACAAGAAAACAAGTCTTTTGTGAGCACCTGGGCTGTTCCTGTATTAAGGGGACCATGATTCAATAACTAATATTCAAGGATGCACTAGGGACAAATATTGGCACATCTGATGTGAACTTCCGCCTTAAAAATGGTATAAAATATTCTCAGTAGCTTGGGAATTAGTACAGCGTGTCTATTTAGCACACATAGTTCTTCTAAAGGTGGGTACAATCACTGCATCTCTATGAGGAAATTTCAGTGTCTGCATGCAGAGAGTAGAGACACTGAATGTCAGGGCTGCTCACTGTGCAGCACTGCCCCAGGAAGCACCTCTAGCAGCCATCTGAGGAATGGCCAGTGAAGGTAATGCTAGGCTGTAATGTAAACACTGCGTTTACTGCAAAAAGCCTAAAGGGAATGATTCTATTTACCAGAACAAATACAATAAGCTGTAGTCCACCAGACCACCTCTACTCCAGTATTATGGATCTTCTTCTTTATATGGACATGACAATCACAGTTTTCAAAGCATTGTAGCCCTTCTTCAGAGCTGTATTAAGAACTTCAACGCTTGCTAAAAATTGATTGTAATATATCAATAAAGAAATGTAATCAATCATAAGACTAGAGTCTACTACTAAATATAGAAAAACACGTAGTTCTAGGATACTTGCATCAAGCAACTTTTGGTGATCCAGAGCTATGAAGTGAACTAACAGACCAATGTGTTTTACATATAAATCGCATGCTCAATAGTTAGTAATTTAGTAATTTAGTAATTTAACTACACACACACACACACACACACACACATATATATATATATATATATATATATATATATATATATATATATATATATATATATATATAAAACTGCTCAGGAAGAGATTAAATGTTTGTGGCAAAAAGCAAAGAAAAAATTAAAAAAATACAAACCCTAAAACAAGCATGGTGCATTCTGCTCCATCTTTCAACCAATTCTTAAATTGTTTGTGTATGTTTGTGTGTGTGTACGTATATGTGTAGCTGTGTGTCCATTTATGTTGTACAAGGAAAGTATCAATACAACAATTTCCTGTTATTTCAGACTTCCATGATAGGTTACTACTAGTCTCAATAAGAAAATATGTGCCAAGGTAAAAAGATAACGTTATAAAAGTGCAATCAAAAACACCTGCTGCTGTGTCACTCCACATAACAAACACAGATACATACAATGTTTTATTTCAGCTTTTCTGTATTGCAAGCTTTAATAAAGTTTGGAGAACTTCCTATGGAAAGCTGCTTCTGGTATTTGTTCCTGACCATGGTGATACCGCAAGCTGTGTAAGGTACCACAGACAAACCCCTTAAGGACACATGCCATGATTCCCTTTTATTCCAGAAGTTTGGTCCTTAAGGGGTTAAAGTCTGAGTCCACTTTTGAGTAACTCAGTAGTATGTGAGTGTATTACATTCATTTTATGTGTGTGGCTTCTTACTCTGTTATACTACACTATAAGTTGTGATTTTGTGTTCTATCATAGATCAAGTTGTCATGTTTCCAGAGTGGGTAATGTTGCCTCTGATTTGAAAACTGTGTGATTGTTTGTGTGTACACATACACCTACACTGGTTTTGTATTTATAGGTTACTACTAGTACTTTCTTTTACAGTATTTACAATATTCTCAAAAAACTGAAGCAGGAAAGCACTTGTTCAAAAATATCCATGTTGCCTTGACAGCAAATGCTTTGATTTCTCAGTCAATTAGATGCCTCTTATTACACAGATCACATATATTGCATTAGCTACAGTGTTGTCTTGCAAACAGTAATGTACTAAAGTACAGTTGTATTCAAAATTATGCAAACACTATTTAAATCAGGTTTATTGTCATAATATGCATATTTCCAGCTGTTTTCGATTAACAAATCAAACAAAGCAATTGAAATTGCTCAACACAATGAAAGATTCAAGTGGTTTCCCCACATTCAACTGAAAATGCAACTTATAATGACTTCTCCAGTCTCACAATTGCTCAACCACATGGATAGAATCCCTCACAACAGCATAAATATGCAAAACAGGTGTTCAAAACAGACTTTATTAGTTGCACCAGGTGTGCTTGAGGTGGAACACTTGAAATACCTGAAATGGCTAGGGGTTTGCTGAGTGTCATGTTTTACTGCATGTTAGAAATATGGCTAAATCAAAAGTATGGTCCACAAAGTTAAAAGAAGAGATCATCGTCCACAAACAAGGATAAGGATACAAAAAGACAGTGAAGGCACTGACTGTTCCTATAGACACCATTTGAAGCATAGTTCACAAGTTCAAAGTTGAAGGAACAGTGGTTACAATACCTGGACATGGCATAAAAAAGGAAACTTTCAATGAGTGCAACAAGATTTCTGAGAAAAAAGGGATTTGCACTATAGAATGCAAAACAAAAAACCCTCTGTGGCTATTACTAAGGTAAAATATAAAATTTATATAAATACCCAGAAATAGGAAGTGCGAAGACTCCTCAGCGTCTTCAATATCTTATACATAAAACCATAAATAGCACGACCTAAAAAGTACAAAGGGAGACCAATAGTGCAGACAAAAAAGCGCTAAAAAACATGAAAAACGGGGGAACTATAAAACACTCACAAACATAGAAGTTAAAAGGCAGGGTATACTCAGTCTTCTTCAAGTGCTTCTTTTCTTCTTGTATATGAAGATAAGTAAAAATCAAGAAGTTAAAAAGGCCCATCAATATATACATCCACTGTCAGCTACCAGGTACAGATCAAACCGCCAGGATAAAAAGACAAAATTGGATGAAAAGAGTCCACAGTAAAATAATTAAAAGTGAAATAAAGCTTGCCACCCTACGCGTTTCGTCTGAAAGACTTCTGAGAAGGCAGGTTGTGAAAAACCCTTGAGTGAATGCAAAAGACGTGCAGCAAGACTTGTCAGCAACAGGCACTGAGGTTTCAGTGAGCACATTAAGGCGCATACTAAACACACAAGGTTTCCATGCCAGAACTTCAAGATGTACACCACCACTGACCCAAAAGCACAAGGTGGTTTTAATATGCTCAAAATCTTTTTAATAAGCCACAGACATTTGGGGATTCTGTTCTGTGGATTGATGAAACAAAACTGGAACTTTCAGCCCAATGGATCAACGGTATGTCTAGAGGAAAACAAATGGAGCATTTACTGAAAAGAACACTCTTCCTGCCATTAAGCATGGTGGTGGCTAGTTGATGCTCTGGGGCTGTATTGCTTCCTGTGGCACTTGAAACCTGCAGCATGTGGAAGGCAAGATTGATTTATTGAAGTATCAGGAAATCCTAGGAGAAAACATCTGGCAATCTGTGAGGAAGCTGGATCTTGGGCATCAGTGGACCTTCCAACAAGACAATGGTACCAAGAATACCTCAAATTTCACCAAGGCTTGATTGCAGAAGAAGTCCTGGAAAATGTTACTGTGGCCATCACAGTTACCTGGTTTAAACACCATAGAAAATCTCAGGTGGAATTTGAAGAAGACAATTGCAGCACGCTATCCCGAGAATATTACTGAACTGGAGGCCATAACAGCAAAAGGGTGCTCTACTAAGTAATAAAGATGCTTGATATGAGAGGACTGGAGAAGTCATTATAAGTTGTACTTTCTGTTGAATTTTGGGGAAACCACTTGAAGCATTTGTTGTGTTGAGCTATTTCAATTGCTTTCATATGATTTGTTCATTGGAAACAGTTAAAAGTCTGTAAATTTGGAAAATAAACCTGATTTTCAATGAGGGTTGAATCATTTTTATTACAACTGTATTTACTAACCATAATGTCAGTAGCAGAATTGAGGCCTAATTAGCCCTGTTGAATATGAAGTCCAACTCGACTGGATTGAAGATTCTTTTCCAACTTTTCAAATTTCAGCTATTTTGATATTAATTTTGCAATGGAATTTTTAACTCACCACAAATATCTGTTTTTGTTGAAACTCCTAAATATGTGAAGTCTTTTTTCTTTTTGAAAAGAAAAGAACTCAGAAACAGCAGAGAGTCCTTATTGGAAGATTTACTGCTACAGTCTTCGCAAACAGAGCATACTTCTCTTAGTGGGAGTAGAAATAACTGATGCACAATGCAACGCTTTATTAGTAATGCATTGTTTGTATTGACATCCATTTAACCAATGTAATGAACTGGAACAGTCAACTCTAACAACAGTGCATATTACAAAGCACTTGCCGCTCACAGCTGATTATATACCTTGGACAGATGCAGCAAGAAAAGAGTAAGATGTGTGTTAAAGCTCTTGACCATGAGCAGGAGATGGTGCAGATAGTTTTAAAACCCCTCAATAAATCTATCTTTACAAATTGAGGCGTACCTTTGTTGACTGTAAGTAAATGTACTTAGGTTTGTGACATTAATATTTAAAGCTTGTCTTTATTTTCCTGGGCAAATTGATTCGTAATTGAATAAAAATGTCCAGGGATGTCAGCAAACAAAGTTAAAAGGCTCTTAGTTTTAACGTTAGTGGGTAATCAATCTTCCTAATCGGACGTGTTCTCTCCATATGAAGTAGCAATGTATGGAGCCAATGTAAACAAAGAGCAGGCAGGCAATAACGAAAATTTATTGGGGTGCCAACAGGATGAAGAATAGAGGAGCCACCGTAAGAGGAAGTTAGTAAGGCAAATAGAAGGGGCTTATTCAATAAAAATATCTTTTATGGTGGCTAAAAAATCTCCAATTTAACTAGGAGACTTTTTTTAATGAAATTTTGCTATTTGGGGCCAAATCTTACAGGTTGGTTGTCAAGATACCAGAGCATTGTTTGGATATAGAGAGCACAAAGGCTCTACATGTTAACATTTAAACACAAATAGTTCAAAAGGAAAAATATAAAATTCGAATGGGAGACTTTTTTGTCTAATTTTGCTTTCTTGGCCCAAAAATATATTGAGCAGTCCGTCTGGAAACAATGATGGAATTGTTACTCCCTGCAGAAGCTTTTTAACATAATTTGTTTCTTTATGAAAGAATTATCCTCTTTTAAAAGTAAGTACTTGCCAACGTTTCTCTTTTAGATAGGAAACACATAAAACGTATGCCATTGATTTATTGTGATAGGAGTAGTACTTTAAAGGTTCGGTTTAAGATTCATAACCGCTTTATCTTACTGAAGTGAAGTGGTTGTAGCACAATGACCCTGCCCCCTGCAATCTTTCTTTTTGAAAGTATTTCATTCTTGATATGATATTTTTTTCCTGTGTGGAGGGTCACCTCTCACAGCTGTCATTGAACCAGGTTATCAAACCTATTAGTTCTATGCAACTTTTTTGTATTTTGTTAACATAGATAGCAATCCAACCAAAGAGGCCTTGGGTGAGGTTCCCAAGGCTAGATGAGTTACACTCTCACATGGGGTTACTCCGTAAAGTAAGAACTGACTGGAATTTAAAGTGAATTCAAAGAGAATTTTACATTTAAGTCCAAAATAGCCAAACTAAACTAAGTTGGCTAATTTGGCCTACATTTAGAAAATTACTTTGAATTTACTTTGAATTCCCAGCAACCTACACTTTAGTGTCATAGCTCTCGCTGCCTGGATATCTAAAATAAAACCTAAATTGGTCCTGGTTTTTGATCTCTGTTCTTCATAGGGGGGTCAGCCTATGTGGGAAACCTAATGCACATGCACGGCAAGCTTTCAATGCTTTCCTGTGGAGGTTTTCAACACGCTGGCTGTCCTCATGCAAAACGTGAGGATAACAAGTGTCATTTTGCGAAGTCAAACTCTGTGAAATTGCAGGAAACGTCTCTAGTGACTGTCTGGTAAACAGCCACAATGTGCAGTCTTTACACAACAATCTAAAACTGTAATGTATTACATTGCAGGATCAAGGGAACAGCGACACTGAATCTTTACAAGATGAAATGTTCTGTGTGCCTATTGTGTCCTTTTGAACCACGTTTGTTTCTGTTTATGCAGCTCTATCCACACCTCCCCTGACTGTGACTGACAGAGCGTGCATATAAAAATGGTTTCCCTTTCAAATTGAGCTTTAAGCACACACAGGAGGCTCCTGTGGGCTGATGAAACTATTGACAGATCAGGAGATGTGACATTCTAGATTAAGAAGGCCAAGCAATAAAGGAACAGAATATATAGGTACCTTTTCAGGAAGTGTTTAGGAAGGCTGTGCAAGTCACATGCTGGAAGGTGTGGCTATGGCTGTATAAACAAGTGATTTAACTTCTAAATGGCATTGGTTTGAGCAGTGAGACTGCAGGGGTAAAAGTTATACACCAAAACTGCCTCATTAAGCTAAAGTTGTTCTGGTGACTGTGGTGTCCTTTTAATGCTTCACTATGGGAATTATTTGATTAGATTACAAAATGCCGGGCAAGATGTACGTGAATCTTGCAGTGGACAGTTCTTTTTAAGAATTTTGGAAAGTTTTTATTGTTTTGGAATATGTATTTTTTTTTTTTAGCAAATTTCAGAAAATGCATTTTTTCAGCAAATAATTATATGCATAAAAATATGCATTTTCATAGCATTTTCCTTTTATTGACCTGAAAGAATTATTCATCTAACAGGGCTGCCCAAAAGGTAGTTCACAGATGTTGTAGAACTACAACTCCCACGATTCTTTGCATGTCTTTAGAATGACAAAGCATCATGGAAGCTGTAGTTTTAAAACACCTGGGGATCTTCCTTTTGGTCACCTCTCATCTAAAAGTCTTGATGATTCCTGCACTGCATCCCCAAAGCAGCCCAAAATAGTAGCTAAAATTACTAAAGTTGTCTTCCCCAGTTTAGGGTTTCACAGAAGAAATATACAATAAACATATATAAATAGGTAATACAATTAAGGTTATTTTTTCACTGTTATTAAACTGTACAGAGACAGCATAGATGCAGTCTCTATTTCACATCTGTTTTAATGCAGCATCTTAGCAGTGTCCCTAGTGGTTTGCAGTCTGCAATTGTCTCATTTTATACCCAAGAAGATTGTAGGTTTGCATGAACAAAACCAATTGTTAGTCAGTACAATGAAAGACTGATTGTGCTGCCACCTAGTGGCCAGAATATGCAGAGGGATGGCATTATTAATAAACCAAAGATAAACACAATGGACTTGATTCAATACTGTTAGAAAACTTCCCAAATGGTTTATTTTTAGAATTCGTCATTAAATTCCACGTCAATTTTTTTGTAGAGAAATCATTTGGAAAAATTCTCTAATAGTATTGAATCGTTTGGAAAACTTTATTAAATCAATGCAAAGGTTTGTTATTTCACAGTAAAGAAAAAGACAGATAGTTCTAATGTCGCTCTCTGGTTACATTATACATTAAGTGCATATTCCTATCAAATATGCAAGGCCTTTATACATAAGTGTGCCTGTTTATGTTTATGTAGAAAAAAAGGAATGTCGAGCTACTTAGAAGAATAAAAGCTCGTCATTCCATGTTAAACCATTCTTGTATAACATCCTGACTATACAATATATTTTAAATATCTCACTTTGCATGAGAATTGCCTGCCAAGGTGAACCTATTATCCATCACAAAAATGCATTCATGAAAAACATTGTCAGAATGTCTCCAAAGCAAGGGTTAACTCTTTTGTTTGGGAGTTAATTGTTTCAGATTCCTCTGATTAATTTGCTGTATATAAACTCAGGTCTGCAGATATCCATTGCTCGATGACGGCGTCCCCTGGCTTGTTCTACACGTGTGTAATAACATTCCATTTCATCCTCAGACCTTGTGTGCCCATGTAAATTGTGCTACTCCTTTAATTCACTTGTTGGCTTTTTACCTCGTCTACAATATCTTGACTATGCTAACTGATCATCCTTCCAGAATTCATGTTTTCCTAACACTATAATCCTGGAGTGGCTATTTAGGTGACCATCCCTTCTCTTTGGTGTTAAAAGGTATTTTATTTACCTTTTTCTCCCTCCTCGTACCAGTCTCGTCAAGGCTGGCCCTGTCTCCATAGCTGAGAACATCAGTCTCCTATAGGTAATCATTGGGACGCTATTGTGAACACACTGCAAAAAGCCAAGCTGCACCAATCAGCATCTCCTCATAGACATGCATTGATTCAAAGACCAGAATCTCTAGTGGCCATCTGTGTGACTTCAACTAAAGGTGTTAATAGGCAGCAAAGTTATAAAACTGCCTTTTCTCTGAAAATCTGCAGGGACAGATTATAGACACCAAAACCACTACATTTTGCTGTAGGGGATCTGGTGACTATAGTGCCCTGTTAAAATACTCAGACTTTGCCTAATCTTCTTTATTGTCTACTTCTACAATCTGGGATTCAAATACTGTTTCATGTTAATACTAGTCAATCACTTTCCTCTTCCCTTCTGTTATTACAGGCTGCATATTGTTCTACTAAAAGACTCCAATTCTTTGTTATGCTATTCCGCTCCTGTCACGGCAAGGGTGCATAATTCATTGTTGCACTGTAGAATATTGTCATTTATTGTAATTTGTGTAGTGCATAGATGAACTGGCTGCTTAGTAGAGGTGATATTGTTAATTTCAAAAGGGGTTAATTTGATTGTACAGCAGGGCAGAAGGTTTACAGCCTAGATTCCTCTTTAAAGCTGTGACCCCAACAGAGATACTCTGTAAGGTGTGAGCAGTCACACATAAGTGGCCTGGAAGTCTACTTTAAATGTAAACTAATTTGCCATATGTCTAGATTCCCTCTTTGTTAAGTTGTGCTTTGATATGTTAATGGTATGTATTCCAGTATCATATCCAAAAGAAACATTAATACTTACCCACATATTAATAATTAAGCCTTATATTTATTATATTTAGAACGGGACAAGCACAGTCTTCGAGTTGTGTAACTTACGCCGTTAGGCGTGATTGTGATGTCCGATATATTGGGTCACAAGTAAGAAGTGTGACATATCTATGGAATGTAAAAATGGTAACAAATCCATAGATGCAATTATTATTTATGTGGCAAGTACATAAGAGTCAATATAATCAAATGTTTTCATTTGGATTGATGTTGGTCTGGAACACAAGGGGGTGGTCACTTATTGTCTCTACAGGTACACCTTATCTCCACCTTTAGGCCAGGCTTGGTAATCCACAGCATATATATCCAATGATACTGAGATGTGTATTGTACTTGCTTAGGGCCAAAATCTAATTTTGAGTGAGTCACGATCTTCCTTGCCAGAGACCCCCTGGGCAGAAGTTTTACTTTGAAAACCTAAGGAGTAAGTGATTAGGACTTCTGTTGTTTTATCCCTTTTGTTTTTATCTGTTGTTGGTGTAACTAATTTTATAATCATATATATTTTTGTATGCACTATGACTAATTTTTGCTCGAAATATTCCTTTATTAAGTTCTGCCTTTGTCTGGTTAAGAATCACGTTACCTGAAGAAACCAATTAGTGTTTTGCAATTGCTTAAATATTATGCTAAGTTGTATTTGGTGGGTTTTCATTATTAAGTTACCTGGGGGACCAAGGCACCCCATTTATAAATTGTCTTGCTGGTGGCAGTGTTAAAATAGTAATACTTATATTATTATGGTTAATTGTGGGTGGTGTTAAGAGGGATTTTTATCATTATTCCCAGTCTAGTGCAGACAAATAGTGAACTGCAACCCTTTCACCACCACAACTACATCACAAACACTCTTGAAGAAGGGTGCATTCGTGACAGCTCCTACTTGACCTCTGAGTCTCTCTGCTATTACTAACCAATACATTTTAATTCTAACCACAGAAATGGTTAACAGTTTATCCTCTATACTAGGTGTCAGCAATCTACAGCATGTGTCCAATGAATGGCACTTGAGGTGCTTTTGCATTGTACTCCTGGCTGCCAGAGCCAAACATCCTGTGAGCTATGAGGAGTTCCTTGTGCAGACCAAGTGGTGATTGAAGTTGGTGAGGAACAATCATTTTCCTCAATTTACACATTGCAGCACTTAGAGGAAGTGAACTCATATCACTTCATCCGAGCACTAGCGAATGTGAACCAACACTGGAGTAGAGCAGTCTGCAGAAGAGATCATGACTCCTTCCATTGACCTGTACCTGGCTATCCTGGTCCATATTAGACCCAAATAATACAAATAGTCCACCCACACACAGTCCCAACAACCACACTGACAATCCACATACATGCACACAACCCCACAAGTAGTTTCTTGCATACAATACCACAAGCACATTCACACAACACCAAACACACAATGTGACATATCATCAACACAATTCCACAAGCATATCCCATACACAACTCACATTCATAGGTATCATACACAATACAACAAACTACTTATGCACATATACTATACAATATAACAGCCCACATATGCACAGGTAAAATGCTACAAAGCAAATGTAGCACCCAGTGGCATACTAAGGAGGTGTGTCTGTATGTGTGTGTGTTTGTAACTATATGTGTATGTGTGTCTGTATGTGTGTCAGTGTGTGTCTGTATCTGTGTATGACTGTGTTTCTATGTAACTGCAGGTGTGTACCTACGTGTCTGTGTATGTGTGCCAGTGTGTGTATATGTGAGTATATGTGTGTATATGTGCATACATCTTAGTATTTCGCCTACACTACACACAAATACAACCCTGCATCCAAATGTTTCCACTACATAAAAACACACCACCATATTCAAAAACCACACTACAGAAAAATGCACACCTGCATTCAAATGCCAATACGTGCAAACACACCCGTACCTTCACTCACATACACTCTATACAAAAACATGCTTACATTCAAACACACAAACACTGCTCAGTGCTAAATACATAAAAAAAATACAAACACTGCTCAGTGCTAAATACATAAAAAAAAAATACAAACACTGCTCAGAGCTTTTTAAATTTTTAAGCTGTGAGGAAGGGGGAGGAGGGTGCCAAATATAGGATGTGCCCCGGGTGCCAAATGCTCACGGTACACCCCTGGTAGCACCTGTAGATAACACAAGCAGAATATGGCAACATACATACCTTGATTAAAAAAAAAGAAAATAAGGATTAGCACATCAAGGGACTTCAAAATCTTGTTTTGACACAGTACTACTAATATGTTGCCTACCCCTGCTCTACACTATTCTCTGTGGTCTGCAGGGAAAGACCTGGTGGAAAGGATGCATAAAAGTGGTTTTAAAATCCAACGCAATTGATAAACTCACCCAATGAGGCAAAAAGGTAGCAGGAAGTAGAATAAGTCATAAAAATAAAGTAAATTGCAATATGTAGGCCAACAATCTGCTCTTAAATAACTTGGCAAAAAGACTATATTGCTCTAAATTGGGTGATAAAAGCATCAGTCACTTTTCCTTAAAATAAAACTAGATTAGCATTTAATCACGTTGGGCGATTTATTTTCACCCATTGATTTTCCTCTAATCGCACCATAAATTTTTTTTCATCTAGAATGCCTCAAGATGAATATAATCATTTGAACCCTCCTGCCGTAGAGTGCAATTTCTATCTGTTTAGAACATCTTCTTATGTATAGCACGTCTGTACCCTACTATATTTCTGCTGAAGGCGATAAGCAAGAAAGTGACACTTGCACTACAGAAACACAGAAAACACTCAATGTATTGCCGGAGGGAGGCAAGCCTCTCTTCTTTCTTCCTTCAATTATTTATCTGGTCATGTTTTTCAACAGTAACAAAGATTTGCAGCACTATGAGAGTGCTAATAAGAAAGCGGCACTCATTGTATATACTTTTCAATTATTTTTCTTTATATGTTCAATGCACAATTTCTAAAGGATTATACACCTCTGTCATTTAATTTGATAGGTACAGCTCATGGATAATGTACTATGGCACAAAAACAATAATACAAGGTGAAGTCTCTCCTGAAACTAGCAGGTAAAGTCCAAGGTCAGTGATGGCCAATCTTGGTTCTGCAGGTGATTCAGATGTTCAGTTTCCATGATGCTCAGCTCGATAGCATCCGATATAACCCGTCCCCTTTGGTGCCTGTGAGTCCCATGACGTGATATTGTCCCAATGCATGCAACCCTGCCACTGATAACTATATAGATAACTACACAGTTCAAACGAGAATATTTTTTTTTAATATCAGACTTCTTCTTAAGTGATGTTGACAGCTACAAAAAATGTGCATGAACACTCATCTATGTTATGCAGGCTAACAATTTTCAGAAGCTACAGAAAATGAACCTAAGTTGTAGAATGAGTGATTCTGTCCCATGGATATGATTACATAATATGATGATATAATGCTTAGTCACCAGGACATCAAGGTTCTCTTGTTTCTATTGGTCTACTCCAGGGGCATTGCCAAGGAGGGCTCAGACAGGCTTGAGTGGGCTCCTAAAATGCCCTGAGTGTGAATTTCCCACTGTGTAATTGTCAGCCTCGAGTGTCCTGTCTGAAGTATCAATAAGGCAGTCTGGGAGTGCTGGTTTAATATAGTTATAGAGCTTACATTATCATATTATTACACTAGGTTTACACAGTTCTGTGTACTATCATAGTATGGAAACAGCTGTTCTTTTACCATGTTCCCCAGGGATTTTATCCTTAAAACGAAATTCCATTATAAGAGATAAGCTTATCTCTTGTAATCGTGAACTAGAGTTCCTATTGTTGTTAATGAGAGAACTGGGATTCAGTTACCAGAGTATGCTCATCTTTTGTAATTAAACCCATGCCTTGGAAAGGAGATATTGAATCAGTTCACAATCAAGTGATCTAAAAATAAATGTACCGGAACAATATATTTACTCTTAAATTACCCCCATTGCTCCACCAGAGCTGACATGTTTCCCATATTTCCCACAGAATGCAATAATGCCCTGATAAAGCAATAAAAGCATTTTGCAGTCTCCTGGGTCCTTCCAAAATTGTTAGGAAATAGAAATATAAAATAAAAAAAAACTTTTTAGCTGGAGTGGCTTGTGTTTGCCATTGCCTTTACTCCTCGATTCTTATCACCACACTGGTCAGTATCAGTTTTCCAATTCTTCTTATTTTACCTTTCATCTCCTTCTCATCATGTGCTTCTCTCCTCTACTTGTGCTTGTATCACTGGGGTTGTACAAAGACCCAATCGAATGTCATATGGGCAGTACAGGTGTGCTGCCTTTTTTATCAGGGCATATTTAGCAATGTCAACTAATTTACAAACAGTTTGTTTGCCTTATGTCAGCCATACACACACAATGAAAGGATAAAGATGCATAATTATGAAACTTGTATTACGTTAAAGGTGAAATAAATTGAACTTTAGTCTAATGTAGGTATTCAAATTGTAATGATTTTATTCTCTTTTATTTGAAAGAACAAATTTGAGATTAACGTGTAAAAGCGTTATTTGGCTCACTGTTGGCCATTACATTGTGCAAATATAATTAATTTATATATACTATACAGTAAATGTAATACCAGATTTCATACTAAATGTTTTACAAATATTCTATGTTATAGATCGATAACAAAACAAATGAATCACAAATGTGCTAAGTGACACAAAATAATTTAAATGCCCCACTTGCACCCGCATTTAGATCTTATTGCAATTACCCGTTTCCATGTAAAACATTTGTTTGTGCTCAATTGAGTGAGCTACAAGATTCATGTAAACCATGGTTCAGTTGTAATTGCTTTCCCCTGAAAATCATTCTGTGTATTTATTTTTTTAACATATACAGGGTTCTACTTTACTAAAGTAAGAATTCAAAGGGAATTTCAAATTATAGGCCAAAATAGCTAAACTGGAAAATGTTCTAAAGTCAGCTATACATCAAGTGTTGCTACTTTGATTTAAAATTCACCTAAAATTCACTTGGAATTCTCACTTTAGTGAATAATCCTGATCATTTTATTAATTGTATATACACTTCAATAACGTAGACAAAAAACATTGTTACAAACAGGACTATACATAGGTCACAAGGTCATGGGTTTAGACAGGAAGAAAAGAGATTTAGTCGAAGGCAAAGGAAAGGATTTTTACAGTAAGAACAATAAGGATGTGGAATTTTCTGCCTGAAGAGGTGGTTTTATCAGAGACTGTTTAGATGTTTAAACAGCAACTGGATGAATTCTCTTTCAAAAGCATAATATTCTGGGATATAAATATTAGGTGGGGTAACAGCTTCTTGATCAAAGGAGAGTTCTGACTGCCATTCTGGGGTCAAGAAGGAATTTTCTTCCTAGTTTGTTGCAAATTTGGAAACTGCTTAAACAGTGTTTTTTGCCTTCTTTTGGATAAGCAGCAAAAACAGATGTGAGAAAGGCTGAACTTGATGGACGCAAGTATTTGTTCTGGCTATATAACTATATAACTATATGTTACTATGTTCTAATGAGTATACATAAGTACATGGTGAAACCTAGGGCACACTGGCTATGGGTGACTAATTCTTGACTCTGATGATCAAAGATGCTTCAGGTGGATAAGGGGATTCTCCATTTACTACAATAAGATGTCAATTTTGAAACTTTCTCCCCTACATTTCTTAAAACCCTACAGGCTGGGTGGAGAAGTAATCAGGGACATAATGGATTGCACTGAGAATGGCAACATCACTGTGAACAATATGCAGCCGTTTTACCAACAGGAAGGCTTTTCTGTGTCTTCCAAGTCTGTGGCTTAGGTTCTCTCCATGGCAAAGTGGCCTCAACGAATGGCTCATTGTGCCTTCTCCCATATCCTGGACCAAGTGATGTTGGCCATACTACAGATAATCTCCAAGTTTATCTATTTTCCCTCTTCAAGTGTAGCTAAGGCAAATAAGGGTTATCTGCTATGTCCCCCATTCCCACTGTGGTCAAAGTTGTGGATTGTATCAATTTCCAGAGGGTCCCATCAAAAGCCAAAATGCAGGTATTTGGAATCATAAGGAGAAAGTATCACTGTATCACATTATCACTGCCCAATCTGTGTGGTACAGTAAACCCATCTTTACCCATACCTGATTCACAGAATACTGCCACAATTCCCTGATTCTGTAAAACAGCAACTTGCTCTAAGTTAGGTGTATGGGAGGGGGGAGTAAGTTGGTATAGGGTTAGCGATAACTACTACAAAATAATTTGGATCTTAGACATACTAGGATTTTAACAATCAGGACTATTCTATATCAGATACTAATCTATTTTGAGTTCTTTGATTACGTTTAGATTTGGATGTGTAAAAAATATATTCAAAAAATTTTTAAAACATTTTTTTTATATTTTTTATATTTTTCCTATTTTTAACATTTTATCCACACTTAATGTTGTGTCAGGAACACATATAGGATATTAAAAGAAAGTAATTTCTGTCCTTTAAAAATCTCACTATGGGGGCGGGGCCTGGCTGCCAAACTGAAAGGCTGCATGCAGTGTGGGCTCTGTACAAAAGTTGACAATTATCGCCTAAAAACAGTATTTTGAAAGAAAACGGCTAAATTTGCGCTGATACCTACCTGCAAGCTACTCTGCTACAGCACAAGGGTTTCCAGGCGTCCAACAAGCAGATTGAGCCCACACCGCTACTGAGGCCTACCTCGAGGTGAGAGCCTGGGAGAAGCGGCCGATCTCCCTACTGCCTCTCCGACCGGAACAAGCTGAAGTTCTACAGGTCCCCGCTGCCACCCACTGCTGGTGGGGGTTATCCCGACACCATCACCACAGCCAAGCTTCATCCCTGACAAGCACATTGTCTTAAAACAAAGACATAGAGGAGCACAATCTGCCTCAAAATGGCGACTACTGCACCAGCTGCAGACACACTGAACCGACTGCAGACACTCGAGCAGCTCCTGGACGACCTCCTCGCAAACTTCTGGCAGAGAATTCAGAACAAAGGGGCACAGACCAAGAGGGAGCCGCTACACCCTACATGACCGCATTACTCACCGCCAGAAAAAGCACCTGAAGTGGCTGGCGGGAAGAAAAGACCACACACGACGCCCAGGAAACTGAGACCAGTGAAGCAGAAAAGGCGGCCCATAAAATCCGAGGCTCGCATCTGCCTTCCTGAGCTGAGTGCCCAAAAGGGAAACACCCTGCTGCGTAGCCCACATGCCCGGACGGGACTTTTCCATCACACAACCGCCCGGGACCTCGTTTGCGGTGCTGAAAGTGACTGGAGCGGTGGAAAGTGCACAAGGGCCCTTGAGAAGGCCTAGGGCCGGTGGAGGGGCCAACATTGGATGCGGCCCCTAGACCAACCTGCTGGCAACTTCCCGATCGTGGGCATAGGATGAACACATAAACACACTGCTGGACAGCACCCCAGCGTGCACACCGGGACTACTCACAGTTAGCTCTAAACAGGCAGAAACACGTTTCCTCCTGAACGTTACCAGCAATGCCATAAATTTATATTCTGCTTTTGTTTTACTAGAAAAGTATGATTTTTCTATTTTTTCAGTCCAATGGTCTATTTCTTAACATGCCTAGCTTGATGCAGACGTGCCCAAAAAGCCTAGTGGTTTACAACTTTTAAGCCTGCTACATATATGTCTTGCCGAACCCTGCAGAAAATGCGGCCTTAAGCCTTCATGTATGTTTAGCCTGAAAAAAATTAATCTAAGAGTATGCTAGCTCTAAGACACGCTTTTCATGGTAGTACTCCTTTATTATCAACTGATATGTCTTATTTTCACCTTGTTTTACCTAACTAGTACAGGCTATAACTTAAGACATAAGTATTTTTTTTGTATTCCTGAAAGAGATTCTGGTTAAAAAATGTAGGCTATTTTACATTAATAGAGCCAGGTTCTGCTCCATGCCATGTAATGTTCTATTACTAATTGTTATAATCGAGATGCAAAAACATTAAAAATGAAAAGGAACCAAATATAATTACAGATTCTAATAAAACGTATAAAACTACCTTGTCACCAGTATCCAATAAATCCCAATCAGGCTGGCAACCAGGAGTATGTGCAAGAAAAATGGTCAGCGGTAAATGAGTAAGATAATTACTTTTCATTACAAAATACATTAATGTATTCATTATTATTTAGTGTTATTCAACATGTTTGAATACTAACATCAGCCTTCTGTGTGTCTGCAGCTACATCAAGTACAAATCGCCCACTACATCTGATTCAATACTATGTCTTTGATTTAATCGATATCGCTGCACCACAATACTTTACTAAATATTCACATTTTGCTATTTATTCCATCTTCTCCTCTTATTAACTCGTTGGTGTCTACTCAAGTGGTTCAATAAAATGGGATATATTAGCAAAGCAATGCAGTATCTTGATATGAGAACTAACAAGAAAACATTGGGCAAATGTCTGAGTGGAGTTTTTTTTTCTAAATTATTTTAGTTGGTTTTCAAGTCACCTTAATGTGCTATTTTGTGACAGGACACTAAATATACATAATTAATCAGTTTTCAGTTAACATCGTGGATAACCCCAACCCAGGAAGGGGCAGAGAACCCCAACCCAGGAAGAGTGCCTCCTCTGCAAGAGGATCATACATGGTTATGGCCTAAAAGCCGAAACTTATCTTTTTGTCATTTGATCTTCAATAAAATACCTCTACTTTCACCCTACATTGTGACATCTGTGGACTTCTACTTTTAAGCTATTCCTGGTGGACGATGGACCACCCTCCACAGGGCTTCAAAGTACTTTTTACTTGTGTGCAGTACTACTTGGACTTTATATTCGTTGCAAGAGAGTTCTATGACAGTGCAACCTTATAGACATGATCATTTTTAACTGGACTAGTGGATTGGAGCTTCCAAACTCTTAAACTGCTTCTTGAACAGACATCAAAGGCTCAGTGAATGAGCAAAAATAAAGCAGTTAAACATTTTGTGAATAAAATAGATCTAAACAGAGCACTGACTTGTAAGATTAATAGTCATTCTGGAAAGAAAACACAAATTTGGCCGACTTGGAGATTATTCTGGTTTTAATGCCATGATTTAGGTCTGAACTCAGCAAAACCTCTTGTTTAAGAGCAACTTCTTGTCTAAAAAATAGACCAATTTTTCTTTGTTTTGGAAGATCAAAATCCAATACAAAATGGCAAAAAATTACCCTTCAGACAAAGTCTACAATATCATTAAACCAAACAAAAATGTTTATTAAAAAAAAAAATCCCTCTGAAGGTCAATCAGATCTGAAGGTACTAACATAGCTCATATTAAAACATAGACATAATATTATTCATTGTATTTATTCACCCTGGAGTTAAATTGTAAGATAGATAGAGATAAATTATTTTCTGTAAACTAATATCAGTATAACTATGTGTTTTATGTATATTTAACCCTACTACCCACACAGAGCAATGTCAAATGGCTCATGTCCTTGTGAATGCATTTATTCCGTTAATTGTATCTGAAAAGTAAGGAACTATTTTAGTAAATTGTGAAGGCTTTATCTAGAGTCCCAATTCTTCTTAGTTCAGATATGATTCAATTAAAATCATTGACAATGACAAATACACTTAAAAATAGCTACACAAATACTCCCTCTCTTCAAGGTTCAAGAAGAATACTCCAACACAATGAATGTTACGGTCAGATATTGGCATACTACATATGCAGAGTTGGTGGATCCACTAACATTCACCGTGGCGTAACCTTTTCATTGTGCTCTATTCAATTAAAGAACCACTCTAGTGCCAGGAAAACATACTCGTTTTCCTGGCACTAGAGTGCCCTGAGGGTGCCCCCACCCTCAGGGACCCGCTCCCGCCAGGCTCTGGAAAGGGGAAAGGGGTTAAATCTTACCTTTTTCCAGCGCTGGGCGGAGAGCTCTCCTCCTGCTCTCCTCCTCCGATCCTCCTCTTCTCCTCCCCGTCGGCTGAATGCGCACGCGCGGCAAGAGCTGCGCGCGCATTCAGCCAGTCACATAGGAAAGCATTTATAATGCTTTCCTATGGACGCTGGCGTGCTCTCACTGTGAAAATCACAGTGAGAATCACGCAAGCGCCTCTAGCGGCTGTCAATGAGACAGCCACTAGAGGACATAGGGGAAGGCTTAACCCATTCATAAACATAGCAGTTTCTCTGAAACTGCTATGTTTATGAAAAAATGGGTTAACCCTAGAAGGACCTGGCACCCAGACCACTTCATTAAGCTGAAGTGGTCTGGGTGCCTAGAGTGGTCCTTTAAATATAAAACCACCATTTTTTTTATTAGTATTTACAAAATTAGATACTTTTTTCATAATTTTAGTTTCTATTTAAATTTAATCTTACTCCATCCTTTACATAAATAGAGGGAGAATATACTTGTTTTGATTTCATAGGGTATCTTTATTTGTTTCTGTGTGCATATATTAGTGTAGTAATCTTGTATATAATTGCATATGCGGAATATGAATATTTTTATGGAACATAACATTTTTAGAAATGAAGCTGCCCAAAAAAATTACAGAATGTAAAACTAGAGTATACACTGATCAGTCACAACATTAAAATCACTGACAAGTAAAGTGAATAACATTGATTATATTGTGACAATGGCACCTGTCAATGGGTGGGATATGTTAGGCAGTAAATGATCAGTCAGTTCTTGAATTTCATGTGTTGGAAGCAGGAAAAAAGGACTAGCAAAAGGATCGGAGTGACATTTCAAGGGCCAAAAAGTGATGGCTAGACGACTGGTTCAAAGCATCTCTGGTATGCAGTGGTTAGTACCTACCAAAAAAGGAACCTACCCATAAGAACAACCAGTGAACTAGTACAAGAAACAATTCACCCCGCACTCAGGTTCTGCTCAATAATCCAACCATCTACGTGGGAGGAGCTCTGTGAAAGCAGCAGACACCGCAATCTGTTGAAGTCAAGTGAAGTAATAAGGAACAAATGCAACACTCCAAAGGTCTAAGATGGTTCTGTTTATCAGAGGGTAAGTCTCTTCAATATTAAGTGCAATGCTTAGGCTGGTTAAGGCTGCATGGAGCCGAAACGTTGCACTTAATTTTTAGGAGACTTACCTTCTAATAAACAGAACCATCTTAGACCTTATGAGTGTCGCCTGTGATCCTTGTTACTTAAGCAGTGAACTAGTATCAGGGTTATGGGCGCACAAGGATCATTGATACACATGGGGGTGGGGGGGGAGGGCAAAGGCTAGCCCGTTTGGTCTGACCACAGAAGAGCTATAGAAGTAGCTCAAATTACTGAATACTTTAATGTTGGCTATGATAGATAGGTGCCAGAACACAATTTGCTGTGTATGGGGCTGCATCAACGCAGATCAGTTTGAGTGCTCATGATGACCCCTGTCCACTGCCATAAGTGCCTTCAATGGGGGCATGTTAATCATTACTGGACCATGAAACACTGAAAGGAGGTTTCCTTGTCTGATGGATCATGCTATTTTTTTTAGATCAGATGGATGGCGGGGTGCATATATGTAGTTTATTTGGGGAAGAGATCGGAGCAGTATGAACTATAGGAAAAAGGCAAGCCGGTGGAGGCAGTGTTATGCTCCGGGCAATGTTCTGCTGTGAAACCTTGGGCATTCATGTGGGTTTTACTTTTACGTGTACCATCTACCTGAAGATTGTTGCAGATCACATACATCCCTTCGTGGCATTGGTGTTACCTGGCAGTGCCCTCTTTCAGTAGAATAATGCACCCTGCTGCATTGCAAAAATTGATTAGTAATCGTTTGATGGTTCAACATGTTGCCTTGGCCTCCAAATTCCTCTGATTAAACATCTTTGGGATGTGCTGGAACAACAGATCTAATTCCTGGATGCCCCACCTCGCAGCTTGCATTACTTAACGCATCTGCTTGGTGCCAGATGCCAAAGGACATGTTCAGAGGTCTTGTGGAGTCCATGCCTCGAAGCATCAGAGCTGTTTTGGAAGCACAAGGGGGACATCCACAATATTAGATGGTATTAATGTTGTGGCTAATAGATGTACAGTTCCTCTGCTTGATGCAAGTGGACTTGATGGAGTCCTAAATAAATTGCTTCTCTATCCATGATGACTATCACAGGAGTATAGGAGAGATAAGGTGGTGGGGATTACTTTTAGATTTAAAAAAAATAAAAACACAAAGGCATTTGTAAGAAAACTTGTAATGTTTTTTTTCGTAGCATTTTTAATAATATGTTATGCACATTTTGAAAATATATAATAACTATACTGACATCCTGTATTTAAGTAAAAAAAAAAAAAATTAAAGTACATGTATTATTATCATGTGTTTTTTTTCTTGAATCTTCAGTTATGTGGAATAGAAAGATGTTTTTTTAGGTTTTTAGGTAATAAAATTCCTCAGCAAGATTAGAAAGATATATATATGTGTGTGTAATAATTACATGAATATATATATATATATATATATATATATATATATATATATATACATTGTATTTATTTCTAATCTTGCTGAGGAATTTTTATTACCTAAAAACCTAAAAAAAAATCTTTCTATTCCACATAACTGAAGATTCAAGAAATAAACTCATGATAATAATACATGTGCTTTACATTTTATGTTTCTTTTTTTACCTAAATAAAGGATGTCACTGGAAACAAATCAGTACTGATTGTCTTTTTTTTTTTTTACTGAGCTGTAGAACAGGGAGACCACCAGTACGCACCAAATCAAGAATAACCATCTGCTTCCATGTTAATGGACCAATGGTCAAGTGATTGACCTCTAACTGAATAGCAGTGAACTGAAATCCCAAAGACAAAGCCTAGGCTAAAATTGCCGGGTGTAAAAATGTGAACATTAAAAAGCAAGTGATTAAATGGAGCTATAAATGTCAATAGATAGCAGTAACCTAATTGGTGCAAAAACTTGAAACACTCGATATCCTGTATAAAAAAAAATATATATACGGAACGGCTCACCTTATATTTGTATTTAAAATAGCCAAGTAGTGGAATGTTATCTCATATGGTTAACTTTAGCAATGTTGTCATTCGGCTTTCAATTTGTTACAATACTGAGTTTAATAAATTGCTATTTAGCATCGGTTTGCCCAGTAAAACTGCTTGCGAGACAGACTGGGTTTGTTGGCCGGGCCTTTATTAATAATTTACTTTTTAAAGAAAAATGACTAACATCCCGCAGAGCTGTACATTGGTATTGTTATTACAAGTAAAATGATGTGGCATTGGTAGAATAAACGTAACACAATAAATAATTTGACAAACAAATAATTCTTGTAGGAACCAGATTATCTGATATATAAATGGTGTAGGTTCTCTCTGTAATGGAAGATGAGCTAAAACTAGTTGGAGGTACTCACCAAAGGGCAAGCTATTGGAGCATTTGAGCCTTGTCCGTTCTCAGTGTTCTCTTACACCCTGTTTTTTTTACTAAACCACCAATTATATTCTGCTGCTGTTTGTCGAGTTATGTCACTTTTCTAGCTTAGTGAAAATCCATTCAAGACGAGAAACCCTTGGTCTCTTCTTCAGTTAGAGACAGCAAAGTCTTTGCAGAATCCTCCAGTTCCTTTAATTCGATGTAAATGTAGTCTTTGCCCTTTTTTTGTGATTTACATAATTCAGCATATGAGGCATCAAGGGACAGCAATTTTGCCACAGCACAGCTGTGCAATAGAGGTGCATTTCTTATCTACCTCTGCTATGCTTTTTACCAAAATAAATGCTAAAATACTATTTACCGGGGCGAGGGAAAAAAGAACTGTCACTGTCGGAAGTGGCAGTTCCGCTTTAAATGCTCGGTCACATGAAATATGTCATAGCTGTGTTTTTTGCTTTTTTTTAACCCCTTAAGGACACATGACATGTCATGTCATGATTCCCTTTTATTCCAGAAGTTTGGTCCTTAAGGGGTTACATTTCCTTTTTATTTTTTAGCTTTCAAGTATAAACACACATCTAATTAGTATATATTAGATAGAGAAAATAAATAGATATAGGTAAGGAAACGCGGTTACAATCTAAAAATATGACCAACTCAGTAGATGTATCATTGCAAAAATATAAATATAAGATAAATGAAATATTATATTAATGGTGTCTGACTGAGAAAAAAAAAATAGTGGGATCATATCAGAAAGGTTCTGTAGGAGCCTTTCAGTTATTGCAAACAACCTGCTCTATATTCTGCTTGGTAACAAATATGCAGTAAGTATTGAGTATTAACTGGCATGGTTCTTTCTATGCCTAAGCTGGGAGTCAATAGACATGGTGGCTAAGTCTGTGAGGGGCTCGGATGAGGTGAGAGTACATTAGCCATAATGCTGGTCCCACACACAGAGTCAGTGGGGTTCTCTCCCCTTTTAATTCAGCTCTGTTCAGGTTGCAAGCATTGCTGAGAGGGACAATCACTTATTATGAAAGCACTCCAGATGTTGTGGACTACATCTCCCATTATGCTCTTACAGCCATGATAATAAAAACCTCAGCGCTTCTGCCCCAGTCCCCGTGACAAGCCTGGGGCTTTCCTGGAGCCTCTCAGTCATGGAGCAGGATAGGGGACTAGCTCTATTTCCTCCCAGGGACTGGATGACACACAGTCCTGGGAGCTGTAGTCCTTACAAGGACTTTCCCTGCTGAATCATCCACGAGCTGGAACAAGGTGGTGATCACCAGTAACTCGACAAAATATTAGTTCAGGGAGTACAACTGATTTTAATAAGCCAAACTCTGCCTTTGTATACACAGACCCCAGCATGGGGTCCCCTTTGTATTCAACAAAAGCCTCTCCCAGGAATCTCTGTGCCTGGGAGATTATTAAGTTAAAGTCCGGTAAGCTAATTATCTCCCAAGAACAGAAAACCCAACACAAAACATAAAAACATAAAGGTACCCCAAAACATCATAAAAACATATAATAATCCCACATGTCCTACATCCCCAAACAGCCCTAATATGAGCACCAAAGTTGTCCAAATAGTGCTCAGATCCATGCAGTATAGGGGAAAAGCCACCGTGTCAAAGTTCTGACCGGCCGCACATGTGGTACTATGCCCAATATAGTTTCAGAGCAATGCGTGCTTTGGCTGGTCAACTGTCAGCAGCTCCTGCGGCGGCAATACGGGGTGGCCACCTGACTTTCAGGTAGAGTTTGTTCTCCTTAGTCTCAGGCACATTCCCTCCAAAAACTGCTCCTCTGGCGGGTTGCAAAGTGGTTCAAAACCCTGGACCAAGTTGTCCGGGAACTGCACAGTCACCTCATGCCGAAAACAGTTCCATAACATTTGCGGCTGAGTACTGCTGAGGTGACTGGGAACCCACAAAGTCATCATGCCTAAATTAGTTCTATAGCGGTTGCGGCTAATTACCGCTGAGGACCATTAGTGGGTTTGGTTCATGCGAACGGCCGCCAGAGAGCTAGCGTTTGGTTCCATTCGAATGAAGAGAACGTACAGAACTATGGGCATTTAGGGAAATCTGCTAATGGTTGCTGGGCAGGGTAACTTCCAAACCGTGTCTCAGACTTGGACCATTGTCGGTGGGCAGGAGGCCAGTTTCCACACTCCTCCAGGAGTTTGTGGCAAACGTTCATGGGAAGGAGCGTTTGTCACAAGTGGTACCAGCTATCTACATTCAGTTGAAACAGTTGCAACTGCCTCAATTTACTTTAAAAAAGCTAGTTCATTAATTTTATTGCAAAGTCAGATTCTATTGTACAACTGTGTTTGGTTTTCTGAACAATTTGTATGCAGTATGACTTTGTATAAAAACAGATGAATGTCTGTACTTTGTCATCATTAGCAGCAATACTTGAAGATTTCATCCCAACATGAAGTGCTTGGGCCAGGCTTTGCCTCAAGCCTAAAAATATACAATATAAAACAAAAAAATGTCCCGCACAAACCATAATTTTTTTTTGCAGTTCAAAATTAATTGGGGATGTTTCGGCCATTAAGTACTTTATCGTACCAGGTTTGATAATGGCCTTGAGGTGCCTAAACAGCACCACTGAATTTTTGCACCATAATAAAAAGTCACTGAATGAACATTTGTGCTGGATATATTTGTGTTTTCTCATGATTTTCAGCCTACAGGTAAATGTCTAATAATACATTATTCTCATCTCCCAATGTGCTATTAGCCCAGCAATCCTCGCCTGTCCTTCAGGAGTTACTATAGATATATCAATGAACCCCTTCTCTCCTAGTGAAATAAAAGGGACATTTACCATTTACTAGATGTAATTCTGTGTACAGAGGAATCTGGGCATGTGCTCAGTTGAGAAGTGCTCCAGGCGAATAGTCTTTGGAGGTGAGAAACAAGGAAGATTAAGTTATGTTATGTTAATATTATGTTATTATTTATATAGGGCCAACAAATTCCGCAGCACTTTACAATGGGTGGATGAACAGACATGTAGTAAACCCGACAAGTTGGACATACAGGAACAGAGGGGTTGAGGGCCCTGCTCAATGAGCTGACATGCTGGAGGGAGTGGGGTAAAGTGACACAAAAGGTAAGGATAGAATTAGACTAAGACAGTTGCAAGAGAGGAATCAGTCAGGAGCTATTAACAGTGTAATTGGTACGTTTTTATGAAGAAGTGGGTTTTCTAATGATTTTTGAAGGAGTGAAGACTGGGTGAGCATCTAACGGAGGAGGGAAGTGAGTTCCACAGGAACAGTGCAGCCCTCAAGAAGTCTTGAAGGCGAGCATCAGAGGTGGGAGTACGGACAGAAGATAGACGTAAGTTATTAGTTATGGACTAAGCTAAAGACAATTGCTTCCCAGATTACAGCATGGATGTAGGGAAAACAGATTCACTTTATTGCATGAAAATAGTAACGTAATATTATTGTCAACATTGTCCTAAGGAGGTGAACAAAAGCTATGTAGCTTAATGGACCAATCCAGGCCCATACAGCACTTCAGTTTGCTGAAATGATGTATGGCTATAGAGTGTGTGGCGGAACCAGCCTTGCCACTGGGCATTGGAGAAGACTGATTGCCAGCCTCCTGCCATGTGACTATGGCCCCTGGGATGTATTGCCCTTTAAGAAACTTATTTGGGCTTATTGCATTTTGAAACACTTTTTCTGCCCGTTTGAAAACATGGGAAGGAGTGCCCCTCCCCCCTGTCTATTGTTCTCCAGCAGGGCGTTGTCCTGGGGACACTGCCAGACCAGTTGGAACTTGCTGTTTTTCCCCTCCTCTGTCTATGATCAGCCCTTGCTTTGGTTTCACCCCATGGTGATTTGACTGTGTTCGTGGGATCTGAGCGCTGTTTAGATATAGTGAGCGCTCAGATCCAAGCTATCTGGGGATAGGTTCAATATGGGGGTTCTGTTCAATATAATGGGAATTATGTATTTTTATGTGTTTTTAATGTTGTTGTAAATGGAGATATTTTCTGTATGCTGGAGATAATTGGCTTACCACACCAAAGCCATGCTTGCAGGCGGTCACAAAGGGACTTCCAACTAACTTTTGATCCACTGGACCAATTTGAATAATTTTGACATATGTTTGTATTTGGAGTATGCTGATTCTGAAAATGATTTTTATGTGAATGCGATGTATACTTTTGGAGTTATGAATATTGTGCAAAACTGTGTATTTTCCTGCCTGTGATAATTACGTTAGCCCATTGTGTTCAGTAATTATATCACAGGCAGAGGGGAGGATTTTGTATGGGAGTGTCTGAGTGTATTGTATGTATTGATTGGTTGTACTTCAAAACTCTGTGGGTGGTACTATGTTTGTAGAATGGGCATAAAAGCAGAGTGTTTGAATAAAAGTTCAGTTCTACTTCACCCTCAATTTGGAGTGCCGTCTCTTATTGGGGGAATCTGCTACAAGGGATTGCTATGCTTGTCATACTCCCTTGCTAAATCACTACTAAGCTCTTGTAAGAGCTTGTTCCTGCTTTGCTCTATGGAGGAGTCTACGGTGCTCATGGTGTCTGCTGGAGTTCAGGAAACCCTCAGGAAGTGCTAGGAGCACCCTTCAACGGAGGTACCCAGTCTGGGTGCCCGTCGATCCGTTACAGAGTGTCCCTTTAAAAGTTCCAGTTATAAAAGTGCCAAAGTTATGAAATTGGCACTTTTATATTTTACAATAAGAACGCCTCCTCAGCTGTCAATCAAGCAGCCGGGGATATATTCACTTCCTACTACAGTTAGCTCTGTTGAGCTAACAGAAGTAGCAGACATGTTCTACTAGATCACGCCTGCAATCTTACTTTTCCTACATTGTTATTTCTTTTTTTTTTATGTAATCACGTGGGTAGAACAGTTTAAAAAAAAAAAACATTTTTTCTGTGCCTTTAATTCTCCTTGCACCATTCAGACTACAAATCAGTCATTATTTGTTTCCTGTCATTGCATGGAGCTTTTCTTAAAGATATATGACATCTTCCAACAAGCAAACTCTAACATTGTTACGTCTGTGTCTGAACTTGAATCAGCACCTCATGTTATATGAAAAAGTATATTAAAGCAATACTGACCATGTATCTCACATTTCATTTTCTGCAGATTGTTCGATTGTTTTTAACAATTTAACTTTATATTCAGTAGAGGTTCTTTTTGGTAGACATGTACCTTATTTAATTCAATTAAATACTGATTAAAAATTAAAGCTCAGTTGAAAGCTGTAATCTTTCAAATAAACCTACACTAAAACCCTTCTCTAACCTTTTATCTACTTTTCTGCAGTTTGGATGTATAAAAGTTTCCTGAACTGCACTAATAATTCTACTGAGTATTTTGCAGCAGTTCAACAGACAAATGTGTAGTGAACCAAATTTGAAATGAACATTGTGCTTACAAAACTGAAAATGTACAAGTTCCAGCAACTAAAAACATGATGGGCAATGAAATGCATACTTTGATTATCTCTGAGGTCTGTTAAAGGGACATTCTATGCAACAAAATAACTTTAGCTTAATGGAGCAGTTTTGGTGTATAGATCATGCCCCTGCTGTGTCATTGTTAATTTCTCTGCCATTTAAGAAGTAATGTATACCGAGATAGGGGAAGACGCTGTCTATACCTATAAAAGATTAACAATACATAGTGAAGACCATAACAAGCATGTTATAAAAGACACACTATCAGATACACTCACAAAATGTTGATAGAAAATGCACATTCAAATTACCACCACCTACTCCTGTAGGTGGGGGTTTTAAACTGGATCCACTGGGTGCACTGGGTTTGAAGATCCGGAAACCAAAAGGAAAGCAGGAACAATAAGTATGGTAGAAAAATAGATGTTTTATTTGTAAAATAGAATAAAAGGCACTGGTCCAACGCGTTTCGTTCAATCAGAACTTCATCAGGGACCTCTTAGGTTAAAAGAATAATAAAAAATCAACAATATCCATACAAGAAAAAAATCCCACTATACCCTCCCTCATCCTACAGTCCCAATATATAAGGCAACTCCTGATCCTATTGGTGGTGTGGTGGGTGTGTTCGAGCTCGGTTCCGGATTGTTCATCATCTTGCCGCATAGCAGCTGATCGTAGTAAATTTCCCGCTTTTCAAATCTTACAGCATCACCGGTAGTAAATTTTGCGTTCCAACCAGCACTTCCGTGCATTCCAGCAGTATCTTCGCGTCAAAAGTATATTGACCTCCGTGAGTCCCCATAGTCATTTGTGCGCATGCGCAGTTGGCAGATTTCTATACTTAGAAAAAATCAGCATTACTCTTGCAACTAATTATCGACACTAAAAAAGAAACATAGTATCAATAAAAAAATTCATAAACCCTGTATCTAAATGACACCAGATGTTTAATGTCTTCCACATACGAATTAATGAATAACAATATTGGGTTATTTCAAAAGCTCTAATCGAATAAATAAGTAATAAAAAATAACAACTCAAAACAAAAACAAACAGATAAGTCATTGATAATTAATAATATATAAAATATAAAAAACTCCACATATCTGAAACGATAACACAATACTAATGAAATATATACATACTATTAAAGAAAACAAACCAAATCTATATCCACATTTAACCCCTTCGGTTCCAATGTCTGTAAACGTTGTATCCAGTAGGTTTCTTTTTGGCGCAATTGTTTTAATCTATCTCCCCCTCTCCAATGGGGGGGAACATGTTCAATGCCCTTACATAATTTTTTTTTTTAAATCAAATAAAGGACACGATTGACAGTGCAAAGGAACTGAGTGGGTAGTGAGACCCTTTCTTATATTATTAAGATGTTCCATAATTCTAACTTTTAAAAATCTCTTGGTACGTCCCACATATTGCTTGCCGCACGGACACTGTAGCAAATATACCACAAAGTCCGTGCGGCAGCCGTGCGGCAGCCAAAAAAAAAATTTGTGAGAGAACTTACTGTTAAGAGACATTTTCTAAAACAACCCAGTACCCCTAATATGATTGCTGATGGTGTGTTAACAAAACACGACCATTTTAAAATGAAGTCTCATTTCTATCCAGTACTTAATAAAGGGTCACATTTAGAAACCTTTGAAACAATGGTGGAGAAAGAACTTAAAGTCATTAACAAAAATAAGAAAAGAAGAGATAATTTAAAGTATCAAGAAAGGTCCTGTCTCAAAATGATGATGAAAATAGATGATATCGTTTTTAAGGAGGCAGATAAAGGAGGGGCCATTGTCATTATGAGTAGAACTTATTATCTACAAGAATCTTCGAATATTCTTAATGACCAAGTTACATATAGAAAACTTAAGAGCGATCCAACTAAGTCATTCAATGACATTTTTAAAACCATGTTGATTAAAGCAGTTGCTGATCAGGTGATCTCCCAAAAAAATCTAGACTTCCTTCTAGAAAAGAATCCCACAATTCCATTTTTTTATTTTTTGCCCAAGACTCACAAAAATTTATTTTTTCCCCTTGGCCGTCCAATAATTAGTGGGATTAATTCTATAACAGCAAATCTCTCAGCCTTTATTGACTCATATTTACAGAAGTATGCACAGGAAGCCTTATCGTATGTGAGAGATACTAAATCTCTCCTATTAGAAAATATCGAGTGGCGAGATGAATATAGTTGGGCTACTTTGGATGTCACGTCCCTCTATACAGTTATTAACCATAATCAAGGAATAGAAGCCATTCGATACTATATGGATCAGGACAGGACCATCTCTAATGATTTGAAAACAATTATAATCAGGGGAGTTCAATTTATTCTCGAACAAAATTATTTTTTCTTTGAGGGTTCATTTTATTTGCAAATCAGAGGAACCGCCATAGGCACCAGGTTTGCCCCCAGCTATTCCAACACATTCATGAGGAAATGGGAGGACCATTTTGTGTGGGCTGGTCCTGGCTGGGGGGCATCCCTTGTTCCCTTGTTCTCTGGCGGCGATACATTGATGATGTGATTATAATTTGGGATGGTGATAAGACTTCTTTTGATATTTTTTCAACATATTTGAATACCAACAATTTGAATCTAAAATTTACACCGACATGGGAGAAAAAATCCATCAATTTTTGGGATGTAGTTTTGTTTAACGAGAAAGATAAAATACATTCTAGATGTTACTTTAAGCCAACTGATGGTAACAGTTATGTACACAAAACTAGCTGCCACTATCAACCGTGGCTTAGAGGAATAGCCAAAAGTCAACTAACCAGAGTTAAACGCAACTGTTCTAAACCCCAAGAGTTTCAAATTCAGGCAGACCATATCAAACAGAAATTGATCAAACGAGGTTACAATAAAAATAGTATAGA
This sequence comes from Pelobates fuscus, assembly GCF_036172605.1. Lineage (NCBI taxonomy): Eukaryota > Metazoa > Chordata > Amphibia > Anura > Pelobatidae > Pelobates > Pelobates fuscus. The sequence continues at coordinate 33,461,251 of NC_086322.1, read as the reverse complement.
GAAGGAGATGAGAAGTATTAGTACTGGTAAGAGAGAGGATTTACTTATGGATACTAATAAATCTAAGGGAAATGTTTCACACAAATTCGATTTCTCCTTTAAAACAAGATTTAATACTCATCATAATGAAATTAAGAAAATACTTCGAAAACATTGGCCTATTCTTCAAAGTGACCCTATAATGGGACAATTGCTGCCTAACAATCCGAGAATGATTTATAGGAAGAACAAAAATCTTAAAAACATGTTAGCGCCAAGCTATATTAAGCCTATTAATAAACTGACCCCTACCCCTATTATTAAGCGTTTTAGAAGCTGTAGGAGTTGTGTGGCATGCAGGACAGCTTCCTTACCCTATTCAAATACTTTCCAGAGTACTACCACAGGGAAATTTTTCCCAATTAAATCATACATTGGCTGCCGCACGGACTTTGTGGTATATTTGCTACAGTGTCCGTGCGGCAAGCAATATGTGGGACGTACCAAGAGATTTTTAAAAGTTAGAATTATGGAACATCTTAATAATTAATTAATATTTCCTTAAACTCAACCTGTCCAAAACAGAACTTCTAGTTTTTCCTCCCTCAAGTGCTGCTACTCCTGTGTCTGTCTCCATCCAAGTCAACGGCGCTACTATCACTTCTACCTTGCAAGCTCGCTGCCTAGGGGTTCTTCTTGATTCTGACCTCTCTTTTACTCCCCATGTCCAATCGATAGCCAAATCCTGTCGCTTCCAACTCAAGAACATAGCGCGCATCCGCCCATATCTAACGCCGGACGCAGCGAAGGTACTGGTTCATGCTTTTGTTCTCTCTCGCCTTGACTATTGCAATCCCCTTCTCACCGGTCTTACATGTTCCCAGCTTGCACCGCTGCAATCTATAATGAATGCGGCTGCGAGGCTTATTTTCCTGTCCGGTCGCACCTCCCACGCCTTCACGCTCTGTCAGTCCCTGCATTGGCTTCCAGTTAGATATAGGGCCCAATTCAAAATGCTGGTGCTTGCTCTCTAATCCCTACATAATGCTAACATACCTATCCTCCCTCATACACAAGTATGTCCCGTCGAGACCCCTGCGCTCAGCCCAAGACCTACGCCTATCCTCTGCCCGGATGCCCACCTCTGATGCTTGCCTTCAAGACTTCTCCAGGGCTGCACCTCTTCTGTGGAACTCCCTTCCCTCGTCAATCAGACTTTCACCCAGCCTCCACTCCTTCAAAAAATCTCTGAAAACCCACTTCTTCATTAAAACGTATCAATTACACTGTCAGCAGGTTTCTCATCCCCCACCCCATGACTCCTTTCCTGCAACTGTCAAAAATGACATACCAAGCACTCAATAAACCCTTCTCTAACAAACTATTTAATTCCCCTACTTTAACCCTTTGTGTGACTATGCCCCACTCCCTCTAGCATGTAAGCTCATCGAGCAGGGCCCTCAACCCCCTCTGTTCCTGTACATCCAGTTGTCTGATCTCAATTATGTGTCTGTTAGTCCACCCATTGTACAGCGCTACGGAATTTGTTTGGCGCTATATAAATAATAAAATAATAATAATAAAATAATAATAATATAAGAAAGGGTCTCACTACCCACTCGGTTCCATTGCACTGTCAATCGTGTACTTTATTTGATTTAAAACATTTTTTATCTAAGGGCATTGGACATGTTCCCCCCCATTGGAGAGGGGGAGATAGATTAAAACAATTGCGCCAAAAAGAAACCTACTGGATACACCGTTTACAGACATTGGAACCGAAGGGGTTAAATGTGGATATAGATTTGGTTTGTTTTCTTTAATAGTATGTATATATTTCATTAGTATTGTGTTATCGTTTCAGATATGTGGAGTTTTTTATATTTTAGATATTATTAATTATCAATGACTTATCTGTTTGTTTTTGTTTTGAGTTGTTATTTTTTATTACTTATTTATTCGATTAGAGCTTTTGAAATAACCCATATAAGTATAGAAATCTGCCAACTGCGCATGCGCACAAATGACTATGGGGACTCATGTAGGTCAATATACTTTTGACGCGAAGATACCGCTGGAACGCACGGAAGTGCTGGTTGGAACGCAAAACTCACTTCCGGTGATGTTGAAAGATTTGAAAAGCGGGAAATATACTACGATCAGCTGCTATGCGGCAAGATGATGAACAATCCGGAACCGAGCTCGAACACACCCACCACACCACCAATAGGATCAGGAGTTGCCTTATATATTGGGACTGTGGGATGAGGGAGGGTATAGTGGGAATTTTTTCTTGTATGGATATTGTTGATTTTGTATTATTATTTTAACCTAAGAGGTCCCTGATGAAGTTCTGATTGAACGAAATGCGTTAGACCAGTGCCTTTTATTCTATTTTACAAATAAAACATCTATTTTTCTACCATACTTATTGTTCCTGCTTTCCTTTTGGTTTCTGGATCTTCGAACCCAGTGCACCCAGTGGATCCAGTTTAAAACCCCCCTACAGGAGTAGGTGGTGGTTATTTGAACGCCCATTTTCTATCTACATTTTGTGAGTGTATCTGATAGCGTGTCTTTTATAACATGCTTGTTATGGTCTTCACTATGTATTGTTAATCTTTTATAGGTATAGACAGCGTCTTCCCCTATCGCTGTATACATTGTTCTGCTAGGCACCTATGTGGAAAGTTGCCGTCGGGAAGCTGTCATTAAGTTAAGTTTGTTTCTTATACTTTTTATACAGACTATTGTAGTGTGTGTGTCATTTAAGAAGTAAATCACCTTGTTTATGCAGCCCTAGTTACACCTATCCTGGCTGTGACTCACAAAGTCTCCCCACACAATTCCTGAAAGAAAGGCTTAAAATTTTAAATCCAATGCTGCTAGTCGGAACTTAAAAATTACTAGCCACTAGTTTCCCTAAAATTCCCTTTGCTAATGGCTAGTGGTGAGTGCAAATTTTCAGCCCTGCTAAAAAAGTCTATCTGTTTCTTAGCTCCCCTTATTGCACAGTGTGCTTAATTTAGCATTTCATATTTCCCACTCTGTTAATAGCCTTCTAGAGCCTGCAAAAGCCTTGTGTGTGATTAAAGTTCGATTCAAGGAACACACCTTTGATTTTTTTTAATAAACTATGTAGTACCACATATTTTATCATACATAATTTCTTTAGGGGAATATGAAAAAAAAAAAATAATGTGCAAAAGCTGCTGTCTGCAGCCTTTGCAATCCCTCTTGTTTATCACAGATACAGACTTTTAGTCTGTGTCATGGAAATGAACAGTCATAGACAAAAATATGACAGACTACCGACACATTTCAGCAAGTGTGTCAGAGTGTTCTTTAAACAGATAATGCAATAAGAAATTCTAAAGTAAACACACTGTGCTGGAAAATAGAAACATGTATTTCATGCAGGCTGTGTGAATCACAGCCAGAGAAGGCTGCACAAACAAAAAGGTGATTTAACTTCTAAATGGTAGAGAATTGAGCAGTGAGACTGCAGCTGGTTCATTAAGCTAAGATGTTTTGGTGCGGTAAGGATCCATTTAATATTAGGTGCACTGTGTCCCACTAGTGGAACTTACAATTTGTTTGTTGCAGAGATAGCCCATGAAGCTTAGCTCATCTTGTTTATCATTACAGTCCCTATTTGTTCTTTGGTACCCAACCAGACATGAGTGAATATCTCAGGTGTTTGGGTTTTAAATTATAAGAGTATTAGGTCTCAATCTAAAGATTAAGAACTATTGCTCTAATATGTGACCAATATATTGGTCCTTTTCTGAACTTCCTCAACTATCAGATTATAGACCTGAAAGGAGTCATGATTTTCTAAAACACAGCCTTTACCTGCTGGTGAAATAAAACGTACTGGCTCATAGATAGAGGTCATTCCGCTTTTACTATTTGCACTGATTGACATATACAGCGCTGCCGAACTTGTTGTCACTTTATAAATATTAGTAATAATAATAATACTGTGCACTAGATTTAATAGTCTATTAACGCGAACCTAGGCATTATTTCTGAATAATATTTTATGGTTTTGGTAACCAGAGTCTCCAAATAGATCGTTCGTAGATTTGGATAATGAAATGCATAGAAATGCACCATTTCCACATGGAAAAAAAATTATTAGTAACGTGAATTCACTTAAGAAGATTTCTCCTTGAAATATTATCTCACCAACAACCGCTGAATTAGTTATAGTTGGATATTTCGAGTTATAGTGTATGATTCACTGAGAAATCCTATTAGTGTGAGCTCAGCCTACTAAAAGGGAAGATTGGTCGAGGTTTCTGAAATAGCTCATGCAGAAAGCGACTTAATTACAAGGAGAGACATTTGACTTTTCAACAGTATGTCAATGAAATATGTAGAATAATGTCAAACAGCTGCAGTCAGGTGAACAGTGGCTAAGGGCCCCTACTAAACACGGGGACTGCTTCCTCACTTGCTAATTACTATTAAAAAATGCAAAACTGGGAATCCTGGGTAAAGTGTGAAATTTTAACTTATCGGCAAAAGAATAGTTTTTTTAATGAAGACTGAAAAAAAAACTACACTTTGCCTATGATTTACTCTGATTATTATTTTATTATTATTATTATTATTATTATTTTATTATTTATATAGTTTTAAAGTGCCATCAGATTCCGTAGCGCTGTACAATGGGTAATATACTAACTTGATGTATACTGGCCGCAAATGCTGCTAGATGACAAAGAAAAGTTCACCTACATCCAGTTTCTGTTTAAATATCTGTACAGACTCTGATAAAACCACCTTGATCTATACTTCTACTTACTTCTTTGTAGAATGCAATTAAGTTAATTTGACATGACCTATGTTTCATAAAGACATGCTATTTTTTGCTAATAACAATGTTCTACTCAATGATTTCCTGAATATCACTTAATAACCCTTTAAATACTTTCCCGGCAACATAAATTAAGCTCACATGTCTATAATTTCCAGGCATAAATGTAGAAAGTTATCCAGGCACTCCAAAGTATTCCAAAAGATAGGCAATTTTATTGGACCCAAGAACCAAACCACAACGTTTCGACCCCTTAAGGTCTTGCATCAAATCTCCCAGGCAACTATAGAAGCAGGGAGGTCCAGCGTGGCTGGAACACATTATTAGTTAGTCATTTCTCTATGGCAAACTCAAATAATGAACAGCCCCATACACCAATAAGGAGCTAAGGTCTGGCAAAGTAGGGGTGCGGTCAGTCGGGCACAATATTTAAACCTGGAGCAGCTGAGCCTTCATTGCTCAGTTGTTCTGTGTTACCTGTTTTCCTGAATACCTGTTACTTGACCTTGGATTAGCTCACCATTGCTGAACATTTGCTGCCTGGATTTGACCTTTCGATTAGCTGCCTTTGCCTTTCCCTATAAAATTTGGTTGTCTTGGACTTTTTTTATTTTTTTTATTTTTGCTAGTACAAGTTCTACATTTTGGGTTTCACATATCCAATCGTTACAGTATATCTTCATGAAATGCATGCGTTTGCCACAAGATCAATGTGCCTTCTTTTTTGTCAGGTCCTACTCTAACAACCTAATAATGCCTACTCTTATGAGATTAATTCATGTGGAAATTCATCCTCCTGGGACTCTCTGCGATACAACCTTCCTGGTTTCATATACATGTATTTGGAAGTTCAGACCATCTCCCTTGGCTTTGTATGCCTCTGTCACAAATACTTTCATTTTTAAAAGCTACACCTAGATTTTTTTGAGGGGGGGGGGAGGCATGGAGGGAGGTATTCTTTCATCCGAGGATATTTACTGTGAGAATAGTTGCCAGGACTAAAAGAAAAGATCTTTAGATCTTCCGTTTTGAAAAAGTTAGAAAAAGCTTAAATTAGTTGAATTCTCTAAACAGGACTGGAAGGGAGTCTAGTGTAAGGAGGGCGTCTCCAAATAAACAGATACTTTATAAGCCTTTGTTTGCAATGTCTCAGAAGTCTGGATGAATCTGTGGCGGGACTGTTGCCCATCCATGAATTGTCTTTATGTGATTGCCTGTGTTTCCCCCACGTATTTGTGAATCTGTGTATGTTTTACCTGCTCCCCTTTCGGGAGAGCTCATACAAATGGGTTCAGTTCATCTCCCGAACAGGGACCACCCCATTTAGAATGTTTAGTTAGAATGTTCACACCTCACTAATGAGGTGTGAAAACTGCAAACCACAAGGGAAGCTTTGGCACGTGCTGACCCTGGGTGGCGATGACTAACTCCATCCAGGGGGAGCATTCACGGGCTGGAATGTTCGCACCAATCAATTAGAACACTGGCAACTTGCAACATAAGTGCGAAACCGCAAGGGAAGTAATTAATGAGTGTTTCCCTGGGTGGCCACCATTCGAATAGACGAGCGGCGGCCAGGGGGAGCATTCGTGTCCCAAAAGGGGACACTTCCCTTGCATGGTTTCACCCAGGGGTCACTGAGATTGGTGGGGACATTCCTTAGGGACAATGGCAGTTTGGATGGCTCTCTGTGACTAGAAGTGGCGGGAAGCTTTTCCGCGCTGGGACTCCCAGGTACAGAGGCTCATGGGATGAAGACCCCTGGTCACCGAAGGAGGGAAAACCTGAGGAGGGGTGGCAGGAACTGAGGACAAAGGGACTAGAGTTACTGTCACACGCACATGCCCCTGGAAGAGGGGGAAACCTGGGAGGGGGAACTGAGTGGCGGGAACAGGGGACAAAGGGATTGAGTTTCTGGTTCCGTTGTGCGACCCCTGGGAGGGGGAGGACCCTGGAAGGAGAAATTGTTGTTGTGTTGTGCATGGGGAAAGTATAAAGCCAAGTGTGGCCAATAAAGTTGTTGTCCTGCCCCTGGAACTGTGTGTCATCCAGTTACTGGGGGAAAATTGGTCTCTTTATTCTGCATTATCTGAGGTAACCAGTCGGGTTACCCTCGGCCGCTACAGCATCCTAATTCAAAAAGCCAAGAGCACAGAAAACCTTTCCAGCTATTGTGTAGACCATGGATGGACCATTAAAAACAGATAGAATGTCAAAGGTTATCTCTCCTTGACCTAACCCATTTCTACTTAAACACATTGCTAACCACTCTGGCTTAAAATAACCATTCAAATGCCACAATATTACCATTCTAATTTGCTTTTAGAATTTCTTCTATTATTTAAAACAGTTTGTGCACTGTAGATGCATTACTTCCCATACATAACATTTCAATGTATTTAATGTCTTCATACTTAGAGGGTTCAAAGTAATGCATTTCAATGTAAATGTTTTTTTCATTCACATTTACAAGACATATTAATGTATAATTTTATATAAACACTGTATAAATAAATTATTGTGTATTTCAAATATTTGCATTTACGAATCTTATAGTTTAGAACAAAAAAAAATAGAGTTCTTATATCTGTTCTTATATCTGTCCTGTTACAAAATCTGTCCCTTTGGTATAGGTAATTATTTAATTGGGCCAATCCTGTGGATCTGTTGCCCTTATCAGTGTCCTAATATTTTATCTTGCCTTATGTATGTTCCGATAAAGGTATGCAGTGAGGCACAAATTGATGGAGTTATGTGTCTTGAAAACTGGTTCAAAATAAGACTAGGATGTGCCAGGACAGTCTTCCCCGTAACAATCTTTTTTAGCTGGTTGAGCCCATACAATTCAAGGGCCACTTGAAATTTGTTGACGCACCAATTGGAACACCCAGTAAATATAGTAGTGTCACGGTTGCCATTACCCACAAAGTGGGCCTTAGAGTGGCTGGATTTAACGTATTACAAGAAAGAATCAAAGTCAGGAATAGCAGAGGTGAGGAATACAGATACGGATTCTGTTTTCTGATTTGTTTCTGTGTAGTTGTGATTCTCCACATTTTGTTGCTATGACAGTATGTTTAAGATCTGGGCTCCGACACATGATTGTGAACTTGACCTTTCTCACTTTTTTTTTTTTTTTTACAAGAAGGATACGCAACTATGTTTTGTTTTCATCTGTTATAAAACTGTTGACCTTATGTGTCAAAGTGCAAACTCTAAAAATTATTTCACATTCGATGTATATTTCTGTAATAGACTACGTAGCATTCCACAACCACTGTACCAAGCTGCTTGAATGATTTATTATTAGCAAAGGGTTAAATCAGCAGCGTCAGCAGTTCCACAGATTTAGAGCCTATGCGTTGCTGAAATTTAAAATTGACTTTCAGACAGTAGCATTTTCTAATCCTTCTTTTCCCCTCCATTGCAAGTTCTAAAGAAGTGGAAAGTGACGTGTTGTTTTCACAATAGTTCACAATAGTTCGAGACCACAGTTGCCTGCACAAATTATACATTGGGAGGGCATAGAATTGTATGATATCACCCATAATAACATAACAAATGCTTTGCACGCGGGTGGTCAGTCAAAACACCCTATTACCTCCTCACCTACTGTAATGGGACTTTAGAGACAGATGTAGAACTGGCATACAAAGTTAAGTGCACAACTCAATGTGTAAGCTACTCATAGTACATCTATAAAAACTTTTAATTCTTAAGATTAATGGTGCTTCGGAGTGTTGTAGCAATCCAAGTATACATGTTAAAATGAGAAAGACACTCATGATGATATTGAGGCAGTATTCAATCTCCTTTAAAGGCAGACTTTATTGTATATTCCAGAGTAAAATCAGCATCATAGGGAGCATAGAAATATTTCCATAGCGCATGTGACGGACCGTCGGCCCCCGACCGGGTACCTCCGTCAATCGCTGCTTCCTAGTACTGGTGAGTACCATAAGCACCACACTGGAACACCATAACCACTGTAAACCCCATGAACAGCCGCAGCTTGGTTGGGGCCTCACATCCTCCACCCACCCTGGACCCAAGACCAGGATCCAGCTTCCAATGGGAAGGCCTCTCCTTACTCCAGAGAGCGTAGCAGGAACAGATCTTAGAAGAGCTAATGATTATAGCAATCCCCAGAGTGTATTGAGTTCTCCAATCACCCAAACATGAGCCAAGACTTCATGAAGGGGTAAAGCAAGTCTGTTTCATGAAAGCCACAGCTGGCCTTTTATGCAAGTCCCCAAGCAAGGTATACGCCCACATAGACCTTGTGGGGGACAGGGACACAAAGCTTACAAACCAATCAGAACAGTAATTAAATGTATGACACTCACACACACAGCACACAATCCCTCCCCTCTGCATGGGAGATAATAGAGTAAAGTACAGTATGTAACTCAATTATCTCCAGGCCAAAAAAACACATATTTTATAGAGTCTCATAAGTACCCCAAAACACAACATTTCCCCATAAAAGTTACATCCCCTGTATCTGGGTGAACAACATATCCAAAAATCACCCAGATCAGATCAGGCGTTCAGAAACTTTATGGAAGTCATAGATTTGCCCAGGTGCAGGCATGGTCCCATGCCCAAAATAGTTCCACAGAATCGCAGCCAAGAGCCACTGGAGGACTGACAGGGAACCACAAGGTTTTCATGCTGAAAATAGTTCCAGGGCATTCGTGGCTAGTCCCCCTGAAGTCTAGTTTTCGTCCATGCAAACAAGATGGCCACCACCTCGTGGTCGTCTTTAGGAATTGCGGCCACCCAGGCGAACACTTAGACCACAGAGGTGGAAATTGCAACCCTGTATCAATTAAGCTTAATAAGCTCCAGGGTGGCCTCCGGTTCATGCGGCTGTTTGGTAAACGATCCATATAGCCCCACTTGCACGAACAGAGCCTGTTATAAGTCCAAGAGGCACAATTGGTGTTTTAACACAGGGCCCATAGTCACAGCCTAGGAGGCTGGCAAACAGGCCCCTCCAAAAGATAGCAGTGAAGTTCGGTTCGTCACAGCGCTTCCAACGCATTTTGCTTTAACTTCTGCAAATTATCGATATGATTGGCTAAATGATTTTAAACTTTGAAAACCGGGATTTCACATACTCTCAGGCACCACTTTCCCACCCTGCCTGATTAAATGCAGATTTTACAGGTAAACCTACTACCAGGTTGATATTGTTTTGTAGCATAAATTAAAGCAGAATGGTTATAATTAGGAATAGATAGGAACTCCAGTTGCCAATTTCTAGGAAACAATGATGAATGAATGTATGCCTGATATCTTTTATGAACAACACTGTATTTTTGCTTTCAGGGGAAAGTATTCTCCAATGAATTGATTTTCTGCTTTGCTGGTATGATGCCTGCTAGAGCTGTACAAAAAGATCCTGTATATCCTCACTGAAACATTTAACCCCTTAAGGACCAAACTTCTGGAATAAAAGGGAATTATGACATGTCCCACACGTCGTGTGTCCTTAAGGGGTTAAACCCGCTTTGTCTAGTTCTGTTAACCCTCTGCATGCCACGGTCTTAATGACCACAAGGAAAATAACTTGATAAACTGTCTTCAGTCCATACCCTTATTAACAAACTAGAAGCATGAGGTTAATAAAGCAAGATCATTGTAATTTCCAATCCAGCATCAAGCCGGATCAGAAAGAGAAAGGAGAGGGTACAAACAAAAATAAAAAATAACAAATTAGACTTCAATAATGGAAAAACAAAAAAAACAAAAACAAGTAAGCAATAAGTAAAACCGAGCATATTAAAATTCTCACTTGGATGGAGTAATTAAATGATGTAGCCAAATGTAACTAAATAACCTAAATAACTTGATCCTTGCAATAAATTGTAACACACAATTCATTAAGTATCAGTTGGTGAGAGTGCTAGGCCACAATAATGTATCAAATTCCACAAGTTGTGGCTCAACCACAGCTTAAACGAAGACTAGGTGATGAATACGAGCATGGCCCCCCTTGGCCACTTAAATAGGTATAAAATGTCTCTGCCGACTTATTGATCTCAGCCAATCTAGTGCTTTCCCATAGGAAACGCGCATGCTCGGCAAAACGTTGCCCTACACCAATCAGCATCTCCTCATAGAGATGTATTAACTAAAAACATCTCTATTAGGAAAGTTCAGCGCCTCCATGCATGAGTGTGGAGATGCTGAACAAAAGTGATGCATATTGTGCAGCACTGCTCCAGGAAGCACCTCTGGTGGCCATCTGAGTGATTGCCACTGTAAATGTCCATAGGCAGTAATGTAAACACTGCCTATTCACTGGACTCTTTTCATTATCTTATGTCTATTGTCTGTCTGGTCCTAAAATGTTCTGGAAGATGTGTACCTAGGTTATTTAGCCAAATGGATAGAATTGTCTGTCTCTAAACCCCGCCATTGTGTCTCTCTGGCTCTCCACCACCACATCCCTTTGTGTCTCTCATTCCCATACCATCTTATGTATCGCTCTTAAAATCCCACTTACAATTGTGTGTCTCTCCTTACGCCACCTTACCACCCCGTATGTCTCTACTAACCCGTTTTACCCCTTTTGTCTCTCATAACCCAGCCTTAGCACCGTATATGTCTCTCTTAACAATCATTACTGTCTTATGTACTGAGAGACTTACACCTTGTGTGCCTCTCATAGCCCTAACTTTCCACATTGGATGAAACAAGAGCCCATTGGGTGTCTTTTACTCCTAAATGTCCCTTAACCCTTCATGTGTATCTCCTCCAAAACCCCCTTCTGTGTCCCTGTGCCTCTGCTAATGCCTTTTCCACACCTACCAATATTGCAGCACAGCTAAGTAGGACCATGGCTAAGGCTCTGCTTGTTCCTCTGCCAAGTTAGGGAGCACCAAGTGCTATGCAGAGTCAATATATGACATTTAATATCCCTGTCTACTCCACTCACTCTGTAAACACTGCTCCAATAACAGACCAGGGATAGGACACACAACCAAGGAACCACAGCAAAGGAACTTCAGAAACCGCACCTCTTCTGTGGTCCCGCTTGACTATGTTACAATGGGTTTCAGTGTGGTGGGGATGGTATGTTCATCTCCTTCCCAGCTGTCTCCTGGGTGGACCACTCTCTGTTTATTCTTCCCCTCTTCGAATATTACTGGGTTCTAAAACATCTTACATCCTTGGTATACTGAGTTTATACATGTCTATGCATGGGTATGTGTTTTATATTCAAATCTGAAGGGCTCTGTTGGCACTATTCATTCCATCTTTATCTAAAAATACCTATATACCATGTGACCCTGAGTGGCAAGGCTCCACTAGCTCTGTTGGCACTATTCATTCCATCTTTATCTACAAATACCTATATACCATGTGACCCTGAGTGGCAAGGCTCCACTAGTTAAGGTGTTACCTAGTTGGTGGAATTTTCCAGAGCAGCCTCTGGATTTGAATTCACCCCTCTAGCACCCTAACAGATGTGATAATAATGTATGCTGCCTTGCATTCTAATGGCAATGCTGTAAGGTAAAGTGTGAGTTCATTTTGTAAACTCCCTCAGGTCCAGGGTTGGGTAAATCCCTTGATATTTGATCATCTCTACTAAAGGGATTAAAACCAAAACCCATGAATAAAATATGCTGGAGAGATGCTAAAGCTGTTAACTTTCCCAGGGGACAGATTGGGTCCCAGGCAACTGAACTCACCAGATTGGCCATTGTAGCTGCAACCCAGTGCAATGGAGACCTTTTTAACAATGGGGAAGGTCTAACGAAGGTTTTTTTTGCAAAACCTATTGTGACAAAGTACTATATTACAATTAAATAAAGTGTCACTGGGCTAATCGTACAATTATCAAATGGCTCAGCAAACTATTACCCTTTATATAGGGTGAGGGGTGTGAATGAATGAAAGGAGAGGAAAGAGTTAAAACTGCCCCCCTTCTTTCTACAACATCTGCAGTGGAAACAGGGTGTAGTCTAGACTGAATACATTAGGGTTCCCCAATCATTGGAACCTACCTGCACCCCCTGCATCAGGGATTTGGGGTAAAATGGTGAAGGGACAGAGAAAGCTTATTTTAGATTTAAACTGAATTAATTATTCCTGAAATTAATTCGAGATTTTTTAAAACAAATTTTAAATGAAGTTGCACTAGCATTTCTTTATTGTTTTTTTTTTTTTTTAATTCTGGATTAAATAACAGATTATCATACTTTCTGGGATTTAGTGGTTGCCTCTCATTCGATTTAAAGCCCCCCTGCTCTCAGTGCGATTTCCATGTATTAGCAAAGGAGTCACAGTGTGTGTGCAGGGACTGTGTGTGTGCATGTCCCCTGCCCAGCCTTCTTATCCCAGCACAGAGCCAGGCTGGATGCAGCTCTCTGGGGGTGATTGATGGGCAGAGCTATGCCATATCATTGTCTGGACTGTGTGCAGGGCAGAGGGATTGATGCTGGGGATTCTGTCCCTTTAAAGCTCTTCCTTAGCTATGAGCTCTGACGAGCTGATTCTCAGCTCAGAACAGAGACAGTCACTGCATGGTGTACTGAGTGCTGGAGACCTACTGACTGTGAGAGTGGCCCCTGTTAAACAAGCAGAAACAGTCACTGCATGGTGTGCTGAGATCTGCTGGCTGTGAGAGTGTCTCCTGTCACACTGACTAGCAGAGACAGTCATTGCATGGAATACTGAGTGCAGGAGAACTGCTGCCTGTGAGACTGTCCCATTAGACAAGCAGAGACAGTCATTGCATGGAGTACTGACTGCAGGCAGGAGAGCTACCGGCTGGAGACTGTCCCCTTCACCCTGGTAAGCAGAGACACCCTCATTTTTGGATTGCTCTCCTAGGACCTCTTGGACCCCTTTTACCATCAGTTGTGGCTGCAGGTTCTCCTCTTTTATCCCGGCTCAGGATACCAGGACCACTTTATCCATAGGATACTTTGGACAGTCCCTAGGAAGCCGGATTCACATCGATTAAATCCCCGGTCCAGGAGGACCTCTTTATATGCTGTGAGGATACTAGGGTCCATGATGGGTCTCTCTTCTCCCAGGATCTAGAAAAAGTCTTTACCATCCCCAGGATACTCTGTCTGAGGAGGACCCTTGTCTGGACAGGTCTTCAAACATCCCCGTGAGCCCAGGGTCTAAGGCTGAAGTTTGTATCAGAGGTCCACAACTAGCTTACCTCCATCCTACTTACCCCATCCAACCTGCCACCATCCAGCCACCCCCTGGTCTGCTGCTCTGGATTTGGCTCTGTAAGGGGATGTGTGTAATACAGGGATTTGGAAGGGGATGTGTATAATAGAAGGGGCACAGAGTGAGTTAAACACCTGGAAGTAGAGGGGGGACAGCAGAGCTCGGAGGTAAGCTCCCATCAGATCTCACCCGGCGAGCCCCTGGATTGCCCACCATGACTTCTGCCAGGCTGTTCGGGTGTCTCCTGCTTCTGCTCATCTGCGGTAAGTCGATCTCCTAACCTTTGCATGGTGGCACACGGACTGGCAGAGTCCTGGCATCTCACTGACATGGGGCTGTGTTCTTTGTTCATACACATGGGTATAATGCTGGTATCCTGCTGTGCTCTCTCTGTAAGCATTGGGCATAACGAGTGAGGTCTATATACACACTGGCACAGTACGGGCAATGCCCTGGGAATATATAGAATGGCATATTACTGGCAGTGCCCTGGGAACATATAGAATGGCATACTACTGGCAGTGCCCTGGGAATGGACAGACAGGCATATTACAGACAGTGCCCTGGGAATATATTAAGTGGCATATTACTGGCAGTGCCCTGGGAATATATAGAATGGCATACTACTGGCAGTGCCAGGGTACACACATACTGGCATATTTCATACACCATGCTGTACTCTGCATTTCCTACTGGTGCTGCCCTGAAATCGCAACACACTGGCATGATATATTAGTCGCTATGCGATCAGTATACACAAACAGGCATACTGACATACTGCTCTGTACTCACACATTGGCATATTGTTGGCACGATGTTCTGATGTTGGCACAGTGTTCACCTGTGTTTATACAGTTTGCACAGAAATAATATTGGTCTTATCCCTTGTGCCAACACATGTTCTTATTGTCAGCACAATGTCTGTATAAACACATTGGCATGTTACTGGCACAGTGTATAAACACATTGGCATGTTAATGGCACAGTGTTCTATAAAAACACATTGGCATGTTACTGGCACAGTGTCTGTATAAACATATTCGCATGTTATTGGCACAGAGTATAAACACATTGGCATGTTACTGGCACAGTGTCTATATAACATATTGGCATGATACTGGCACATTGTCTATATAAACAAATTGGCATGTTAATGGCACAGTGTCTATGAAAGACATTTGCATAGTACTGGCACAGTGTCTATATAACACATTGGCATGTTACTGGCACCGTGTCTATACAACACATTGGCATGTTACTGGCACCGTGTCTATATAACACACTGGCAAGTTACTGGCAAAGTGTCTATATAATACATGGGCATTTAACTGGCACAATGTTTATATAACACGCTGGCATATTACTGGCACAGTGTCTATATAACACATTGGCATAGTACTGGCACAGTGTCTATATAATACATTGGCATATTACTGACACAGTTTCTATATAACACATTGGCATATTACTGGCACAGTGTCTATATAACACATTGGCATATTACTGGCACAGTGTCTATATAACACATTGGCATATTACTGGCACAGTGTCTATATAACACATTGGCATAGTACTGGCACAGTGTCTATATAACACATTGGCATATTACTGACACAGTTTCTATATAACACATTGGCATAGTACTGGCACAGTGTCTATATAACACATTGGAATGTAACTGGCACACTATCTATATAATACATTGGCATGTTACTGGCACAGTGTCTATATAACACACTGGCATGTTACTGGCACAGTGTCTATATAACACATTGGAATGTAACTGGCACACTATCTATATAATACATTGGCATGTTACTGGCACAGTGTCTATATAACACACTGGCATGTTACTGGCAAAGTGTCTATATAACACACTGGCATGTTACTGGCAAAGTGTCTATATAACACACTGGCATGTTACTGGCAAAGTGTCTATATAATACACTGGCATGTTACTGGCACAGTGTCTATATAACACATTGGCATGTTACTGGCACAGTGTCTATATAACACATTGGCATGTTACTGGCACAGTGTATATATAACACACTGGCATGTTACTGGCACAGTGCTGCTATTGTCTCACACTGTATACTGGAGTAATATTTTTCTGTGCTTTGCATGTTACAACATATTCAAACACAGACACGATTTAATTGGCACGTTGTTGCCTTTTTAGAACGTTGGCAAGTAACTGGCACGATGCTTTCCTTTATTCACAGATATTTGAATATTTCTGATAGATGTTGTAATGACCTGATTAGAAGTAAAATGTTACGATTGCTGATTGCTTCCATCCGTATTTTATTTATTTAACTGGTCCTATGCTCTGTAATGTACCTCGGTATATTACTGGAATACCTACACATGAGGATATTGCTGGCAAGGCTCTATACCTACACATTAGTATATACCTACACATGAGTATATTGCTGGCAAGACTCTATACCTACACATGAGTATATTGCTGGCAGTGTGTGCCAAATCTACAGGTGAGTATATTGCTCGCAGTGTGCTCTGCGCCTACAGAAGTAAATTGCTGGCAGTGTGTGATATCTCTACATGTGCGTATATTGCTGCCACTGTACTCTGCACTGAGACATGAGTATATTACTACAAATGGTAATATTACTGACTCTGTGCTATCTACCAACACATTGGTATATTACTGGCACTGTACTGTGTACCTATACATGGATTACTGCCAATTTGTTTTGTGCCTACACATCGATATATTGCTTGCACTGTGCTATGTACCAACACATCGATATATTGCTTGCACTGTGCTATGTACCAACACATCGATATATTGCTTGCACTGTGCTATGTACCAACACATCGATATATTGCTGGCACTGTGCTATGTACCAACACATCGATATATTGCTTGCACTGTGCTATGTACCAACACATCGATATATTGCTGGCATTGTATTCTGTGGCTGCACATGGGTATGTTACTGACACTGTACTCTGTACCTGTACATGGGTTATTACTGACAGTGTACCCTACAGTAACCATACATGGGATACTACTGGCACTGTTCTGCCTTCTGTAATTACACTCATTGGTATATGACTGGCAATGTGCTCTATACCAACACATGGGATATTACTGACAGTGTACTCTGTACCTACACATGGTATATTACTGACATTGTACACATGGTATATTACTGGCAATGTGCTCTGTACCTACACATTGGTATATTACTGACAGTGCACTCTGTACCTACACATGGGATATTACTGACAGTGTACCCTGTACCTACACATGGGATATTACTGACAGTGTACCCTGTACCTACATATGGGATATTACTGGCAGTGTACTATGTACCTATATATGGGATATTACTGACAGTGCACTCTGTACCTACATATGGGATATTACTGGCAGTGTACTCTGTACCTACACATGGGATATTACTGGCAGTGTACTATGTATCGACACTTGAGATATTACTGGCAGTGTACTCTGTACCTACACATGAGATATTACTGGCAGTGTACTCTGTACCTATACATGGGATATTACTGACAGTGCACTCTGTACCTACATATGGGATATTACTGGCAGTGTAATATGTATCGACACATGAGATATTACTGGCAGTGTACTCTGTACCTACACATGAGATATTACTGGCAGTGTACTCTGTACCTACACATGAGATATTACTGGCAGTGTACTCTGTACCTACACATGAGCTATTACTGGCAGTGTACTCTGTACCTACACATGGGATATTACTGGCACTGCTCTGCTTTCTGTAATTACACTCATTGGTTATTACTGGCGCATGCATATTGCTGGGGCTCTACTGTATGTACTGGCATGTTACTTACTCGGAGCTGCCTCTGTACCCACACACAGGCATATCATTGGCAATGTGCTGCCCTCTGCATTGACACACGGGCACACTGATGGCAGAGGCACCGGGAGCGTGGTGAATGTATACACGCTGACATTTCAGGACTCTGCTTCACACATTGGTTTTGCTGGCACTATGCTGCCCCACACAGGTACAAAATGTTGAAGGACGAGCAGTGGATGTACACAGGGGCTGGCATTGTGTTGGCAGAGTGGAGGGTGACAGTATATACAGCACACAGCCTTCCCCCTTGCTGACTTGGTGCTGGAGACAATATTAATGGTTCAATCAGAGGCTGGACCTAGAGGACACAGATATGTTGGCATAGAGCTGGCAATGCACTGTGGCACCCATCTAATCACATGCACAAACGGATAAGCAGTGATTTAGCATTGCCCTGTTGTGTGGTATGGCAAACTCAGTTTCCCTGGCATTGTGCTGGCACAGATATAAATAGCTAACATACTGCCACTTATTAACCTTACAGGGTGGCACTGTGGATACCTGTCCATGTCTGGCCCTGCACGTTCTGCTAACAATATACAGGTTTAGCAGTACTGCCTTGACATTGTACAAGGTGGCACTGTGGATACCTGTCCATGGCTGGCACTACATGTTCTGCTAATAATACACAGGTTTAGAAGTACTGCCTTGGCATTGTAGAAGGTGGCACTGTGGATACCTGTCCATGGCTGGCACTACACGTTCTGCTAATAATACACAGGTTTAGCAGTACTGTCTTGGCATTGTAGAAGGTGGCACTGTGGGTACCTGTCCGTGGCTGGCACTACATGTTCTGCTAATAATACACAGGTTTAGAAGTACTGCCTTGGCATTGTAGAAGGTGGCACTGTGGATACCTGTCCACGCACGTTCTGCTAATAATACACACTGTGGATACCTGTCCATGGCTGGCACTACACATTCTGCTAATAATACACACTGTGGATACCTGTCCATGGCTGGCACTACACATTCTGCTAATAATACACAGGTTTAGCAGTACTGCCTTGGCATTGTAGAAGGTGGCACTGTGGATACCTGTCCACGCACATTCTGCTAATAATACACAGGTTTAGAAGTACTGTCTTGGCATTGTAGAAGGTGGCACTGTGGATACCTGTCCATGGCTGGCACTACACATTCTGCTAATAATACACAGGTTTAGCAGTACTGTCTTGGCATTGTACAAGGTGGCACTGTAATCCCAGGAACACACACAGTGTTAGCATGACATCTAATACTACAGGCACACATTTCTAGCACACAACAATGTTCTAGGTGTAGTGAGTGTCTAACCTGGATTTCCTTATTTTTTCTGATCATTTGTGTTTCTTGATAAACTGCTTGCTTTGTAGAAGTGATGGCTGACCCAAGCTCCCCAGCTTTGCCTAAACTACATTCCCCATGATGATCATCCAGTGTATGTCTCGCGGGCATTATAGGAAATGTAGTTTTCACACAGCTGGAGTGCTATGGATAACTGTCTTCCCAGAAATGTATAACTCCTGTCTCTGGAACTCAAAGGGTTAAGTTCAAACCTTAATATGCTATGATGATACTGGTTACATTGATACACTGCTTGTGATACATTGCTACTGGTTACAATGTTACACTGCATGAGATAGATTGCTACTGGTTACATTGTTACAATGCATCTATAGGTTGTTACTGGTTACATTGTTACACTGCATGTGATAGATTGTTACTGGTTACATTGTTACACTGCATCTGATAGATTGTTACTGGTTACAGTGTTACAATGCATCTATAGGATGTTACTGGTTACATTGTTACACTGCATGTGATAGATTGTTACTGGTTACAGTGTTACACTACATCTGATAGATTGTTACTGGTTACATTGTTACACTGCATCTGATAGATTGTTACTGGTTACAGTGTTACTACATCTGATAGATTGTTACTGGTTACATTGTTACACTGCATCTGATACATTGTTACTGGTTACATTGTTACACTGCATCTGATACATTGTTACTGGTTACATTGTTACACTGTGTCTGCTAGATTGTTACTGGTTACATTGTTACACTGCATGAGATAGATTGTTACTGGTTACATTGTTACACTGCATCTGATAGATTGTTACTGGTTACATTGTTACACTGTGTGAGATAGATTGTTACTGGTTACATTGTTACACGGCATCTGATACATTGTTACTGGTTACAATGTTACACTGTATCTGATAGATTGTTACTGGTTACATTGTTACACTGCATCTGATAGATTGTTACTGGTTACATTGTTACACTGCATCTGATAGATTGTTACTGGTTACATTGTTACACTGCATCTGATACATTGTTACTGGTTACATTGTTACACTGTGTGAGAGATTGTTACTGGTTACATTGTTACACGGCATCTGATACATTGTTACTGGTTACAATGTTACACTGTGTCTGATAGATTGTTACTGGTTACATTGTTACACTGCATCTGATAGATTGTTACTGGTTACATTGTTACATTGCATCAGATAGATTGTTACTGGTTACATTGTTACACTGTGTCTGCTAGATTGTTACTGGTTACATTGTTACACTGCATGAGATAGATTGTTACTGGTTACAGTGTTACACTACATCTGATAGATTGTTACTGGTTACATTGTTACACTGCATCTGATAGATTGTTACTGGTTACATTGTTACACCGCATCTGATTACATTGTTACTGGTTTCATTGTTACACTGCATCTGATACATTGTTACTGGATACATTGTTACACCACATCTGATTACATTGTTACTGGTTTCATTGTTACACTGCATCTGATACATTGTTACTGGTTACATTGTTACACTGCGTGAGATAGATTGTTACTGGTTACATTGTTACACTGCATCTGATAGGTTGTTACTGGTTACATTGTTACACTGCATGAGATAGATTGTTACTGGTTACATTGTTACACTGCGTGAGATAGATTGTTACTGGTTACATTGTTACAATGCATCTGATAGGTTGTTACTGGTTACATTGTTACACTGCATGAGATAGATTGTTACTGGTTACATTGTTACACGGCATCTGATACATTGTTACAGGTTACATTGTTACAATGCATCAGATAGATTGCTACTGGTTACATTGTTACACCGCATCTGATTACATTGTTACTGGTTTCATTGTTACACTGCATCTGATACATTGTTACTGGTTACATTGTTACACTGCATGAGATAGATTGTTTCTGGTTACAATGTTACACTGCATTAGATAGATTGTTACTGGTTTCATTGTTACACTGCATCTGATACATTGTTACTGGTTACATTGTTACACTGCATCAGATAGATTGTTACTGGTTAAATTTTTACACTGCATGAGATAGATTGTTACTGGTTCCAATGTTACACTGCATCTGATACATTGTTACTGGTTACATTGTTACACTGCATCTGATAGATTGTTACTGGTTACATTGTTACACTGCATTTGATACATTGTTACTGGTTACATTGTTACACTGCATCAGATAGATTGTTACTGGTTACATTGTCACAGTGCATCTGATAGGTTGTTACTGGTTACATTGTTACACTGCATGAGATAGATTGTTTCTGGTTACATTGTTACATGGCATCTGATACATTGTTACTGGTTACATTGTTACAATGCATCAGATAGATTGTTACTGGTTACATTGTTACACAGCATCTGATACATTGTTACTGGTTACATTGTTACACTGCATCTGATAGATTGTTACTGGTTACATTGTTACACCGCATCTGATTACATTGTTACTGGTTTAATTGTTACACTGCATCTGATACATTGTTACTGGTTACATTGTTACACTGCATGAGATAGATTGTTACTGGTTACATTGTTACAATGCATGAGATAGATTGTTACTGGTTACATTGTTATGCTGCATCTGATACAATGTAAATTATTACAATGTTACACTACATCTGATACATTGTTACTGGTTACATTGTTACACTGCATCCGATAGATTGTTACTGGTTACATTGTTACACTGTATCTGATAGATTGTTACTGGTTACATTGTTACACTGCATCAGATAGATTGTTACTGGTTACATTGTTACACTGCATCAGATAGATTGTTACTGGTTACATTGTTACACTGCATCAGATAGATTGTTACTGGTTATATTGTTACACTGCATCTGATAGATTGTTACTGGTTACAATGTTACACTGCATCTGATAGATTGTTACTGGTTACAATGTTACACTGCATCTGATAGATTGTTTCTGGTTACATTGTTACATTGCGTCTGATACATTGTTACTTGTTACATTGTTACACTGCATGACATAGATTGTTACTGGTTACAATGTTACACATTAACTGACAGATTGTTACTGGTTACATTGTTACACTGCATCTGATAGATTGTTTCTGGTTACATTGTTACACTGCATCTGATAGATTGTTACTGGTTATATTGTTACACTGCATCTGATAGATTGTTTCTGGTTACATTGTTACACTGCATCTGATAGATTCTTACTGTTTACATTGTTACACATTAACTGATACATTATTGCTGGTTGCATTGTCACACTGTAGTTAATACATTGTTACTGGTTGCATTGTTATATTCATCTTACACATTGTTATTGTTTGCATTGTTTCTCTAAATTTGATACATTGTTACTGGTTACATTGTTACCGCAGCCCTATATTCACATGATCACTTTTTTGGATATCAGACATCTAGATTACTTGTTTCATTCTTTTGACTTTCCTTTAAAGTGAGATTAACCTGGCTCGGTTGCTGTGCTTTGTAATTGGAACTTCAAAGGTTGCATTGTGGGTGGCTCTCATTACTATATCCGGTATTGTCTTGTGATTTTTTGTGCCTTAAAGGGTTTATTCACTAAACTGTCATTTGGGGCAATTTGAAAACTTGCAAAAAAAAATAAATCATAGCAGAACCTAGGTTAAAAGCTGTGACTATGGACCAGTTGGAGATTTTTTCCAAATCAACAATTGTGGCCTACATTTTGCAGTGCATTTTCAATTCTGTTTAGTGAATAAACCCTGTGTGTTTGCATGTACATTTGTGTGTGTGTGTTTGCTTGTTCTGTGGGTGCAAGTGCATGCATGTGCGTGTGTTAAAATAATTTATTTTAATTATCTCTTTGTATTCATTTCCTTGACTGTATGTGTCTGTATGGGCGCCTCGTTTTTTCTCTGTTTTTTCTCTGTTTTTGAGTGTGATATCTTACAGTGCTCTTGTATCTCTTTTGTTTCATTATAGTGTCTATGTGAAAGTGCATGCATGTCAATCTGCTCCTCTATGCCTTTTATTTTTTTACTAGGCCTCTGTGCACATTGTGTGCAAGGTCTGTACCCTGCGTACGTCTCTGTGGGATATTTTGTTACTGGTCATTTATATCTTATTTCATACTTTTTTCTTTCTTTTTCACTTATTACTTTCTTTTCATGTTTCTATAGCTGTCTCTCTTTAAATTGTGTTTTATCTTAGTTTTGTTTGTATATATACAATCTCTATGTGATATTGTGTTATTGTCTCTTATTTCTGAACTGTGTTTGGTGTTTCTTGAGCGGTCTCTCTTTTTCTGTGTCTGCATGTCTGTTTGTGTACCCACTCCATGGTTGTTTTAATTTACTACTGTTCTTCTTGTATTCTTGTAATGTGTTTCCAGTTTCTAAAGTTGCCTGTGTGTGTGTGTGTGTCCATATGTGTGTGGGTCTCTCTTTAACCCCATGTTTGTTGTCTGTGTGTACCTGGTGTGTTCACCTCTCATATGTGTTTGTCTGTGTGTTCTCTGCTCACAGAGCTGTCCTATTTTCTGTCTCCTACTTTCTTCCCTGGGTCTCACAGCCTCTATTCCCCCTCTCCTCTGCACTTTGCTGTCTAATCATTTTTACAGTAGATGAGATTACTCAAGCAACACATTACTAAATTCACAATCTACTTAACAGCCATTTTCGCTGTAAGTATAAAATGACTATTAAAAACAAATGGACAGTACCTTCAAAGTACAGACACCAGCTTAATTCATTACAGGGAAATCTGAACAATTCAGACTGTTTGCAAACTCATTGAAGGAATTTATTTACTTTTTGTATTAACATATCTTAGTACCTTGTATATTTAAATGGATTTATTCACAATGAGTTGATTTATTTAGCAAGATTTATTCATTGTTGTATAATAGCTTACTCAAGAATGAATGGATAATGTACTAATGGAATGTTAAATTACTCTAATTCTGTATTTAATAACATTTCAACACAAAAGCCACAAGGATGGCAAAAGTATTTGATCCCCTGCTGATTTTGAACATTTGCCCACTGACAAAGAAATGATCAGTCTATAATTTTAATCGTAGGTGTATTTTAACAGTGAGAGACAGAATAGCAAAAAAAAAAAAAAAAAATCCAGAAAAGCACAAAGTTATAAATGGATTTGTATGTCAATGAGTGAAATATGTATTTGACCCCTTCAACTTAGTACTTGGTGGCAAAACCCAGTAGGCAATAACAGAGGTCAGACGTTTCTTGTAGTTGACCACCAGGTTTGAACACATGTCAGGAGGGATTTTGTCCCACTCCTCTTTGCCAATCCTCTCCAAGTCATTAAGGTTTCGAGACTGATGTTTGTCAACCTTAACCTCCAGCTCTCTCCACAGATTTTCTATGGGATTAAGGTCTGGAGACTGGCTAGGCCACTCCAGGACCTTAATGTGCTACTTCTTGAGCCACTCCTGTGTTGCATTGGCTGTGTGTTTTGGGTCATTGTCATGCTGGAATACCCATCCATGACCCATTTTAAATCCCCTGGCTGAGGGAAGTAGGTCCTCACCCAAAATTTGATGGTACATGGCCCCGTCCATCATCCCTTTAATGCGGTGCAGTTGACCCGTCCTCTTAGCAGAAAAACACCCCCAAAGCATAATGTTTCCACCTCCATGTTTGACGGTGGGGATGGTGTTCTTGGTGTCATAGGCAGCATTCCTCCTCCTCCAAACACGGCGAGTTAAGATGATGCCAAAGAGCCCAATTTTGGACTCATCTGACCACAACACTTTCACCCAGTTCATTCAGATGTTCATTGGCAAACTTCAGACGGGCCTGTATATGTGCTTTCTTGAGCAGGGGGACCTTGCGGTCACTGCAGAATTTCAGTCCTTTACGGCGTAGTGTGTTACCAATTGTTTTCTTGGTGACTATGGTCCCAGCTGCCTTGTAATCATTTACAAGATCCGCCTGGGTAGTTCTAGGCTGATTCCTTACCGTTCACATGATCATTGAAATTTTACTAAGTGAGATCTTGCATGGAGCACCAGACCGAGGGAGACTGACAGTTATTTTGTGTTTCTTCCATTTGTGAATATTCATACCAACTGTTGTCACCTTCTCATGAGGCTGCTTGGCGATGGTCTTGTTTTGGTCTACACTCTAGTCCAGCCTTGTGTAGGTCTACAATCTTGTCCCTTACATCCTTGGACAGCTCTTTGGTCTTGGCCATGGTGGAGAGTTTGGAATTTGATTCATTGATTGCTTCTGTGGACAGGTATCTTTTATACAGGTAACAAGTTGAGATTAGGAGCACTCCCTTTAAGAGAGTACTCCTCATCTAAGCTCGTTACCTTTATAAAATAGACACCTGGAAGCCAGAAACCATGCTGATTGATAGAGGATTAAAATACGTATTTCATTCATTGACATGCAAATCAATTTATTACTTTTTTGACATGCGTTTTTCTGGATTTTTTGTTATTGTTATTCTGTCTCTCACTGTTAAAATACACCTACCACTAAAATTATAGACTGATCTATTCTTTGTCAGCGGACAAATCTTCAAAATCAAAAACTTTTTTTTTCACTCCCTGTATATATTTAGAGGTTAATGAGGGACTGAAAAACTTAAATGTAGGCTAAACAATCCAAAAGAAATGTTGTATAATAAGTGAGACAATGTCACTTTTTAGTTGTTTTTATAATTCTGTGGGTGTTATTTTCACTAAACTAAGCTATGTTAAGATGGCAGACACACTGCAAGACTTCCTGTTTAGGCCTGAATTTTCAAAAAACAAAATTGAGGTGACACAACTAGGCCTTGGTCATGATCCATGTTCTTTTTAAAGTTGAAGGCCAGGCAAGTAGGATGCTAGTAACAATATCCATGAATGCACTTTATCATGGACTATTGGCCTAATTTTGCTCTGCACTAGTTCACTGAAATGTCTTTTTAGCGAACTTGTATTGTTGAGAAATATCTGTAACTCCCCTCCCTTTTATCGAGCAATGCAAAGTGGAATTGATAAATGAATAATGGTTTTCTAGGAGTATTTTACCCTAGTAGAAGTTAAACATACCCTATTTATGGAGTATTAGTGTGTTACCCCTAACAGTTAAAAAAAACAGCACTTCTGCTTAAAGGTACTAATGGACGAATATGTGTAACACACTGCATATAATATTTAATAGACTTGTGCTCAGTGAAAAAATGGGTTACCGCTAAACCTCCTGGTCAGAAAATAAATCAAATATTTGGTAATATGCTGATTCGGCTCGTCCAAATTTTGTTCATGAAAAAAGATTGGGGGAAACAAAATCAGAGGAACCAAAATGGCATAAAAGAGGTTTAATGAGTGTATTGCCAAATATATAAATTATAGAAATATTTCTGAAGAAGGTTTCGTAGAAGAACTGAAACGTTGACTGAAAGGTCTAACATGGCGTAACAAAGCATTGTTGATTTTTGAGAGGACGGAGAGTGCAGGTGAAACTTTGCTCTATTGTTATATAAATATTATATATATATATTGCAGTAATCATTTTTCTGTTTTCCTGTTTTTATCAGTTTGTAATATGAGAACCCCACAGCACTGGTTTATGTACAACTGTAAATGTAAATTGTATCTTGAAGGGTATTTTTATTATTAATGTTCTCTTTTTTCTCAGACAACCTTTTTTTTATGACAGTGTCTTCATTATTTTCCTTAACGTGCAAGTGTTGCGCCAATTTATAGTGCTTACATTGTTTCCGGGTAACATGCAATAGCAGAAAAAGAGGCAATAATGCAATGTTTATTTAACTTACAAAGTGGATTTAAAGACAATCGCATTATGTATACTTAAAGCATTTGCTGAATTTTATGATTCCAATGTGTAATTAGATTTCTTTCCATTTTCTATACATACTGTGTGGATGTAGTTATATAATGTAACTGTATTTATATACTTACAAGTCCAGATCTATTTAATTATATACAGTCATTTATTATGTTTTATTTCCTTGCACTTTTATTTTGTTATTTTCTATAGAATTACGGATGCTGTTCTAAATACTAGTATGAGCAGATAAATATGATGCAGAAGGGAAGTCATTGCAGGGATCTAGGGAATGGACCAAGTTCTTTTAAACATTCACTAATGTCTTCTGTCTGTGTGTGATGCCGCCTATCCCGTCAATTAGAATTGATAACATGACCTCCCTACCCTTAACATCTGGAGTGACATAAAAAATTTAATAGAGCATATAATGACCTTTCACCCCTTCTTCTGGAATATATGCTCTGGGATTATTGACTATCATTGTTAGAAAAAAAATGGTTTTCGACCACCAGGAAGACTGCAAGTGTCAACTTACTTCAGCTAAGTCCCGGATCATAGAATAAGATTATAAATATTATATGACTCTCTGTGTTTTATGAATTCTTATTAGCTTCTACAGATTGAAAGAGAGAAATATTATACTCCACTTTCTGTTTGATTTATGCGTTGAATGGACATTCGATCCATCAAAGCTCATTTTACCGAACGAGTCAATGTATGTTGAGTGCATGAATCTTGCATTTTAGAGCAGTGTACTACTGAGTATAAATTCTCAGTCAGTGTTGCTCTTTGTTTGACTGACATGTGTCAGCAGTTAAGACTTTGAATTCTAAAATAATCTTTTTAAACATTCATAACTATATCAGATAGTCTGAGTGTAGGGTTGCCTTCAGCATTGATTTACAAAGTAGGTTTTTAGGCATTTTTCTTTTTTCAAACAGGCCCAGTTTTTTGTTGTGTTTTTATAATTTTTTAAGAAATAATGAGGCATCGATTTGATCCACGGAACTTCAAAACCTGTGCTGTGGGACTCTGCAAGAATTGACTTGAAACAAATTCTCTGTAGGCTCGACTTTATTGGAGGTCTTGTCGAAGTGTCGATAGTGCACTAATAGAAATGTTTTTATAAGATATCTGAGAATGGTTCAGATCCGCGTGTATGAATTAAGCGATTTTCAGTTGTGGAAAATACTGACGCAGGAAAATCCTGTGTTTTAACCCCTTAAGGACCAAACTTCTGGAATAAAAGGGAATCATGACATGTCACACACGTCATGTGTCCTTAAGGGGTTAAAGCAGAAAATGGGAACTACGGTGAGAAATTGAAAAAATAAATCACACCACACATTTTATATCAACACAGTTTGATTTGCAAACCATATAGTAACAGCAAAGTAGTCCAGGCACTCAAGGTCTTCATACATCAGCAGATTTTTGGGGAAAAACAGGAAAGATACAGCAACGTTTTGATCTTTAGCAAGCTGATTTGCAAACCAAACAGTACAGGGGGGCATAATAAATTGATGGCAATCCCACAATGCCAATCTCTAATATAACAGGCTTCGTGGTGTAACAGACATATATTCACAAATTTGACATTGTTTCTTATCATTCAAACCTGTCTTACATTTAGAATAGCATCGACGTGGAGTAATGTACAGCAATTGGAACACGTGAAGAAATTCAATGCAACTTCGTTCATTTAAATATTAACTTTATAGTTAAAGTCATTTAAACTATAGCAATAGAAAATTGAAATCTGAATGGTAACATTTAGACTAAAATAGCTGATTTGGGAAAAAATATTCTCCTGCTGTGAGCCAGTTCGCAGCTCGGCAGTAATATTGAATTCACTGCAATGCTGAGTTTAGTAATTTAACCTGACATTGTATCAGTTCCCAGTGTTAGAATGTATGGACACTGTGTTTGAACCATCTGCTTCCCTCTGGTTTATTATGTCACAAGGTCAGTTTCCTGGGACAATATCAGGTCTGGACCTATGAAAAATTTACTGCCCCCAATAAAAGATGCCCTGTCTATAGGCAATAAATGTAATTGAAAGACATTTACAAAGAGACAAAATGAAAAAGAGAGGAAAAGAGATTCACAGTTAAATACATCCATACAGATAAAAAAGAGAAATATATGTTAAACTAAATAAATCTCAACTATTTATATATCTAATCTAACTATACCTCTATATCTATATATATCTAATCTATCTCTATATCCCTGTATCACTATATCTAATCTATCTATATCTCTATATATCTAAACTATCTATATATCTGAATAGCTAATCTATCTATATCTCTAATTTATCTCTATATCTCTAATTTATCTCTATATTGAATGTATACTATAGCTCTATATCACTATATCTAATTTATCTCTATATCTAATCTATATCTATGTATCTATCTATCTATGTATCTATCTCTCTATCCATCTCTCTATCCATCTCTCTATCCATCTCTCTATCCATCTCTCTATCCATCTATCTATCTATCTATCTATCTATCTATCTATCTGTCTGTCTGTCTGTCTGTCTGTCTGTCTGTCTGTCTGTCTGTCTGTCTGTCTGTCTGTCTGTCTGTCTATCTCTATCTATCTCGATCTATCTATCTATCTATCTATCTATCTATCTCTATATATCTATCTATTGCTGCAAAAGTCTAATATGTCAATATCTTAAGACAGCGATGTTTAAAGATGTGCCAATTTAAACAGACGGTGGTTTGAATAAATATGCATTTTATGAGTGAGATTCTTACAAAATGACTCTAGAATGAAAGAGCTGGTTAAAGAGAAGGAAGATACACACAAATGCTACACTACCCCTGATAATTATGGGATGGCTAGGATTGAAAGACTGACTTTATTCTAGATATACCCCAAATTAAAACATGCATGCATTGGGGTATATCAAAAAGCAACTTACAAAAACTGCACACAAAACTATAGTACAATCTGGTGCAATCTGGATTGTGCTAAAATAGTCTTGCCCATAAGCGCCACCACTTATCTCCAGATAGCCCCCCTCATCAAGGTCCAGTAAATCTCTGGTTCTTTTATGTGAGATTCAGTCCTGGCTTCAGGAATTAATGCAGCAAAGGGTTCTACTAACTGAAATTGCGAGAGCCACACGTATGCTCGTAAAGCTCAATGTGTTTTGTCTCAATTTGCCGACTTCTCAAGAGCTGTGATTCCCCTTCCATCCAATAGGCCATGTTTGAGGGGGAGGAAGCAATCTGCAGGTAAGTATATGTTTTAACCTATTCTGGTGATGTTTTCTGCACAATGTATAGTTATATGCAGACCTACTTAAAGGGAAACTCCAGTGCCAGAAAAACGATCCGTTTTTCTGGCACTGGAGGGTCCCTCTCCCTCCCACCCACCAACCCCTGGTTACTGAAGGGGTGAAAACCCCTTCAGTGACTTACCTGGGACAGCGGCGATGTCCCTTGCCGCTGTCTCCGCCTCCGCGACGCTCCTCCTAGTGTTTACGTCGGCCAGTGGGCGAGACTAATCTCGCTCACCGGCCGAGGAGACCTAATGCGCATGCGCGGAAATTCCGCGCATGCGCATTACGTCTCCCCGTAGGAAAGCATTGAAAAATCATTTCAATGCTTTCCTATGGGGTTTTGAGCGACGCTGGAGGTCCTCACACAGCGTGAGGACGTCCAGCGACGCTCTAGCACAGGAAACCTGTGCTAGAACCCAGGAAGTGACCTCTAGTGGCTGTCTTATAGACAGCCACTAGAGGTGGAGTTAACCCTGCAATGTAAATATTGCAGTTTATGAAAAACTGCAATAATTACAGTTGCAGGGTTAAGGGTAGTGGGAGTTGGCACCCAGACCACTCCAATGAGCAGAAGTGGTCTGGGTGCCTGGAGTGTCCCTTTAAAGCTGAGTTTGTCGCTCCCATAATGTGATGACAGGTTCAGGTTTCCAAAGCATGATGTGAACCGCCTCTTCTTTATACCATCTTTAACTCTTGTACTCTGAATTTCACCACCGCATCCACATTTGACACAATCAGACCCAGCAACGACATTTCGGGGGATGATGTCACCATGCTCGATGTTGTGTACACTCAAGCGCAACTTCCATCCCAGCAGTATTTTGGGCTCATCGTATTTCTACCAATCAGGGGAACCTTCTGGGGAATTCTTTGCAAGGCAGATGCTCTGGGCAATTGCTGCCTATTGACCAAACCAGGAAGTAACACAACGGTTGTCTGATTGACAGTCAGGGGTGTAACTTTATAAAAATTTCAATTACAAAATCTGCACTTTTTGTGAAATTGAAAAAAAGAGGACACACTCTTTACACACAAATAATTTCAGCAAGCTAAAGTACATTAGGGGTCCAGAGTGTCTTTTTAAGAACCATTAAGGAATAAGGCAACTATTGAAAAGGCCTCACATTTTGTCAATCTAACCTCTGAGGGTGCGCTTTTTTTGACACCGTCACGCCTGAGAATTGTCCTTGCAGATAAAATGTTCAACTTTCTCTGTTAGTTTGTGAATATTCAGGCAGTAAAAAGGCCTCATCAGTATTTGTTTGGGCAACTCCTACACATCTTTCCAGAGGTGTTAAATTCCCGTTGTACCACTGTCCTGTCCCCTTGTCATACATGATGAAGAGGATAGCTAATTCCAAAGCATGATGTGAAACTACACACTAATTTAATGTGTGTGTTTCTCAAACACTCACTTTCCCTGTGTTTTTTGTTTTTTATTCCATAATCTTGATTTAGTTCATGAAAAGAAAAATGTGACAGCAAAGATGAAGCTACAATTTCTATTATATTAAATAGCCTACATTTAAAAAAAAAAACATATTTACTTTTGGTCGGTTAGAATGACAATTTACACCTCGCATTGATCTAACTTTAAGGCTAGTTTATAGAAACCTGAACCTGTCATCACATTATTCAACTCAGCTTAAAGTAGGTCTGCATATAACTATACATTGTGCAGAAAACATCCCCAGAATAGGTTAAAACATATACTTACCTGCAGATTGCTTCCTCCCCCTCAAACATGGCCTATTGGAACAGACAGTGTTCAGCTGCTACAGTAACAAACAAATAACCCATGCAATCTTTAATTACCTAACATGTAGGTAATGCTACGGAGATCACAATAGGGGCTTATTCATGAAATAGTAAATAGCAGGGAAATTAAATCCAAATGACAAAAATGGTAAGAGTTGTGGCAACTGACATTTAATGTGGATAAGTGCAAGATAATGCATCTTGGACATAAAAACCCAAGGGCAGAGTATAGAATATTTGATAGAGTCCTAACCTCAACATCTGAGGAAAGGGATTTAGGGGTGATTATTTCTGATGACTTAAAGGTAGGCAGACAATGTAATAGAGCAGCAGGAAATGCTAGCAGAATGCTTGGTTGTATACGGAGAGGTATTAGCAGTAGAAAGAGGGAAGTGCTCATGCCATTGTACAGAACACTGGTGAGACCTCACTTGGAGTATTGTACCCAATACTGGAGACCGTATCTTCAGAAGGATATTGATACTTTGGAAAAAGTCCAGAGAAGGGCTACTAAACTGGTTCAAAATTGCAGGATAAAACTTACCAGGAAAGGTTAAAGGAACTTAACATGTATAGCTTGGAGGAAAGACGAGATGGGGGGTGGGGGAGGTGGGAGGATATGAAAGAAACATTTAAATACATAAAATAAATAAACACTGTAAAGGAGGAGACTATATTTAAAAAGAAGAACAACTACCACAACAAGAGGACATAGTCTTAAATTAAAGGGGCTAAGGTTTAAAAATAATAACAGGAAGTATTACTTTACTGAGAGGGTAGTGGATGCATGGAATAGCCTTCCATCTGAAGTGGTAGAGGTTAACACAGTAAAGGAGTTTAAGCGTGCGTGGGATAGGCATAAGGCTATCCTAACTATAAGATAAGGCCAGGGACTAAAAATTGGGCAGACTAGATGGGCCGAATGGTTGTTATCTGCTGTAACATTCTATGTTTCTATCCAACTTAGCTAAGGTCACAGCTTGGCAAGTTTAGCCTCAGTCTTGCCGGTTATGATCACAAGGTTTGTATAGAAATTTGGAATGTGGAGGGATGGAGATAAATAGGGGATTAACAGTAACATGAGAGGTCAGAAGGGAGTATAATAAAAGTCTCCAATCAAAGTCCCTGTTCTCTAAGATCCCTGAAACACACACAGCTCAGTAACTACAGTGAGTTCTGTATATTTTAACAACATAGCAAGTAAAGAATATTGTGGGACTTTAGTTCTTTTTTTGGGGTATTATATATTTTACGGAAAAAATTATTTTGGGGGGATATTTTGTTTTCTTTTTAAAATCCACTTTACTCATTCTGCACAGTAATCAGACAGCTTTGCAGAGACAGAAAACATGTTGTACTCATTGAACAACATTCTTCCAGATAAATATATATCCACACGGAGGTGTACTTCCTCCAGTTTATATTTCCCAGCATCTCATATGGCATATTAACCTTAAATCAACACTATTCAACTGAACATGCATCATATTCAATTCTTTATTCCATTAGTCATAACGCTCTAGCATTCAAATAACATGTGGCTTTAAAATGTGCTAATTTGATCACTTCTACAGATGACTTGAGATAAATAGTTTGACATTTGCTTACAATATGCTTTAGGCCACTGTATAGTAAATGTATTATATGGAACGATAAATCATAAAATAGAGTTATCTGGGATTTAGTTCTTTATTACTCAGTATAAATTAGTAGAATAATCCCAATCTTTGTCTGAAAAGTTCCCAGTCATTAAGCTCATCATTGTTTCTCTGCACTTTCATCTTTCACGGCCCCGGGGACCACCATCTGTTTTTTTTTTTGTGTGTGTGTGTTTCGATATTTTTTAGTTCTCCGTCCCCATGTCTATGAGATTTTGTCATTGTCTCTGATTTCCTATGGTTCTAAGCCACTACTTTTGCTTCTTGGATTCTCAGCCTCCATATCTCTCATCTCTTCTGTAAAATCCATTCATCTTTTATGTCTATCTTTCTCATACCTCATCACATCTCCCAGCTGCTTCTTCTGTCTGTCAAATACCTTCTTATACATCATATTCCCCACACAGCCACATCATCCCACTAGCCAGAACCTATCACTCTCCACAGCCAGAGTCCATCTCAACCAGCCATCGCCCCCAAATAGTTGGTATTTTTTCTCTTACAGCAATAGTACAATATTTGTAACTCCTAAACCACCATTTTCGACAGCTGAATAAAACCCTTTGGTGGGTAAGCTACCTCTTTAAGTTGTTGCAGTCCACTTTAGTTCCTTTGGCAATTGTTGTTGCTTTTTTTTTTTACAGAAAGAAACTTACGATTGAGAGGATGAAAATGAATGTGGTAGACATTGTTGCACCAAACAGACATTATTAACGTAAATTGACCAAACAATGGGTCTATGAATAGGCTCCTCAATAAACTAAAGCCTTTTACTCAAGCAGTCACGCTAGGGATGGATAACTTCTTTCGACCAAAGGGGTCACAAGTATTCAAAATCAAATCAAATTCAAATCAAAGCGGTGACAGATCTACCATTTTAACTGACACATGACAGCAGCACATGACAAGTTTTGCCCTATAGTATACAGCGATGATGTGGCCCCTGTGGCAAGCACTAAAATTGTACCCCTCACAACTCCTGTCCAAGCATCTGACATCCATATTTTAGATAACGTTACCATAAAACGCAAACCTACTGCTCCATGACCAATTCACAGAGGTAGAAACGTGGATTGTGAATAACAAACATTTCCTAAACACTGACAAAACTGTCACAATGATCTTTGGAACAGTACCTAAATTACATAAATTACATCATTCCCATCTTTGCTTCAGAACAAAAACAGCACTTTACTATACTAGAATACAAAAATAAAGTGGCT
Organism: Pelobates fuscus; assembly: GCF_036172605.1. NCBI lineage: Eukaryota > Metazoa > Chordata > Amphibia > Anura > Pelobatidae > Pelobates > Pelobates fuscus. The sequence continues at coordinate 33,426,319 of NC_086322.1, read as the reverse complement.
TGATGCTCATTTTCCTACAGAGCACCGCATTAATGGAATAACCTCAATCTTCCTCCCATCTAAAATCCTTTAAGAGATCACTGTCAACATACAGAATGCACCCGAAATCGAGGTTCCTTATATTTCTTACCTGTTCTGTGTTAAATGTATATCTGTGTATTTTAATATTATTTTGTAATTGCAATATTATATCGTACCCTGTTGTAACAATGGAATTTATGTAGGCCCAGGACATACTTGAAAATGAAAATGAGAGAAATATCAATGTATCCATCCTGGTAAAATATTTTATGAATTAATAATATACAAGCTGTATCTAATGTGTGTGTAGTGTAGTGATGTACTGAACTGTTCGCCGGCGAATAGTTCCCGGCGAACATAGCATGTTCGCGTCCGCCACCGCGGGCGAACACATGCGGTGTTCGGTCCGCCCCCTATTCGCCATCATTGAGTAAACTTTGACCCTGTACCTCATAGTCAGCAGACACATTACAGCCAATCAGCAGCACACCCTCCCTAGCAGACCCTCCCACCTACTGGACAGCATCCATTTTAGATTAATTCGGAAGCTGCAACCATTTTTTATTTTTTTTTCAATTTATTATTTTTTTTTTTTAGTGCATATAAATGTTACAAGTAGATACTACCCCCAGACACTCTGTGTTACTGCAGATACTCCCTCCAGACACCCTGTGTTACTGCAGATACTCCCCCCAGACACTCTGTGTTACTGCAGATACTCCCTCCAGACACTGACACAGAGCAGAATAGGGACTGTTCCCCCTACATAGGGTCACTTGGCAGATATGGATTGACACCTATTCTAAGGATCCCTGATAAACACTGACACGGAGCCCTCCATGGGTGAAGATGGATTAATTTTTTTTTGTGCTCGGGTTTTTTATTTTATTTTTAAGTTCGACGGGTATGATGGCTTTTTATTTGGCCTTTTTTGGGGCTAAAAAAATGAAGATTTTAGAAGAAGAAGACGTTGAATAGTAAGTTGAATTTTACTTTACAGGGTAGTAATTTTATTCCCCCTTCACTATTTTTTAGGGTGAGGGGGGTAGGTAGGGGCTTTTTTATTTGGTTGTGTGACTAGGGGCTTGGGGACACACACTGCATACACACTATACACACACTGCATACACTATACACACACTGCATACACACTATACACACACTGCATACACACTATACACACACTGCACACACTATACACACTATACACACACTACACACACTATACACACAATATACACACACACTGTACACACTATACACACACTGTACACACTATGCACACACACACTACACACACTGCATACACACACTGCATACACTATACACACTCTACACACACTGCATACACACTGCACACACTGCATACACTATACACACACTGCACTAACTATACACACACTGCACACACTATACACACACTGCATACACTATACACACACTGCATACACACCATACACACGCTGCATACACACTATACACACACTGCACACACTATACACACTATACACACACTACACACACTATACACACAATATACACACACACTGTTCACACTATACACACACTGTACACACTATGCACACACACACTACACACACTGCATACACACACTAAACACATTGCATACACACTGCACACACTATACACACTGCACACACTATACACACACTGCACACTCTATACACACACTATACACACACTGCATACACTATACACACTCTACACACACTGCATACACACTGCACACACTGCATACACTATACACACACTGCACTAACTATACACACACTGCACACATTATACACACACTACACACACTATACACACAATATACACACACACTGTACACACTATGCACACACTGCACACACTGCATACACTATGCACACACTATACACACACTGCATACACACACTATACACACTCTATACACACACTGCACACACTATACACACTATACACACACACTATACACACTCACTATACACACAATATACACACACTGTACACACTATACACACTCACTATACACACAATATACACACACTTTACACACTATACACACACTGCATAAACATACATTAAAAAAAAAATTGCAGCTGTTTTTTACATTTCAAAGTTGGGGAGGGGGGTGCCAAATAAAGGATCCGCCCCAGGTGCCAAATGCTCCAGGTACGCCCCTGTATAGAGGGGAGCCATGTTACTCTGTATATAGAGAGGAGCCATGTTTACACTGTATATAGAGGGGAGCCATGTTACTCTGTATATAGAGAGGAGCCATGTTTACACTGTATATAGAGGGGAGCCATGTTACTCTGTATATAGAGGGGAGCCATGTTACTCTGTATATAGAGAGGAGCCATGTTTATACTGTATATAGAGGGGAGCCATGTTACTCTGTATATAGAGGGGAGCCATGTTACACTGTATATAGAGGGAGCCATGTTACTCTGTATATAGAGGGAGCCATGTTTACACTGTATATAGAGGGGAGCCATGTTTACACAGTATACAGAGGGAGCCATGTTACTCTGTATATAGAGGGAGCCATGTTTACTCTGTATATAGAGGACTGTTTGCGGTGCGTTAAACGGGGAGTTTGGTCTGTCACTGTGAAGCGGGCGTAACCCTTACACTACCTGATCGATACAACATCATACCTGATGTTTTAAAGCACGTTATTCCAAACAATTTAGGAATGTTAGGTGATTTCTGCCCTTTATGGATTAAAACCAGACTCTGCATCAACTATGTAATTTTCCATGGGAGTTTTGCCATGGATCCCCCTCCGGCATGCCACAGTCCAGGTGTTAGTCCCCTTGAAACAACTTTTCCATCACTATTGTGGCCAGAAAGAGTCCCTGTGTGTTTTAAAATTCGCCTGTCCATTGAAGTCTATGGCGGTTCGCCCGGTTTGCCCGTTCGCGAACATTTGCGGAAGTTCGCGTTCGCCGTTCGCGAACCGAAAATTTCGGGTTCGCGACAACACTAGTGTAGTGTGTTCTGGCTGTCTGTGATGTGTGTGTGTGTGTGTTGGCTGTATGTAATGTGTGTGGTGTGTAGTGGCTACATGTGATGTGTGGTGGCTGTATGTTATGTGTTTAAACATGCCCTGTGTAGCCCATCCTGCTTGGCTTTCTACAAGGAAGGGAGCTGTGATCCCTGGTGGTCCCATGGATGGGATTTACCTCTGCACAGGGATGCATTTCCCAAAAGGCCGCCGAGACCACGGCTTTGACCTCAGTGCGGCACATGGGAGAAGGGTGGCCCGGCTAGATCCTGTATCATTGCTATCATTGCTTAGTAGGACGTATTTGTTTTGAAAAAAAAGTTCAACCTTCCTTGATAACCCATCCATCACGTCTCCCAAAATTCTATAAGATTCAACAACTTAAAAACCGAAAGGTAAAATTAAGGCAGATCTTGTTAGATTTGATAAACTGTAGCGTTTGATAAACGGACGCGTCAAAACTGTCATTTTCTATATCTTAGGCTGAATACATTATTTTACTTTTTGACAATAGTTATTAAACATGTTTTTTTTAAAACAAATGTCTTTCGTAGTTTATTTATTGTATTGTATTGTTCTCTCTTGGTTTACCTTCCATTTGCCCTTGATTGTATTTGTTCATGTTGATTTTCTGTTCAAATTGTTTTTCTCTCCATCCATTCGATACAGTGAATAGAGCAGTCAATGGTGCATTGATTGATGAACACTTGCATGTAAATGAGTGCTTTGTTAACTCTCTATCACCCCAATTACAACTATATTAATTACTTAGTGTCCTATAATGCACTGCATGAAAAAAATAAAAATATAAAGTTCTTTGTAGATCAATGGCATCCGGATTAGATTTTTTATCTTTAATATGAACCTTCTTTTAACTTGCTAAATCATTGCCTTTATTCTCAGCGCTAACAATATTAGAATCAATTTTCCAGTCTATCGCCTGCAATTCATTTTAATAGCGACAGAACTTTTATCTTATATTTTGCTAAATTTGCATTTTCCATTTTGCAGATTTCTAGTTTTCAGACTTGTTCACAAATAATGTCTGTGATTTCAGGTAGGTCCTGGAGACCCTTTAAAATACAGAGTTACTCATTTATATTAAATATAAAGGGTCAGATTTACATTAAATATAAAGGGTCAGATTTACATAAAATATAAAGGGTCAGATTACATTAAATATAAAGGGTCAGATTTATATTAAATATAAAGGGTCAGATTTACATTAAATATAAAGGGTCAGAATTATATTAAATATAAAGGGTCAGATTCATATTTAATATAAAGGGACAGATTTACATTAAATATAAAGGGTCAGTTTACATAAAGGGTCAGATTTAAATAAAATATAAAGGGTCAGATTTACATTAAATATGAAGGGTCAGATTTACATAAAATATAAAGGGTCAGTTTACATTAAATATGAAGGGTCAGATTTACATAAAATATAAAGGGTCAGTTTACATTAAATATGAAGGGTCAGATTTATATTAAATATAAAGGGTCAGATTTACATTAAATATAAAGGGTCAGATTACATTCAATATAAAGGGTCAGATTTACATTAAATATAAATGGCCAGATTTACATTAAATATAAAGGGTCAGTTTACATTAAATATAAAGGGTCAGATTTATATTAAATATAAAGGGTCAGATTTATATTAAATATTAAGGGACAGATTACATTACATATTAAGGGGCAGATTTACATTAAATATAAAGGGTCAGATTTATATTAAATATAAAGGGTCAGATTACATTAAATATAAAGGGTCAGATTACATTAAATATAAAGGGTCAGATTTATATTAAATATAAAGGGTCAGAGTTACATTAAATATAAAGGGTCAGATTTACATTAAATATAAAGGGTCAGATTACATTAAATATAAAGGGTCAGATTTATATTAAATATTAAGGGACAGATTTACATTAAATATAAAGGGTCAGTTTACATTAAATATAAAGGGTCAGATTTATATTAAATATAAAGGGTCAGTTTACATTAAATATAAAGGGTCAGATTTATATTAAATATAAAGGGTCAGATTTATATTAAATATAAAGGGTCAGTTTACATTAAATATAAAGGGTCAGATTTATATTAAATATAAAGGGGCAGTTATGTGCTAGGATTTTTAGCTTGTGCATGATTTATACCTTATTAAGATCTTAACAAAAAACAGCCAGTTTATTTAATTTCTTTTGGTGCAGAATATTGTGTAAAGAGTTGGAAGAGGTATAGACCTACAGTACTTCATACATTAAAGGACCACTATGGATACCATAAAAACTGCATCACAGTTATGCTGTTATGGTGCAAGGAGGTCCCTGGCACAATGTTATCTTAAGGGGTTAATCCGTTAGCAAATAGTTTAACACCAAACCTTAGAAGACAATGATCCATTGTTCTGCCCAGCTTCTTCCTTTCTTTGTCTGAGGTTTCAATAAGGAAGTCTCAGGCTGGGCAATGCTGATAAACTGAGAGCAGTGGTGGGTCCCAGTCTGGGCCTGGAATGCCAGCTCTGGCGATGAGCCAAAAAGCTGTTTTCTGTGTGTTAATGGGATAGAGTTCTCCTTGAGCCAGCAGGGAGATGAATCGATCTTTCTGCTCAGACCTGTGCTCCCTCACTTACTTGAGGGAAGAGGTCTCTTGCAACCACCTGGCGTATCTCAATGACTCTCACTGGGAGCATGATGGATCTATTAATATTACATCTGATTTTGGTGCGCATCACAATTCTCCCCCACTACACCACCAGGGATCCAGCTTCCTGGCATGCCTCCACTGGACCACCAGGGATCCAGCTTCCTGACATGCCTCCACTGGACCACCAGGGATCCAGCTTCCTGACATGCCTCCATTGGACCACCATGGTTAACACCAAAAGATAGGTGGTAGAGGGACAAATTAAAAGCTTTCAGACACTATAAACTCAACATTCAGACTACCCTCGAGACACACACAACATTTAACCAACATACATAGGCACACTCAGCTTCCCCCGTGCATACAGCTGTCAGATTCCACACACACACACACACAACAGTCAGCTACTACACACACACACTCTTACAAGGCTCTAGGAGGGGTTCCCATTCTGATACCCTGCGTAATACCCCAAGCAATCTTAATCTGGCTCTCTTTATACAGTGTGAGTGCACTGTTGTGATGTATGTTTGAACTTCTCAGACAAGGAGGTGATCAATCAGGTTCCATCAGATGCATTATCACGTTTCTGCTGGATTGTTCAAAATTTGGGCTTTATCCTATTAATCCATACATAACAGGGCTTTATGGAGACAGTGGGAAATTTTGTAAGTTTCATTGTCTTTATCAGCTTTTTTTGTTGTAGATCAGCTGATCTACAATTCACAGAGACATTTGATGGGCATTCTGATGACAGGGACATTGAACAACTATGTCACTGGAGGTTCAAGTCAGATTTGGGGGGACAGAAAAGGGCTCTATTGCACCACCTACCAGTCACAGTAAAAAGTATGATAGAAATATTAACAGGGTTATTCACTAAATTGAGAATTCAAAGAGAATTTAAAGCATATTTGGAATTTCAGACCAAAGTACCGAACTTGAAGCAAAGCTGACTTTTTTTCCCCCAATTCTGTTTACTTTGGTCTAATATTTTAAACTCACTCTTTTTCACTTCAGACTGGGGGGTGGGGGGGTCAGAAGAATTAGGGTTTACACACAGAAAACTCTTTTTTTCAAACACTTTTTTTCAAAAACAAAAAAAAATAGATCACGCAAAATAAAAGGTCATTATTTTAGTGCAAAGCTATAAAATTGCATGAAACTGTAGTGTTGAACTTTTAGTTCTCTATGCAGATGACTAGTCCAGGTAGATTTACTATTTAACCATCAATAGGCTGCTACTGATATATTTTCTTGTTCAGAAAACACTGGTGTCAATTAGTTATACTTTGCATTTGATAATGTTTAGGTCATGTGTTTGGCATATCTCTATTGACGACAAGAAAAACAAGACATTTTCTGAAAAAAACAATAGTTATTTTCTGAACAGTTTTGAAGAGATTTATGGATGTTACGTAAAATGAACACCTCCATTTTTTCAACCCCAAATCCTTAAATTCTTCTATGGTAAGAGGTTTATTCTCCGTGACTGTAAAATAATGGTGAGGGATTTGCAAAGCTTAGGGCAAAATTAATGAGCATGAAAAATAAATCAGTTGAATATTTTTTTTTTTCATTTTGACAGTTTGTCGTATAATTTGCATTCCCATATTAATTTCTCCACATTTCCAGGTTCAGTAAATACACACTGTTTTATTTATTCATTTTACTTTCTTTCATTCGGGGTTATTCACTACATTGAGAATTGCTGGGAATCCCGAGTGAATTTCAGTTTTAAGATCAAATAGCCATGGTGAACGCAGAATAACTTGGATAAATGCACTTTGAATTATTAGCAATTCTCACTTTAGTGACAGATCCTGATTGTTTCCGCCAGCAACTTAGGGTTTGTGCTAAATCACTTTAGGGTGAAATTGGTATTTAGATGCTCTATAGTGGTTATGGTGCTTAAAGTGTCCCTTTAAGATCCAAAAAACATTTACACGGATTGTTGATAATACCGATGTCAACAGTGTAATCCTGGCAAAGGTCTTCTTAATCTTACACATATATGTGGTTGCAGCAATGCAAATAATAACAAAGTTGCACATAGAATAAAGTTACTTTAGCAGGCTTCCCCAAACTCCGGCCCTCCAGATGTTGCTGAACTACAACTCCCATGATTCTATGAATAAAATAGATAGGCTGAGAATCATGGGAGTTGTAGTTCAGCAACATCTGTAGGGCCGGAGTTTGGGGATCTGTTAACTGTCTCAGACAACATGCGTAACTGTCAAAGTACTGTTCGGCCATGGCTTAAAAGTTATTCAGAGTTTTAATCAACTGGATCCGGAGATGATATGCTCAATACACAGCAATTAGTTGAGCTCTAATATGCATTCCTTAGACATCCGTCTGTGTAAACCACAATCAATTCTTTGTCATGTGTTCTCCCTGCATGAGACATCCAATAATCAATCTGTACCTCCCCTTACTGTGTGTCAAATTGGGGTTAAAGGTCCTTTTCCACCAAAGTGTCCCTGGAACACAAATAACAAAATACTCTGAATATAAACAGGCATTCAAGGAAGTGGAATATTAATCGTTTATGGTAAGAAAGCCGTAAAGCCTATTTTAACCTCAGAAATGAAAGTGATTGGAGTTTTGTTCACTAAACAGCTGATTATAAGGGGGATTGATGCAGAGGACAAAAATAGCTCAGATACAAACATTCCCTAATTTTTTTTAATGTAAAACCCGTTTAGCTTTCCAGTGTAAAAAAATAATAATCCAACAATTTAAAACGCGTAACCTTCCAATGATTACATTTAACTTATGTAAAATTTTGTTTAAAAAGTTGGCTCATAGAAAATGTAACAGAAAAAGCAAAGTTGGGTGCAAAGTTAGCTATTGCCTAAAGAGACCATATTACCGTTTAAAAAAAAAAACCTGTGCATAGCCCTGAAAATCAGCAAAATGAAAGGGGTACTCCAGACCCCTAAAGCAGTGGCGTACTAAGGGGGGGGCGGGGGGGGCGGTCCGCCCCGGGTGCCATCAGGCAGGGGGGTGCCACCAGGGCTGGCCAGGCTTGCTATTCTGTGAGCTGTGTGGCTGCACCGGGTGCCGTAGCAGCAGGGGCGCCGGGCAGCCAACACAGCTCACAAGCAGGGGCTGGAAGCAGGAAACCTGCACGGAGATTTGGGGGCGGAGCTAAAACGGCCGTGGGGGCGGAGCCAAGCCGGATGCGGGGGCGGAGCTAAATGCAGCCTCATACTGCTGCACACAGAGAGAGGGGAAGCAGGAAGGGGTCCCTGCTTCCCCAACTACAGCACAGGAGGGACTGAATCCACTCCTACTCCAGCCCAATCTTACTGTAAGTGAGAGAGTGTATGCTGTGTGTAACTGTGATTGTGACTGTGTGTGCTGTGTGTAACTGTGATTGTGACTGTCTGACTGTGTGTGAGTGTGTAACTGTGATTGTGACTGTCTGACTGTGTGTGCTGTGTGTAACTGTGATTGTGACTGTCTGACTGTGTGTGAGTGTGTAACTGTGATTGTGACTGTCTGACTGTGTGTGCTGTGTGTAACTGTGATTGTGACTGTCTTTGACTGTGTGTGCTGTGTGTAACTGTGATTGTGACTGTCTGACTGTGTGTGAGTGTGTAACTGTGATTGTGACTGTCTGACTGTGTGTGAGTGTGTAACTGTGATTGTGACTGTCTGACTGTGTGTGCTGTGTGTAACTGTGATTGTGACTGTCTGACTGTGTGTGCTGTGTGTAACTGTGATTGTGACTGTCTGACTGTGTGTGCTGTGTGTAACTGTGATTGTGACTGTCTGACTGTGTGTGCTGTGTGTAACTGTGATTGTGACTGTCTGACTGTGTGTGCTGTGTGTAACTGTGATTGTGACTGTCTGACTGTGTGTGCTGTGTGTAACTGTGATTGTGACTGTCTGACTGTGTGTGCTGTGTGTAACTGTGATTGTGACTGTCTTTGACTGTGTGTGAGTGTGTAACTGTGATTGTGACTGTCTGACTGTGTGTGAGTGTGTAACTGTGATTGTGACTGTCTGACTGTGTGTGCTGTGTGTAACTGTGATTGTGACTGTCTGACTGTGTGTGCTGTGTGTAACTGTGATTGTGACTGTCTGACTGTGTGTGCTGTGTGTAACTGTGATTGTGACTGTCTGACTGTGTGTGCTGTGTGTAACTGTGATTGTGACTGTCTGACTGTGTGTGCTGTGTGTAACTGTGATTGTGACTGTGTGTGCTGTGTGTAACTGTGATTGTGACTGTCTGACTGTGTGTGCTGTGTGTAACTGTGATTGTGACTGTCTGACTGTGTGTGCTGTGTGTAACTGTGATTGTGACTGTCTGACTGTGTGTGAGTGTGTAACTGTGATTGTGACTGTCTTTGACTGTGTGTGCTGTGTGTAACTGTGATTGTGACTGTCTGACTGTGTGTGCTGTGTGTAACTGTGATTGTGACTGTCTGACTGTGTGTGAGTGTGTAACTGTGATTGTGACTGTCTTTGACTGTGTGTGCTGTGTGTAACTGTGATTGTGACTGTCTTTGACTGTGTGTGCTGTGTGTAACTGTGATTGTGACTGTCTTTGACTGTGTGTGAGTGTGTAACTGTGATTGTGACTGTCTTTGACTGTGTGTGCTCTGTGTAACTGTGATTGTGACTGTCTTTGACTGTGTGTGCTCTGTGTAACTGTGATTGTGACTGTCTTTGACTGTGTGTGCTGTGTGTAACTGTGATTGTGACTGTCTTTGACTGTGTGTGCTGTGTGTAACTGTGATTGTGACTGTCTTTGACTGTGTGTGAGTGTGTAATTGTGATTGTGAGTGTGTAACTGTGATTGTGACTAGGGATCGACCGATTATCGGTTTTACCGATATAATCGGCCGATATTCGTTATTTTCGGAAATATCGGTATCGGCCAATATAGCTACCGATATTGCCGATAATACCTCCTAGGACCGCCAGGCTCATTACAAGCCCGGCGATCCTGGGGGGGCCGGCAGCAAGCGCTGACTTACCCTCCCAGCAGCTCCTGCAGCTCCATGTCTAAATCTCGCGAGACCCGCGGCTGCAGAGCGTTGCCACGGGTTACCATGGCAACGCTCCGCGCGGCACTAAGGGACGCGAGATTTACACTGGGGAGCTGGAGGAGCTGCTGGGAGGGTAAGTTAGCGCTTGCTGCCAGCCGCCCCACAGTACTTAACAAGCCACCGGACCACCAGGGAATACTATATCCCCCCCTCCCTGGTAATAAGCAGGTGGGGGGGTGGGGGGGGGACTAAAAGAAACAAAAACAATACAATTTAAATATAAAAAAAATTATAATAAACATAAAAAATCCCCCCCTCCATTTTACACAAGTTACATCACTACACAAACACACACACACACACACTCACTGCATGACATACATACACACTACACAAACACACACACACACTGCATTACATACATACACACTACACAAACACACACACACTGCATAACATACATACACACTACACAAACACACACACACTGCATTACATACATACACACTACACAAACACACACACTGCATTACATACATACACACTGCATTGCATACATACACACTACACAAACACACACAAACTGCATTACATACATACACACTACACAAACACACACACTGCATTACATACACAAACTACACACACACACTGCATTACATACACAAACTACACACACACACTGCATTACATACACAAACTACACACACACAAACTGCATTACATACATACACACACACTGCATTACATACATACACACTACACAAACACACACTCTGCATTCACTATACACACACTACACAAACACACACTCTGCATTCACTATACACACACTACACAAACACACACTCTGCATTCACTATACACACACTACACAAACACACACTCTGCATTCACTATACACACACTACACAAACACACACTCTGCATTCACTATACACACACTCTGCATTCACTATACACACTCTGCATTCACTATACACACTCTGCATTCACTATATATATATATACACACTACACAAACACTCACTGCATTCACTATACACTCTGCATACACTATATATACACACTACACAAATACACACTGCATCCACTACACACACAGCTCCCCTGTCTAAATACACTTCATCCACTACATGTGGCATGTATATTTTGTGCATTTACCGTTAGAAAGAGTTTATTTTTTCAAAATGGTAAATGTACAGAATATCGGCAAGTTATCGGCTATCGGCATGAAAGTTCACAGCTTATCGGTATCGGCTCTAAAAAATCAATATCGGTCGATCCCTAATTGTGACCGTCTTTGATTGTGTGTGTGTGACTGTCTGTGATTATGTTGTGTGTATGTGTGACTGTCTGCCTCTGATTGTGTGTGTGACTGTCTGTGACTGTGTGTGTGTGTGTGCCACTGTGTGTGTGACTGTCTGACTGTGATTGTCTGTGTGACTGTGTGTGACTGTCTGCCTGTGATTGTGTGTGTGTGTGTGTGCGTGTGTGTGAGAGTGACTGTCTGTGACTGTGTGTGTGCGTGTGTGTGTGAGTGACTGTCTGTGACTGTGTGTGTGTGTGAGTGACTGCCTGTGACTGTGTTGTGTGTATGTGTGACTGTCTGCCTGTGATTGTGGGTGTGACTGTCTGTGAATCTGTGTGTGTATGTGTGACTGTCTGCCTGTGTGATTGCCTGCATGTTTGACTGTGCCTGTAACTGTGTGTGAGTGACTGTGTCTGACGGTCTTCGCCCTGCAGTGAGCCGGCAGCCAGGATATGATGTCATCGCGGCCTCGGCATCATTACAGGGCGTGCGATGGACCTGTGCAGAAAGAGCACAGAGATCCCAGCAGCAACCACTGACCACCAGGGACTGAGGATCCACTCCAGCCCTTCTAGAGCAAGGTAGGGAGGCAGGGTGGACCTCTTAATGATTAAATGTGTGTATGTATGTAATATTTGTGTGTGTGTATGTGATTGTGGGTCAGTGATTGTGTTTGTGTAAATCTGTGATTATGTGTGATTGTGTGTATCTCTGCGTATGTGTTTAGTAGATAGCTCCCTTATTTCCTGTCCTTAAATATTGCAATCCCACATAAGGATAACAAATAAGGGATTTATCTGCTAAACAACTGAAAATAAGAAAAGGGCATTTTTTTTATCCTTTATCTGTTTAGTAGATCATTCCCTGAATTGGTGCCCGTATGTGAGATTTCCATATTTAAAGATACCAAATGAGGGTGCTGTTTAGCAGATAGTTCCTTTAATTGGTGTCCTTAAATATGGCAATCCCACAAAGGATAGCAAATAGAGGAGTTATCTGCTAAACAAAGATTGCAATTAAGAGGTGTCAGCCAGCCCACAACAAGAAATCTGGGTGGCTGATGTGAATAATATGCAAATGTGTAGTCAGATGCCAGCATGCAGAACACAGCATGCTGGCATCAGACAGCCAATGGCAGCATATTACCCCATCCCCTAGTGAGAAGTTTTACTGCTCCCCCTCCTGTTTTGACTGTGGTATCTTATGTGCCCCCCCCATATATATTGTTCCTAGAGTCGCCACGATGTCTGCATGTGTGTCAATGTGTATCTGTGTGTGACTGTGTTTTGTGTATATGTATCTGCATGTGTGTATGTCCGTGTATGTGTATATGTGCAGACATCTAACAATCTCGCCAACACTACACACAAATACACTCGTGAATTTCAACGTCAACACTACATACACACCCCACCATTATATATAACCATACCACTGCATTCAAATACCACACAACACACAAATGCATGCTTGCATTCAAACGCCAACACTACATACAAACACACCGCTACATTCACTCGCATATACTCCATACAAAAACATGCATACATTCAAACACACAAACACTGCGTAGTGCTAAATACATAAAAAAAAAATTGGTTGTTTTTATATTTAAATTTGGGGGGGGGGGGGGGGGGCAGGGGGGTGCCAAAAATAGGACCCGCCCCGGGTGCCAAATGCTCTAGGTACGCCCCTGCCCTAAAGTACTTTAGCTTGTTTAAGTTAAGTGCTTTGTGTGAAAGTGTTTCCTTTTTTATTTTTCAAAAAGTGCAGATAAGGCAACCGTTCCTGTTACCTGGTTTGGTTAGTTTAGTAGAGCTAAACTTAACAGTCAGGTAATTCCTAAGAGCACCTGCCTTGCAAAAACATCTTGTTGAGCTTCATTGGGAAGTCTGTGATTGGACAGCTACAGAAAGTCTTGGCTAGGGATGAAGCGGAGGACATCAAAGCTGTTTTTAGATATAACCCCAATTTAAAAAAAAAAATACATACTTAAATGTATATATGTTTTCATTGGGGTATATCTACTTAATAGTGTTTTTTTTTTTTTTTAAATGTTTTTGTGTTTGGGCTGTAAAGAGTCCCTTTAAAGTTCCCATCTGGAGCCCTGAAATACAGGAGCCCCCTGTATGTACTGCATCCCTAAAATACACATTTAAAAAAAAAAAACTTTATCCACTTGTAATAGCTGTAACTTCTGAAAATGTTCTAATCTTAATAAATTGAGTTTTAAAAAAAAATCATACTCATATTGGTATGACACCCCAGAGATGCCTCAGGTAATTAACCAATGCTGGTGGGTGTCATGGGGCTGTCAGACCCCTGTTGAACATCTTTTGGGTGTGCCCCATTTTGGTCCTGTTCTGGAGATGGGTGTATGATGCTATAACCACCATAACGGAGGAGTTACTTTTCAACCAACTGACATGCTGTTATGCTGCACCAAACTCTCTATCTCATGCTATAAGCAATCACACACTAAATATCTCCTGACTGAGGCTAAGTAACTGGATCTTGATCTCTGGATGAGACCAAATGCTCCTAAGTTTCAGAGTCAGCCAGACTTGGTGGAGGAAATGAGCCAGGTGGAAGAACAAGGTGCACCACAAATGGGTAGAACGAGAAAAGTGTCTCACAGTCTGGAGGACTTTGCTCTCCTTCATCTGTAGGTAATAACAGTTTGACTATGTAGGAAAAGTCTGTGTCAGGCCAATCTACCTTCTGGTGTCTTGGGGCCTGACAGGCTCATATTCTTACCTACTTACCAGGTAATTCAGGAAGCTAACTGCTATCTGTATATTGTGTTTCCCTACTTATCATTTTCTTACCATTACTTTCCCTCTCCCCTATCCCCCTATGGGATATACCCATAAGGATTCCTTCATATGATCACCAATGCCTCTTTAATTATTTTGTACCTCATTAAAAAATGGAAATAAAGCGTGTAATAAAAAAATTATAGTTTGTGAACTATATTGTGGCGAACGTCACCTTGCCACAGGGTTTTGGAGAGGCCTGCTGGCCAGCCTCTTGCCCTGTGACTACGGCCCCTGGGGTGTATTGCCTTTTAAAAACATTGTTTGTGCATATTGGGACTTAGCACAATGCCCCTTTCAAACATGTGGTGGCGGCCATCTTAAATTGTCCAGCAGTGTTTTGTCGTTGAGTGTATGGAACTGTTTTGGGCATGGGACCATGTGCACGGTAGGGCAAAAATAAGACTTCCAGGAAATTCCTGAATCCCTGAACCGATCTGGGTGATTTTTGGATATGTTGTTCACCCAGATCGGGGCTATCGGGGGATGTGTTGTATTTTGGGGTACTTTTGGGGGTTTGAAAAAATAAAAAAAAGTTTTTTTCTGTTTAGAGTTAATTGAGTTAGCCCATTGTCTTTGTTAATTGTATCACAGGCAGAGGGGAGAGATTGTGTACACTGTAGGGGAGTATCTGCATGTAAGATACTGTTTTGATTGGTTTTGTGACTTTGTGTCCTGTGCTCCACAAGGTCCACATGGGTACCTTGTGGGAAAACTGTATGAAAAACAATAAACCCTCAGATCTGCTGAGTTCCTGTTTTACCCTCAACATAGAGTCTCGTCTCATGTGTGGGGGGAAAGGCTGCATCTACACTGGGGATTGCTATACGCTGTATACTCCCCTGGCTATAATCACTAAGCTCTTTTAAGAGCTTGTTCCTGCTTCACTCTCTGAAGGAACAGAGGTTCACCCACTGGAGCCTTGAGCCTTGTCGTAGGTCCAGGGTGGGTAGGAGACGATGAGACCCCAACCAAGCTGCGGTGGTTCGTGGGGTCTGCAGTGCTTATGGTGTCTGGTGCGGTGCTGATGGTCATTGTTAAGCACTAGGAACATTGATTGACGGAGGGTCCGTTACACACACACACACACACACACACACACATATATATATATAAATATATATATAAAACTCAATTTTAATTTTGTATTTTACAACTATAACATGCCAGCATTAAAGCTAGCCTGTTATAGTTATAAAATACAAAATTAAATTGCACTCATTTGAGCATAAATTGCACTCATTATCACAATAACTTTGTCACAACCTGCTCTTTAAAGACTTCGTATTTGACTTAATCGTTCTTCATTAGCAGCAGCAGCTCCAAAGAATCCTACTGGTGCTTACAGAGTAAGACAATAGATTCAAATAAATGCTGTATTTCATGTATAAAATGTCATGCTAAGACACATTAAAGTATGCATGGAAGTTGAAGGATTTACTTGTTATATATTGAATACTGCAATGAATACTGTATAAAAGTTGCCAACAGCAAGCATTAGCTGAAACAAAAATAACTCCTCTGCAGTGATAGCTATGTTCCTATTGGCTGCTTTTTTTCAGCCAATCAATGTACAGAGATAATTCAAATCATTTGTTAATATTTAGAACATTCACAGACAGGCAAAATCTCATGGCAGCCCACAGACTCCTTTCAAATGTAGACTTCTGGGGAAATAACTGGACAAACAGGCCTTGTTCCAAAGCAAGACATTATTGTTCTAAGGACCAAACTTCTGGAATAAAAGGGAATCATGACATGTCACACATGTCATGTGTCCTTAAGGGGTTTTCTTAATAAAAACATAACATTCAGGTCACAAGAATCTTTTTAGTGAGCCGAACTACCATCAAATCTATTTATTAATATATATGCATGAGAGAGGTGTGAATTTATCATACTTTAAGATGAATTCCATGATGGGTGCACGCAGTGGCGTACATACCAGGGTCGCAGGGGTCGCGGCTGCGACCGGGCCCGGCCCACCAGGGGGCCCGGCCGCCCCTGCGACCCGGTATGTATGTCACTTGGCCAGCCTCTTCTCCTGGGGGGCCCAGGAGCCGGCCACCTCCGGGCCCCCCGAGGCTGGCCCTGCTGTCACCCGGCTGGCCGGTCCTGCGGGCGCGCAAGGGAGCACTCTCCCCTGAGTGCTTCCTCTTAGCTCCCTCGCGCACCGCAATGATACCGGAGCCGGAAGATGACGTCATCTTCCGGCGCCGGTATCAGTACGCGGCGCGCGAGGTAGCTGAAGAGGAAGCACTCAGGGGAGAGTGCTCCCTCGCGCGCTTGCCTGCCCGCCGTGTGACCGGCCCCCCAGGAGCCCAGCAGCACCACTGGACCCAGGGAATCCCCTCAGCACTACAAAATGTAAGGAGGCTGGGGGGATTAAATAAAAAAAAAATGTGTTAGTGTGTGTGTGTTAGTGTTACTGTGTGTGTTAGTGTTACTGTGAGTGTTAGTGTTACTGTGAGTGTTAGTGTGTGTGTTAGTGTTACTGTGAGTGTTACTGTGTGTTAGTGTGAGTGTCAGTGAGTGTGTCTGTTGAGTGTGTCTGCTAGTGAGTGTCAGTGAGTGTGTTACTGTGTGTGTCTGTTACTGAGTGTGTTTGTATTAGTGAGTCTGTTTGATGTCTGTTAGTGAGTGTATGTTTTGTAAGTGAGTGTGTATGTATGTATGTCTGTCGCTGAGTGTGTCTCTGTCAGTAAATGTGTGTGTCTGTTAGCTAGTGTGTATGCATGTGTTAGCTAGTGTGTATGCGTCTGTTCGTGAGAGTGTGTATGTGCGTGTCTTCAGCACTTACCTTTCTCCAGCGCCGGACTCCCTTGGCGCTGGGGATCCCTCCGCCTCTCAGCTCCGAATACGCATGCACAGCAAGAGTCATACGCGCATTCAAACCGCCCATAGGAAAGCATTACTCAATGCTTTTCTATGGACGTTCAGTGTCTGAGAATCGCGGAAGCTCCTCTAGCGACTGTCAGTGAGACAGCCACTAGAGGCTGGATTAACCCTCAGTGAAACATAGCAGTTTCTCTGAAACTGCTATGCTTTCAGCTGCAGGGTTAAAATTAGAGGGACCTGACACCCAGACCACTTCATTGAGCTGATGTGATCTGGGTGTCTGTAGTGGTCCTTTAAGTGTGTGTGCACCTGCATGCACTGGTGTACATACCGCGGTCGCAGGGGTCACAGCCCTGCAACCCCTGCGACCAGGTGCCCGCCGCCATGTGTTGCGGCCCCGGCCCGCGCAGAGTAAGCGTGCGGGGGGGGGCCCACGGATTAATTTTCGCACCGGGGCCCCATAGGTCATGTGTACGTCACTGGGTGCACGCTAAGGTAAACTCATCATGCAGGCCCCTGACTACCTGTACACTGTGGAGGGGGCCCAGCACAGTCGAGTTCCACTTCCACAGCTGCTGTTCCCTGTCTTACATTTGTTAGAGCTGGTAACCTGTGGCAACACTCTAATGACCGCAGTGCTCACGAAAGTTAGACAGAGAAGAGCAGCTGGACATGGAGATCGAGTGTGCTGGGCCTCCTCCAGAGTGCGTATTTTTGTAAGGATGTAGTGTGTGTAGTGAATGCAGAGTGTGTGTTTGTATAAAGATGTAGTGTGTGTATAGTGACTGAAGAGTTTGTGTGTTTGTGTAAGGATGTAGTGTGTGTATAGTCTCATTACACAAACAAAATCTTCAGTCACTATATAATGGAAATTTCTCAGTTTTTAGTTTTCTGAATAAGAAATCTGATAACTGAAGTATAACTCCCATAAGCCCTTTCTAGAAAGTTAAAGGGTTACCCCCAAGCACCATAACCACTTCACTGATTTGAATTGGTCATGGTGCCTGCAGTCTGGATGTGCAGTGTTTAGCTTTGAACGCTTCACATACCGAGTTTAACCGCTCTGCCGCTGGAGGTCATTAGGGGTTTCATCAGCCTGTCATCAGCCTAAAATCTATTCTCTGCATATTTCTATGATCGGAATTGCATTCATTGGCTAAAGTGGTCTGTCAGCCAATGAATGTAGACAGCCTCTGCATCCGTCCAGATTCACATCATTAGAGCAGGAAGGATCCATGGCGCTTAGTGGTGGACCTAGTTCAGAGGACAAACTGTTCCAAAATGAGTAGACTGCAGTGGTTATGATGTTTGGAGTAACCCTGTAAGTGACCATGATTTACACTTTGGCTTGGTAAAAGTTCAGTTTGTAATCCACAGAGTTTGCCGTTTTTGCATCAAATACGGGTACTTTAAATGTGAGTATATTTTAATGCATACTCTATATAAGGCATTAACACATACGTAAAATACAGCAATGAGTGTCCCTTTAAACTGAAAACCACACATTCTAGTGGTGTAGAGGACAACATTTTAAAGCTCCCAGCAGCAGATGGCCACATAATTCAATTCAAAGTTTTAACAGAAAGCATCAAATGTAAAATTGGTTCCAGTAATATATGTCAATTATTTTTCGATATAAATTTCGTATTAAAGCAGCTTTGAACTCTGCGCATTTGTAAATTCTTAATGAATTTAGGTACACAATCTGCACAAAGAGTTTGAAAAGTTGCTTGTAAAATTAACCTTCTTTACCTAATGGGCTTGCTTTAATTAAAACAATTTAATTCACAGTAACAGGCTGAAATAAACAATTTTCTGATTTTTATTTCCTTTGATTTTTGAATGGTTTTACAGTCCCCTCTGTACATTTAATTAGCAGGCAAACCAAACACACAGAAAAAGCCTGAAAATTAGAACATGGAGTTCGCATGATCCTTGCCGTGGGTTAGAATCCATTCTCAGTGAAAGGGAAGTAAATGACTGTCTGCTTGATCAAAGGGATTGGAAAAAGGAGATTTAAAAGGGCAAACAAGCATCAAGAGAGCAGGTTTTCTTACCCAAGTGCAGTTTCTTTCAAATGCTTCAATGTGATGGACCAAACCAAAACCAGTCTGTTTATATTTTTTATGTTTATGCATGACATGTGCACCGTCGTTATTCGGCAGGTGCTAATATAAACCTTAACTTAAATGAGACACAGACACCGTTCATACTGTTGGAGTATAAAGTCCACAGCTTTATTAAATCTTATATATAAAAAAATTAACATATTTAGGGTCATTGTCAAAATGACATTATGTTATTCTCCCCCCGCACAATACCCCTGACAATGACCCTACCACCTGAACAATAATTAACATCCAAATATAACATTTAACTTGTAACACACGGCCTACCAAAGAGGCCCCAGCTCCATAAGTTAACTGTAGGGGTGTACCCCAGACACCCCTACACCCCCAGGTTCGTAGCCACCAAAGAGCTAGAACCTACCAACCTTATTTCCATCCGGCCTACTCCAGCCTAGACCTTGGCCTGTCCACTTCCACTCCACCAAAATTCCGACTTTACCACACCCTGTTCCCGCCGCTGTGACCAAACGGGAAAACACCTCAACCTTAGGGAGGGTGGGAGGGACAATTAACAGGTAAGTGAGGCTCCAATTAAAATGGCCACTCTCTAAGATGGCCATTATTTAAACTAACCATACTCCTCCCCCCCCACCGTATTAACCTAAACCAACCCCTAACCACATTACACCTGCCCACTCTCTGGCCCTGTCAAGGCCAACTCCTCCCACTTCGTTGTTCCATGGGCTCCAGTAATTAAGTGGTCTGTTTGTGAATTATTGTAATTTTCTTCTTTAGAACAATGGCTGCTTCTGCTTATCCAATATTTAGGTTATCAGAGATGTTTTCTATTATATTGTCTTGAAAAAAAAAATATCATTAGTGGTGTTGTTATTAGTGTTTACATTGCATCAACAGTGCACAGTGCATTACAATTATAGAATGGGGATATTTGATGAGTAATTGACATATAGAGCATTAGTGGTGAAGAAGGCTCTGCTCAAATGAGCTTGCAATATGTAAGGAAGGGGGTTGATGGATGAGATGCCTGTGTCGAAATAATAAGCTGGCAAAAAAAGTTTGTGGACCAAGCGAATAGTGGAAGGAGAAAGAGTGATCTGGGCTTCAGAGGAGAGGGAACTGATGAGGGCAAATGTAATGAGAGAAGCATCACCCAGGAAGATGGTAGGATTTCCTAATGGTAGGATTTGTAATGGCTTGAAGGAGGGGATTTCATAAAACAAAGCACATCTCGCTAAATCCTGCAGATGAGAACTGGCCGTGTGGGAAGGAGCAGATGTGAGAAGACGTTCACTCGCAGAGTGAAGAGAACAGCAAGTTGAATATTTCTTGGCTAAACAGAAAATACAGTGTAGTTATTGAGGGCTTTGTAGGTTAGTGCTAGCATTTGAATTAGACCCTGCAGGGTACAGGAAGCCACTATTATGACTGGGATAGCCCTAAGGTGTGGGAGTAGCGGTCAGTCAGGAAGATGAGCCTGGTGGTTGCATTCATTACAGACTGAAGAGGGGCAATGCAGGTATTTAGAAGGTCGATGAGTAGGGAGTTGCAATAGCCAAGTAAGGAAATAAGTCTGTTTCCTGTTCTCTGAGTTCTCATATTCTCTCTTTTTTTTTTTGTTGAGTGCCCTAATTGCATCTCGAGTTAGGAAAGAGCAAACTAAGGCAATATTTATAAAGTGGAAGTTACAGGATTTGAAGAACTGGAAACAGACTCATTTCCTTACTTGGCTATTGCAACTCCCTACTCATCGACCTTCTAAATACCTGCATTGCCCCTCTTCAGTCTGTAATGAATGCAGCCACCAGGCTCATCTTCCTGACTGACTGCTACTCCCACACCTTAGGGCTATCCCAGTCATAATATTGTCTTCCTGTACCCTGGAAACAGACTGGATGTGACTGGAAAAGATAAGAACTGAGTCGAAAGTAACTCTAAGGCAGCAGAGTTACTGGGGTAATAGGTGTCCTGTTGATGTGCAGGGAGAGAGTTGAGGGAGGATATTAGTTGAAGGGAAAGACAAGGTGTTCAGTTTTAGAAAGATTACGTTTTATGCCTCTGAGATGTAGCTATAAGACACAGGCTCTATACAAAATATGCTTCATACTCTGGTGCCTCCAATGGGGCAGTTGTCTTCTGTCCCTACATCTAGTTTCATTTGCAGTAATGATTTATGATTAAAGAATACCGTGATTGAAACAAGCAGAATTTATTCTTCATCCCGGCTAGATTTACATCTAAAGCAACCTGCCCATGTGTGCTCATCCAAACCCACTTGAATAAAAATAAATACAGTGTGTGCATGTCAATGTGAAAGTGTGTGAATGTAGGTATCTATGTATGTTGCTGTGTGAGTCTGAATGTGTGTGTATATGTCGTTGTGTATGCGTGTATGTCTGTATTTACTTTAAGGAGGTGGTCATTTAGATGCTCATTGGGCTTGTCATACAAGGCAGCCATTCTGACCCCAGTCTTCTCCTCACTTTGAGGCTGCTGGCCCACAAGTCTCTTACTTTCAACAGAGTAATCTCCAGTAGCCATGATTCCTGTTATTGCCACCTGGAAAGATGGCAAAGTGCTGCAGGGGTAACAAGTTTATTTTTGTATAGGTATAGTTGGCACTTGCATGCCTCATTTGGACATACTCCAGTATTCAGGTACCTACTCTGCCTAATTATTAATCTAACCCTGCTCTTCATCTCAGACAAATTCAATATGTTTCTTGTGTATAATGATCACTGAACATGAATGAACATTTTTTTTTTTTTACGAAAGCTCAGGTTTCAGCTAAAGATGGAAATAACACATGCTTGGTCTCTAGTCTATTCATATGTCTTTAATTGTTCTAGAATCATATAAGTAATATTTCTTTACACACATTACACCATTTTTCTTACAGAAAAATGTCAGAACCCCCCAAGAAAAGTGAAAAAGATCACTTTTTGGGCTGGAAAAAAATATTGAACATGTTATAAATCCGTTTGTTCCCCTTCCCCCTCCCCCCCCCAAAAAAAATAAAATAAAAAAAATTGTATATTTAAAAATGATAGTCGGGATGAAAAAGGAGAGACACCCCCAAAAAAACCTTACAGAATTATTAAAACGCACCAACAAACGCTCTTAAAAAAAGTTACATATCTGCGTGCAACAGTTTGATACATCTCCCCATTGTTCACAAACATATTAATGCTTGTATATTTTCAGTGGGTCTTATCATATTGCGGCTAATATGACGAGTAAGTGAATTGGAAAAATAATAAACCGTGAAAAACAAAATAAATGTCTTGGCAGGCAGCGTCTCCAAATGAGCCGTTTGTCCCTGATTTCAAAATGTCATGTGTTCTTTAAGGCTGTTAATGTCACCGAACGTGATGTTTGACAATCAGAATAATTGTTCTAAAGAGACACACAGTGAATTTCATAATAATTTAGTTTAATAATTGTATTGATTTTTCATTAGAAACCCAGAACCGCCATTTTTGTACAGGGAACAAATGATTAATATATTACAAGGTAAGAAACATGCACAATTTAATATATTCTGAACTATTGTGCATAAACTGTAATAGAACCTCTTTCATTATTCCTGCTACATTCCTGACATCTAGATTATGCGGAAAACCGATAAGGGCAATATTCAGCCATGTTATTGTCACAGCTGATATTTATGCAAGGCGCTTAGATGACTCTCTGTTATCGGCAGTATTTATCAGTCGTATTTGCCGTTATGTTCCAGACAGGTCCATGTTAAGTCACCGTAAATCATTTCAATTTTATTAGACTGCTTGATTAAGTTTCCAGATGATTTGTTATTGCAATGTATTTACTTTACTGTATTGTATCTATGTATTCTTTAATTTTTATTATTTTTCTGTTGTTCCAACAGAGTGTTGAAGAACCTAGAAACACATTTGGCTATTATGGGATGTATATATATATATTATAATTTTTTTAAATATGGTATATATATATATATATTTATATTCATATTTACTATTGGTTGTTTTTAAAATCACACCCGTAAAAATTGGTTTCATTCCAAATAATCACCAGTCTAAATAATTAGCATGATCACTTGGCCTCAATTTAATATTTTTGGGTCAGCTTTTCAAATGATCACAATCTATTAGAAAAAACATTTCAAATGCTTTCTCGCCAAAACCTCCCCCAGACTTTAATGGTGACGTCTGTAGATAAATCATTTGAGATATTTTTCTAAAAGATTGCTAGAAGAATTAAATTGAGGCCTATGTTAGATATTAGTATTCAGATAAGAAAAACAGTCCATTGCTTAATCCCAATTTATCCAAATAATGAAGTGAGTGTGATGTAAATCAGCCAGTTTGGTTATGCAGTGAATGTGCCCATGTTGGCAGATTTGTAAATGGAATTGTTCTTCCTCTATTCTTCTGGCTCCTGGGAAAATCTTTTATATGTTGATTCAGAAATACTGTAATTAAAAGGTTGATTAAAATCGCTGAATTGATTGATTGATTGATTGATTGATTGGTTAAAGTGTTTGACTCAAAAAGACCATTGCAAGCTGAAAGCAAATATACTCAATAGAAAGTTCTATATAATTATTTAGTTACTTGACACCTACATTGTTTACCCTATGTTAGGATATTTTAAAACACAACACGCAAACACAAAATAGACAAGTACAGGACAAGCCTAGATCAGGGAAATCAAATGGACCTTAAACAGCAGATAAGCCAAAGGTCAATGGATACAGAAGTCAGAATGGTCAAAGAACAAGTCAAGGTCAAAATACACAAGAATCCATATAAATAACATGCTCTTGCCAAACTGGAAACCATGTCAGGGCACTGAAATCAACTCAAAACGAGTTTAAACACCCTAATAACTATTCTAATTGGTTAATAGTGGTCAAGTCATGCCAGGACGTTCATGCGCAACATCAGCTTGACATCACACACATGCTAAGGTAGGATTATGAGCGAGACCACAAGGAGACATAAAGGCTCTAGCGTGCAGTGGCTGGTGTCACTACTGCTTAAAGATGCGGCCGCTGTGGAGGTTAGGCACACACAGTGGCGTTCCCATGAACCTCATGGGAACGTGCCACATATTAGCGTGCCCACCAGTTTGAGACCATGATGAATAGGAGCATGTCGTGACACCCTAATTTGAAACAAGTTCAGAAATTGTAAAAGCAGAAAGCTACTTTATAGGCACCTTAACCATTTTAGACTTGTTGCTGAGGGGATATTGGCCAAATGGATTAGAAATCATAAAAGTAATCAACAGGAGAACAGTAAGAGAAGAATGTGTATGTTGAAAGTAGATCGTAGCATGAGAAAGAGGGAGGCTGTAACCGTTATGGAAAATCAAGAAGACACAAAGTATTAGCACATTTAGAATTCAATAAACTACTCTGAGGTCAAAGCAATGATGAATGTTCACAAATAGATTCACTCATTCCTTCTGTTACTGTTAATAATTCAATAATGAATGCCAAATCTTGACAAGTATTAAAAGGATGACCTTGTGTCCTCCACTCAGCCATTGATGAATGCTTCTCCAGTGAAAGGTCAGAAAAGGGAAACATGTGCTTCTTATTTTATCCCTTCCAAATGCAGGTCTACCGTGGGCTACTTATTCCTTAGTAATCCCCCGGGTTTTTCACACAACTGTTTTGGACCAGTTAATTTAAAGAGAGATAATATTGTTTCACAATTCATCAAGATGACCTGCAGATTACACATGAGAAAATACAAAATATGTCAGGATACCCTTTCTCTAGTAACATTTAAAATGGATCTCTTTTCCTTAAAGGAACACTCCAATTATTTTTTTATTTTTTATTTTTGTTTAACAATTTAGTAGATGTCCCCTCAAAGAAAACATGCATGTATTTTTTTTACTGCATGTTTTCTCTAGGGGTATATGAATAAAAGCTTAAAAAGTTGCAGACCTGATATCTGCAGCCTTTGTAAATCCTCCCATCTTTCTCCAACCCAGACTTTCAGAACTAATTGAGAACCGCACATTCCGACTTCACAATTATAACTTTTCAATGAGCTGTATGGAAGTAGAAGAAGACCTCCCTGTATGAGTGACAGCCAGGGTAATGATTCTACTAGTGGCTGCTGGTGAAGTTTTAAGATGCCAGACGCCACCCCCAGAATTTACTTGTCCCTGTACAATACAGAGATATTCACAAAATACAGAGAGCTGAGCCATATACAGAAATGCTCATACAATAAAACAAGCTGGGCACAACATAACGATATACAATACATAGAGGTGAGTACAATACAGAGACAACCACACTGGCAGAACTACCACTTTGTGGGCCTATTGGGTGGCCAATGCACTAAGGGCCACCCAGTGGTATTATTGCTAAACAGTGGCCCGGTCGGGTGCAGTTGCCCTGCCCTGTTGGCGATACCCGGAGAAACCCATGCACGTCCTCTCCCATCAAGCAGGTCTCATCGGGGCCCGGTTAGTTGCTGTGGCCCTTTGGCAGTATGACTGGGCCCCTTTAATGTGTGCAGAAAATGCTGGAAGGAAGTGACTATCTGTCACATCCTCGTAGCTGACAGACTGCACGGGCTGGGGGACACAGAGTAGGCACTGAGAGAGAGGACAGGGAGTACTGCAGGTAGTCACCTACCTGCAACCAAAAGGTATGGAAGCAAGGGGATAGTTAACAATATGTAAATTGTAATTTGTGTGTACCATTGTTTATATTTAGGTATGTTTATCTGTGTATGTATGTGCCAGTGTTTATGTTTATGCGGTGGTGATGCTCATCTTCCTGTGCGCCCGCACCTCCCATGCCTCACCCCTCTGTCAGTCCTTGCATTGGCTTCCCGAGATATAAGATATAAGGCTCAATATAAAATTCTGGTTCTTGCTTTTAAATCTCTACATAATGCTGCTCCCACCTATCTATCCTTCCTAATACACAAATGTCCCATCTAGGCCCCTACGCTCTGCCGCAGAACTACGTCTATGCACTGTTCGTACTCCCACCTCTGATGCTCGCCTTCAAGATTTCTCTAGGGCTGCACCGTTCCTGTGGAACCACTTTTTCACAATAGCATATAAATTAAATGGTTAATGGCTCCAAAAACACACTAAGTCTTCATTGAATACTATTCTACCAATTTACTTCCCTAATACTTCCCTTACCTTTTGTGTCACTTTACCCCACTCCCTCTAGCATGTAAGCTCATTAAACAGGGCCCTCAACCCCTCTGTTTCTGTACGTCAAACTTGTCTGGTTACAATTACATTTTTGTTAGCCCACCATTTGTAAAGTGCTACAGAATTTGTTGGCACTATATAATAATAATAATAATAATAATAATAATAATAATGTGTGCATTTGTGTGTGTCAGGGTATCTATGTGTGCAAGTGTGTTTGTGTGTGTGTATGTGTAGGTATATGTGTATCTGTGTATGTGTGCCAGCGTGTATATGTAGGTATGTGTATGTATCTGTGTGTGTGCCATTGTGTGTATGTGTTTGTGCCAGTGTGTATATGTGTGTGTGTGTGCCAGTGTGTATATGTGTAGGGATTTGTGTGTACCAGTGTGTATGAGTAGGTATGTGTGCGTATCTGAGTGTGTGCCAGTGTGTGTATGTAGGTATGTGAGATCATCAGAGATCATCTCTAAAACTATGACAGAGGTGCAGGAGTTTATAATGTGCAAAAGGAGACCACAAACACCAGAAAGAAGTACTGCAGGAGCCGTGGCACAAGAGGGTAAGCCCAAAATTCCCTACCAAGCATTCAAAACGTATGTAGAAGCAGAGGAGGATATAGATGCCTTCCTCCAAGACTTTGAAAGACTGTGTACGCTGCATAACATACCAAGGGAAGAATGGGTACCCATATTAGCAGGACGGCTGTCAGGGAGGGCAGCTGAAGCCTACCGTACTATACCAGACACTGAAATTAGAAACTATAGCTGTGTAAAAGAGGTTATCCTGGCCCGGTATGCAATGACCCCAGAGGCATACCGGAGGCGCTTCAGGGAACTGAAAAAGGCTGAAAAGGACTCGCATGCAGAGTGGGCTTGCCGACTAGAAAGGGCAGCTCTTGGATGGATGCAGTCAAGTCAAGCGCGGTCCATGGAGGAATTGTTACAAATGTTGTTATTGGAACAGTTTTATCAGGGGATATCCGCAGAACTGCAGGAATGGGTGAGGTATCGTAACCCCACCTCCCTCACCGAGGCTGCTAAAAAGGCGGATGATTTTATGGATGCCCGCAGACAAACCAAGGCAGTGAGTACTAAACTAGCCATGCGACCGCTGGGGGGAAACTCTTTCTCCACTAACCCTCAGCCTCCACCGAGACAACTTCCCCCACCGGCCCCAGCAGCAGCACAACCGAGATATCGCACATCTGCTTCTGTGCAATGCCACCGGTGCCAGAAGTGGGGACACTTCCAGCGAGATTGCCCACAGTCTAGAGACCGCACCACCTGGATCCGACCAGGGCCTCCACCACCACCACCGAGAGCAGCAGCGCATCACTACCAGGACGAGGTACCACTTCCCTACAGCTCTGCAGTTCCAGTCACGACTGTGGAACAGTGGGAAGTGCTGCATGATGCCAACCCATTACAGGCACAGGCGGACAACCGACAGCACCATAGGCAGACCGTATATCTAGAAGGGAAGCCTATGCAGGGGCTCAGAGACTCGGGAGCCACCATCACCTTGGTCCAAAGTCATTTGGTTTCTGACAAGGCCAAACTTAATAAGACTGTGGCTGTCAGGGTTGCAGGGGGAGCCGTGTATCGGCTAGACACAGCCAGGGTACACTTGCATTGGGGTGCGGGGTTCGGGAATGTGGAAGTGGGATTAATGCCACAATTACCTGCTGAGGTGGTACTGGGGAATGATCTGGGCAAACTCACCTCTGCATTTGAGCCCCAAACTACTGAGGAAGCACACCCAGTAGTCACCAGGCAACAGGCCCGCACCCAGAACAGCAACGCACTGCCGGAGGTCCAGGTAAGAGATTCCTCCCCTTCCCTAGACTGTATCCCTTGGGCCCCCCCTGACGAATTTGCAGCGGAGGTGATCACTGACCCTACCCTACAAGTATACAGAGACAAGGCCACCTCTAACCAACCGGGGGCAGAGGGGGAAAAATTTGTGTGGGACAGACAGTTATTGTACCGAGAGACGGATAAACAGATAGCTGGGTCAGACCCAATTGCTGTAAGGCAGCTTGTAGTACCTCAGAGGTACCGAACCGAATTACTCCGAATATCGCACGATATTCCGCTATCCGGACATTTGGGAGTCAGTCGTACCAGATATCGGCTGACCCAAAGTTTCTTCTGGCCAGGGATTAGCCAGGAGGTGCGCAGATATTGTAATACCTGCGATACGTGCCAGAGGGTAGGGAAAAGGGGGGATAGGCGTAAGGCTAAGTTACACCTGCTACCCATAATTGAAGAACCCTTTTATAGGATCGCAGTAGATATTGTAGGCCCCCTCCGGAAGCCTAGCCCCTCGGGCAAACGGTACATCTTGACAGTAGTGGACTACGCCACTCGCTACCCCGAGGCAGTAGCCCTAACCAATATACATGCGGAGATGGTGGCTGAGGCGCTGATGCAGATTTTCTCCCGGATGGGGTTACCCAGGGAGATCATCTCGGATCAGGGCACTCAGTTCACGGCAGAAGTCACCCTACAGCTCTGGAAATTTTGTAAAGTCAGGCCCATAATCAGTGCTCCCTACCACCCCCAGACTAATGGGCTCTGCGAAAGGTTCAACGGCACCTTAAAACAGATGCTCCGAACCCTTGCAGACACCCACCGAGACTGGGAAAAATTCCTGCCGCACCTACTGTTTGCTTACAGGGAGGTGCCACAGGAATCTACGGGATTTTCCCCCTTTGAACTGCTATTCGGGAGGAGGGTAAGGGGGCCCCTAGACTTAATTAGAGAACATTGGGAGGGAGACCGTAGCGCCGACGGTACCCCTATTGTGCCATATGTGTTGGCCCTCCGAGACCGCCTAGAAGCCCTCACGAAGACGGTAAAGGAAAACCTACAGGCGGCTCAGACACGTCAGCGCACCTGGTACGATAGGAGCGCCAGGGACCGTAGCTTCCAGGTCGGGCAGAAAGTTTTAATTTTAAAACCTGTCCGACACGATAAGCTACAGGCCGCCTGGCAAGGCCCTTATAGAGTGGTAGAACAACGATGTGACACCACTTATATAATTGGCCACTGTACAGGAACTGGAGGGCGACGCATGATCCATGTGAACATGATGAAGCCCTACCAGGAACGTTCAGAGGAGGTGACAGCTATCTGCGCACCCACCTCTGAAGAATGTGACAGCCTACCCC
The DNA here is from genome assembly GCF_036172605.1 of Pelobates fuscus. Lineage (NCBI taxonomy): Eukaryota > Metazoa > Chordata > Amphibia > Anura > Pelobatidae > Pelobates > Pelobates fuscus. Next base: position 33,396,226 of record NC_086322.1, on the reverse strand, counting down.
TCCCCGATCTGCTGGGAGACGGACAGCTAGCTGGGGATTTAGGAACAAGATGGCAGCCACCTTGTGGTCGTTCATACGACATGTGGCTACCAAGACGAACACTTAGAACACTGCGGTGGAAATTGCTACAAATAATCAATTGGGCTTAACAAGCACCGGGGTGGTTTGTGCAGCTGTTCGGTTTCCGAACAATATAAGCCAAACCAAGCCTTTTTTTCAGTGTATTTTGCATGGCTCATAATTCTGGGGCAGTGTAACGGACCGATTTGCTCACCAGAGGTTAAAAAACGTTTAGGCGATATTCCCCTTTCCAGATGCACCGACAGCTATGGTAAGCACCAATCTCCCGAACTGCAAACACATGAATTCAGCAACTCCCGAACAGGAAACACACGTATACTGGAAACAGCCGAACAGGAAAAGCATTCCAACAGCTTACACTCCTGGCAATCAGCATACAATCCAATTCCCCCCAAGAACGAGACGACACTTCATTTTGAGGGTCAAGCAGAATCTGGTTTACTGGGGCTAACTGCCCGGCATTTATGCAGGTCTCCCACCTGGTGGACACTCCCCTAAGGGACCAGATGGGAGACTGGGACACAAAGGGTAAAAGCACCAATCACAGACTTGCACATTTCAGCAATCCCACAATGCATCACAATCCCTCCTCTCTGGCCTGGATTATAATTGGGAAGTAATCCAATTATCTCCAAGGACAGAGGCAAAACTCCATTAACCACATGTTCGTAAAAAGACAAAAAATTACACACGGTTGCTTTTATCACATGAAACCCACACACACTACATATCCCCAGATAGCTTAGATCTGAGCGCACATTACTACCGAATGGCGATCAGATCACATACATACAGTTCAATCGCCATAGGCTCCATGGCATGGCTATCTGAGGTGATGCTGTTCATACGGTCAAACTACCGAATGAACAGTTAGTCGGTTCCACTACTGAATGCAGAGGTAAGGAGGCTGGCGGCTCAGCGGTGTTCGCGCAATTAAGTGTCCGTTTTCAGTTCCATAGTTTGGGCGCTGAACACCGCTGGCCGTTCGGGAGTTAAAATGGCCGCTGCCATGTGTTCGGCAAACGAATAAAGGCCACCCAGCGTCCGTCAATTAAGCTGCGGTTAACCACAGCTTCTGGGCGGTCAATTGACGGCACACTCCAGTTCCCAGGTGGTCCATCGATCTGTACTTTGTTCAGTAGATTGAATCTACCGAACACCCCGGCAGAAATGCGCGAATAAGCCTTTCAGCAGGGAAAATAAAAGGTTTTAACTGCCGGGCCATAGTCTAAAGCAGGGGTAGGCAACCTTCGGCTCTACAGATGTTGTGGACTACATCTCCCTTGATGCTTTGCCAGCAATATGGCTGTAAAAGCATTATGGGAGATGTAGTCCAAAACATCTGTAGAGCCGAAGGTTGCCTACCCCTGGTCTAAAGGGAGCAGGCGAGCAACCAGGCTTCTCCAGTACACAGTGGCGAGGTTGGTTCCGCCACAGGCAAGACAAGGTTTGGTTCGTCACAGCATGTAAGAATCATTTCCACAAAACAGAATATTCTACACACTCACAAAGCATCCAGCACCCTCATAACATCCATAACACACACAGATAAAGTGTAAGAGATGGGGAAAACCAGTACCGTCTATGCTTGGCCCATAGAACTGTCAGCAATTCCTTTCTATAATATCCATATAAAGCCACGTGAATGCACACCATGCATAGTTTAAGTGAATTCCACAACAAACCCAATTGTAAATAACCACAGACATAATAACTGTGGGGTTGGCTGGCCTTAGGGCCTTAGGGGCGCCCGAAACAGCTTACACACTTGGGGTTCAGTGGTGATAAGGCAGGGCAAGAAGAATGTAGGCGGTGCTAAATTGGCAGCAGAGGCAGAGTTAAATTGACATGGGAGGCAGGGCTAAGTTGTCAGCAGGGGCGGAGCTAAATGTGCTTCTACCTGATGCCTTGTAATGCTGCACACTGAGGGGCAGGAAGGAGTTCCTGTTCCCCAACTGCTAGAAAAGGTACCTGTCTGTGTGTGTGTGTGTCTGTAACTGTGCGTGCGTGAGTGTGTGTCTGTAACTGTGTGTGTCGGTCTATCTATCTGTAACTGTGTGTATGTGTCTGCCTGTAACTGTGTGTGACTGTATGCCTGTAAATGTGTGTGTGTGACTGTCTATCTGTAATTGTGTGTGTGTGTGTGTGTGTGTGTGAGACTATATGTAACTGTGCGTGTGTGTCTGCCTGTGACTGTGTGTGTAACTTTCTGCCTGTAACTGGTGTGGGACTTTCTGTCTGTTACTGTGTGTGTGACTGTCTGTCTGTAATTGTGTGTGACTGTGTATGTGACAGGCTGTAGGAGAGAGAGTGTGTGTGTGTGTATGTGTGTGACTGGCTGCCTGTGGCTCCCTGTAACTTTTGTCTGTAAGACTGTATGTCTTTGACTGCGTGTGACTGCCTGTTACTGTGTGGGTGAGTGAGACTGACAGTGATTGTATGTGGCTGTATGCATGCAAGTGGCTATGCACCTGGCACTATGTGCATGTGGCTATATTTGACAGTATATGTGTATAACTGTGTGCATCTGACTGTATGTCTGACTATGGTACTGTGTACATGTGACACTGCAAAAAAACACTATAAAACACTTATACATGCACGATATATGGATGAGCAGTTGCGACAAGAAAGTGGCTCTGTGACAAACATGTTGCTAAGTTTAATTTGCTTGTGACAAACTCAGCACCAAGCACAATTGTTATATTTGTATTCTGTGCAATAATTCACAACCAGACAGAGCAAGTTTGTAGGCACGTTGGTGAAGCAAGGCCCAAGCTTTGTCAGTTCTTTTTGTTATCCCAATTCTGTGAGAGTAAGATTGGACAGCAGGGAATCAATATATCTTCACAGCATTGTCTATTTTTTATGATATGTTGCCCACTTCAAAATAGTTTATAAACAGCTGCGGCTCCGAAAAATATCCCTCACTGCACTCAGCAGTTACATGGAAAAGAGAGGGTTAAAAATAGAACGCTCTATACCTGCATGCTGGTTTCACGTAATTCTGTCTCCAGCTGTAAAATGCTAATGAACACTTCACACATAACATTAGATCAGAGGCTTGCAACAAACAGAGAAAATAACTGTAATCTTTTTTTTTTCCTTTCCTCGAAGGGCCGTTATTTAATGCACATAGGGTTAATCACTTCATCTTCTGCTGCTTTTTCTGCAACCAAACATAATAACCTTCTGATGTAGATTTCTCGACTGAAAGTAATTGATTTTCCTTTTTTATTTATTTATGGGTTTTTTTTTCTTAAGCCCAGCACTTTTGTTGAAAAGTTCATGTTGAGACATTGGTCAAGAGAAATTAAGATATTTTCGGGTTGGGATACTTTTTGTCAGGTTAAGCACTGTTTTAAGCTCCTACTGTTCATGGTTTTATCATGTAGAGATATATTGGTTTTGGACAAGTAAATTGTACCTCTGAGCAACTTCGAGATACGGAGTGGAGAATGGAATTGTTATTCTATGTTTGAGCACAACATTTTCGCTTAGCTTTATTTTGCAGGTGAGCGTGGTCTGTTAGGTAACACACTGTGTATTGGCATAGCAACTAAACTTGTATTCAGTAGGAATTAATTTACACTCACCAAGACACCTTGTCCATAATAAAGATTTAAAAAGTATAGAAAAAGGTGTCAGATGGATTGTATGAACCCCCAAAAAAGAGGTCCCTTTGCAACACTTGAGATGAGAAAGTGAGGACATATCCTAAATTAGGCTTCAAATCCACCAAAATGTCATCTAATGACACAAGACCAGTCGTGGATCCACAATGCACACAGGTTCCCTCTGCTAACGAGATACAGCAACCCCAGATTGTTGTTTTAGTCTTCAGTGAGGTATAGCTGACACCCTTCCAGGTACAGTGAATATGTCTAGGTTACCCATTTCACCTAGGGAGACACTAAGCAAATGTTTCAGCAAAAACATAAAAACATAATAGCAGATAAGTTCCGTTTGGCCCATCTAGTCTGCCCAATTTTCGAAATACTTTCATTAGTCCCTGGCCTTATCTTATAGTTAGGATAGCCTTATGCCTATCGCACGCATGCTTAAACTCCTTTACTGTGTTAACCTCTACCACTTCAGCTGGAAGGCTAGTGCATGCATCCACTACCCTCTCAGTAAAGTAATACTTCCTGAAATTATTTTTAAACCTTGTCCCTCTAATTTAAGACTATGTCCTCTTGTTGTGGTAGTTTTTCTTCTTTTAACCCCTTAAGGACACATGAAATGTGTGACATGTCATGATTCCCTTTTATTCCACAAGTTTGGTCCTTAAGGGGTTAAATATAGTCACCTACTTTACTGTGTTAATTCCCTTTATGTATTTAAATGTTTTTATCATAACTCCCCTCCCCGTCTTGTTTTTCCTCCAAAATGTTAAGATCCTTTAACCTTTCCTGGTAAGTTTTATCCTGTAATCCATGAACCAGTTTAGTAGCCATTCTCTGAACTCTCTCCAAAGTATCAATATCCTTCTGAAGATACTGTCCCCTGTGCTGCGTACAATACTCCAACAAGCGGACAATATAAGAATACTAAGAACAAACAAAAATGTAATAGCTTGCACTTCATTTAGTCCCTTACTCAAATCTCAAACATGTTTTGCTCTCAAGGCCATTACACAAAGAATCCAGACCATTTGCCTATTAGGCTGAGTAGGCATTTCCCAAGACTGGTTTCAACACACTACCATGAATGAAATGCCCACTACAAGGGCCTGCACAACCTGCTGTGCTGTGGGTGGAGGAGGTGGTACCAGGAGTGTAAACAGACACTAGCACCATGGCTGGAGCTGCTCTGCCAGACCACACTGGATAAACAGGTTCGCACCCTCTTGAACTCACTCTACTTTGCAACTTTCCGTTATAGGACTTGTCTGATATCAGTTGTTGGTGCTCCATTAGCTCGAGTGGCAGCAGCAGAGTTGCATGCATTAACCCTCTATTTACCATTCACTTACTCCAGTTGCATCCTTGAACAGAGTAAGGCACATGGTTACCATGTGTGTCATATTGTCATAACTTGTGCAATTCAAGTGAGTACCTTAAAGCCACACATCAGGTAGCAAGAAGCACCAAGCAGCGCACAACTGCCCACAACACCAGCTCCTCACATATCCACTTGCAAGTGGCAATATAGACATGCCTGATTCAATAAGTCATTTCAGTATTGCTGCTTATAGGAAGCATCCTTTCTAAATTATACGAGCCTAAAAGAGGTGCACGGAAAACATTAATGTTCACTTATTTAAACGCATTAATACACTTGCTGCCAGATAGGGGTTTCCTTAATAAATCAACTCATTCACAGATGATTTCATTGGCTACATTCAAAATTGTATATTTTAGATTAGATTTTCTACTCCAACATCTTCAGAGTTGGGGACATTATTCAAAGGACAACTTGATTGATTTGTAGACAATAACATTATAATTGTTCATATCATAACGTGAAAGCAAATTAATCCTATCTGTCCTAATTCTCCTTCTCTGTAACCCACAATCCATCACACAAAAAAAGAAAGCACTTAATTAAACAAGGAAATACCTCTCCTTTTAACCATTAAGAAAACTAATAAAAAAAAAAAAACCAATTACGTTGATTTAGGATATTAGCAGTAATACTGAATATTGTAATCTGCATTGCAAATATTACACAGTGCACTTCCAATGTGTGGGTTTGATAAATGGAGGATACTGGAGGTGTGGTATCATACACCCATGCAGTCTACACTAATATGACATTTACCATGTGATAGAGCACTCACAATAACTGAGATGGAATCTATTGTTCTCGACTCTACTACCACTGCCGCAAGGCCAGAGGGGTGTTAGCACCAAGCTGACGTGCCACTTTTGTGGAACTTTACATCATCAGTGATGTGCATTGTATCAGTGACTTGCCTTCTTCTGTTCTTCTGGCTCTCAAAACCCTCTCACTCCAATCGCTTATTGTCCTTTTTCAAATCTATAGGCAATGTAATGATGTCATTATGATCAGAATATAAATGCATGTTTAATTCCATCATATATGAATAATAAAGCAGCATTTTTTAATAAGAAATCTATATTATAACTCATTCTGAACCCTGACAAATGAAATTTAAAGCCCAGTAATCATGTATAGTAAAGGGGGTGAGGGGAAGGAGTGTGGGGGGGAGACACTGAGCTCTTCGATACCATGAATCTCTAAATTTATGGCATGGCAAAGCATCGTGGCAGTAGTAGGTACGCAGTAGCCGTAGAGCTACCTGTTAGCTGCTGTAAAGTAACTGAACTGCTCTCGCCGTATAAATCATCTTCACGAAACAGAGGACACCTGCAATTTGGAAACATACATTCATTTTATTGAATAGCTGAGTGATTTTCTTTCTCCTTTCATACACCCTATGTGATTAGTTGGCCGTATATTTCATCTGCCAGAGCTCTCACTGAGTCATAATGCTGTACAAAGGAACAGATAGCGTTGGTATTGAACGAGCCAGCCTGGGCTTATATATTATGTATTTAACATTTAAATATGATGGATTTTATTCTTGTACTCTGTTTTACACTGTGTTCCATCAGCACAATGAATATTACATTGCGTATGCTGGAAATATTGATGTTAGTATCTTACATCAAACTAGTATCTTCATGTCTTAGAGTCTTCATCTGTTATTCCTGCATTTTAACCCTACATCTGTGCCTAAATCTATTTTATATATGTATACAGAGGATATAAGTCACTAAGCTCTGAATTGTTCTCTGAATTTCTAAAAAGTTAGGGATAATGCATAACATAGTTATACAATTCAGGGGGAAAAAATGTCACTTGTTCAGGACTTTATTTCAGAGGTGGTCATCAAGATGTTCGATCACTCCGAGGGTCCTTTTTAGTTACTTCAGATTGTCTTGGATGGCCTCAAGCTCAGAGCACATTGTAGTCAAGTCAAGGTCAGGTTTGTCATTTTGTACATTTCTGGTAATAATTCAGATTTCTGCTAAATTTCTAAAGAAATTTCTACAAATACTTTTCTCAGAGATGCTTAGACAATTACCTACAGAATTTTATTTGCAAATTTATACATAAGAGGAACACACAGAATATATAGTATGAATGTTAAAGGAATTTCCATTTTTTATGGTTTTTTTTGTTTGTGTATTTATTTGTGGATATATTTTAAGGCATTATTAATTAATAATATCTCTATAATAATAATTACTACGTGGGCTGCTTCTACCTCATCACAAAACATAAAGGATAAAATAAATCTAATGAAAGTCTCTCCACCACTAAAACTGATGAGCTGTCGTCCGTCTGTCTAGTCCTTTTGGATTCCATGACTGGTGTGAAGACACTCTGTATCTGGTGCTTTGGTAGCCTCCTGTAGCAGGTACAAAACAGACGTGTAACATGGGTTAACAGGGTTATCTAGAAAAACAGAGATCATCTATGTCTTTTACTGAAATGATAGAAAACTCATTATATCAACAAGGTGACTACACAGTAGTAAGGGTTACAGCCTGCCTGCTGTGTTCATGCAGAGTGCTACATGGTAGGCTAACACAAATAAGTGATTGTATTATTTGAATAACATAAACACTGCAGTGTCTCCATGAATAATATAAACTATAAATATTAAATATTAAACAGAGCAAGACATCAAAGAAACGCCAATAGGTGCCTAGATAATGTAGCAATAGGAACACTGTCCAACAGTCTCCTCACCCGTCTGTCTGTCTGTCTGTCTTTCTATTCTATCTATATATCTATCTATTTGTTTGACTTTATATAATAATTATTTTAAATCATTAATAATATTACTTGCCACTAACATTATCCCTGGCACAGACAGAGCAGCAGTAAATTTGAACCAAATGTCTTGTGCATTCACTCATAAAAAAAATATGAGAGGTTTTGCTGGCATTGCAATCTTTGAATTCTTTACAACTTGGTTGTACTGGCTAATGTAGTTAAAACTATCATGAATGTACACCTTTAGCTTTATATTTGCAGGGAATTTGACTAGTACAATTGTAGTCATGTATGTTAATGTTAATCACAAGGAAGCTTGTATTATCAGCTTGTAAAATATTAAAATAGTTAAATAGTAATATTATATTATAATATCATTATATTGTTATTAGAGATGTCGCGAACATAAAATTTTCCGTTCACGAACGGCGAACGCGAACTTCCCCAAATGTTCGCGAATGGGCGAACCGGACGAACCGCCATAGACTTCAAAATGCAGGCGAATTTTAAAACCCACAGGGACTCTTTCTGGCCACAATAGTGATGTAAAAGTTGTTTCAAGGGGACTAACACCTGGACTGTGGCATGCCGGAGGGGGAACCATGGCAAAACTCCCATGGAAAATTACATAGTTGATGCAAAGTCTGGTTTTAATCCATAAAGGGCATAAATCACCTAACATTCCTAAATTGTTTGGAATAACGTGCTTTAAAACATCAGGTATGATGTTGTATCGATCAGGTAGTGTAAGGGTTACGCCCGCTTCACAGTGACAGACCAAACTCCCCGTTTAACGCAAACAACCGCAAACAGTCCATTTGCACAACCGCAAACTCCCCATTTGCACAAGGTTGGATACCAAGCTAGCCATGTCCCGTTCCTTGTCCTCACTGATGTCATTGAAGGTCTCTTCCTCCACCCAGCCACGTACAACACCAAGGGTCCCCGAAAGGTGACAACAAGCCCCCTGTATTTTTTTTTTTTTAAATCTACACTACTGTTACACCAGATATGAGTTGCACTGGTATGACACTGTGTCCTGGCAGGCCCTGAAACGCACACGTGTGAAGGAAACTGACTGCTATTATATTACAGTCAAAAAAGTTTTTGTTTTTTTTAAATGCAAGCTATTGTGATACCAGATATGAGTGGTGGCACTGGGCAAGTGGGCACAGTATACGCTGTGAGCCTGACACACACGCTGGCAGGCAGGCAACTGCAATTAGATTACACAGGAAAAATAAAAAAAAGCAGACTGATGTTTTTGGGGTGCTGTCCTTACAGCAGAGATCAGATGAGTCCTTCAGGACTGTAGTGGACACTGAATACACTAGCCTAGCTATCGATTTCCCTATTAAATCAGCAGCAGCTACACTGTCCCTCCTCTCACTACGAATGCAGCTTCCGGGGGGCGGGGCCTAGCTGTCATGGAGGAAAGACGCACTTCGTGTGAGCTCCCTCAATATCTCACTTTAAGCAGCTATCAACAAGCGAATTTCACCCCAGAAGGGAATGACCCAGCAATGTTGCTCCTACCTGACCGACCCGACATGCTTAATAGCGGTCAGCAACTCGACAGAGTCTTACTTACCTCCGCGTGGCAAGTGTGGCCTGGTGCTCACCGGGCGGGAGAGTCGGCCGATCTCCCAATCCTGGGATGCCCAGGAGCAGCTACTTCCCGGCAGGCGCTCCGTTACCCCCCCTCGGACTGGTGGGGGTTATCCCGGTCCACCCCTGAGAGGCTGTCTGGAGCTAATGGACACACAGAGCACAGCCGCCCAGGCTGACATACTCATCTGCGACTCTCCCAATATGGTGGCAGGCGCGTGTCCTCCTGGTACCAGCAAAGCATGGCAGGATATTGAGTCTAAGCTGGACAGACTCTTTAATTAATTTTGGAAGCAAATAACAAGCAGGAAGCCCCAACCAGCTCCACCACAGCCCCAACAAGCTCCACCACGGCTCCAACAAGCTCCACCACAGCTAAGCGAAGCAGTCCCCATTAAAATCCACCAACGCAAAAGGCGTCGAAGACGGGACCGGAGGCACAAACAGAAATGCAGAGCCTGCCCCACGTCAAGCACTCGCCTCCACCTTAAGCCACCACAATCCCGCACCGGACGTAAAGCACCACCGGGGCAGATCCGACCACCCGACAAAACAAGCTTCCACCACCTCAAGCCGCGAACCCGGCACTCAGCCAGAGACTTGCCTTTGTTGTTCCAGGTATCAGGGACTCCCAGGGTCTACACCTGGCGCCCAGAAGGGATCGGATGAGCACAAGCAGTAAACAGCAGCCTGCCAAGCATGTCCCACTATAGCCGATCCTCCACACCATGCCTTTGATCACATGAACTGCTCTCTGCACATTAACTAATCGTAAAGTAGCAAGCGTTTAAACATGTCATTATTTCACCTCCTAAAGAGTTTATTGTCGTAGTTCCTTACATGCCTTTACCTTAACCATTCATGTATTATGTTATTTACTAGTCTCATCTCATGGGGCGACTCACACTTGATTTATAACTAGTGGTGGAGCTGCTGATATAAATACACAGTTGATAACGTGCAAACTACACCCTAAACATGACAGCCATCTTTCACAACAATGTACTGCTATATACTCATACGCACGTTCAGCCTAGCATGCTCAAATATAACACACTTCTGTCTAAAAAAAAAAAAGAATGTAGCTTCCGAATGAATCTAAAATGGATGCTGTCCAGGAGGTGGGAGGGTCTGGGAGGGAGGGTCTGCTGCTGATTGGCTGGAATGTGTCTGCTGACTGTGAGGTACAGGGTCAAAGTTTACTCAAGGATGACGAATAAGGGGCGGACCGAACATCGCATATGTTCGCCATCCGTGGCGAACGCGAACAAGCCATGTTCGCCAGGAACTATTCCCCAGCGAACTGTTCAGGACATCTCTAATTGTTATATCATAGTTCATTGAACTACA